>NW_027493776.1:0-319681 GCF_021521415.1 Bidens hawaiensis
AGGTATTAGTTGAGTCCCCGAGTGACTTGTTTAGTGGCGGTTAAGAGAATCATTCACTATCTGTGGGGTAATGTTGACACCGGGTTATGGTATCTCAAGGATGATACTTTTTATTTGACTGCTTATACCGATTCGGACTATGACATGTGCAAGATCAACATCAAGTCAATGACAGCGGGATGCCAATTTTTAGGAAACCGGCTTGTACCTAGCAATGTAAAAAGCAGACAATGGTCTCAACTTTAACAGCTGAAGCAGAGTACGTGGCGGCCTTGAATTGCTACGCCCATTTATATTGATAATTAAGCTACCATTAGTATCACCAAAAATCCCGTTCAACATTCCAAAATGAAACACATCGAAATCTGATATCATTTATCCGTGATTGTTATGAAAAGAAATTAATCAGTATTGATAAAATTCACAAGGGTTTGCAAAAAGCTGACCTTTATACAAGGCGTTTGATAAAACATGTTTTAAATACTTGCTTGGTATAAATGGATTAAAAACTTTGACTGAAGTTCAATTGCTTAATTAAATCATTTATTTTGTACAGTTTTCTTTTTGTTTTTAAGTTTTTCTTTTATTTTGTATGCTTTAGGGGGGGGGGTGAAATTGGGAAGAATACAAAAATATTGAGATTTTTGTTTGTATAGAAAAAAATCAAAAACCAAAAACATTCAAATATTAAAAATTCAAAAACATTGAAAAACTGCTCCTCAAAATGAGTTTTTGAAGCATAAAGGGGAAAATGATAGTACAGTGACCTGACGGATCGAGCAAATAAATTAATAAAATTGAAAAGTTGTCGTAAGACCAACAACCATGAATAGGTATGATAAGATAAAACATAACGATCACCGTATCTAGTGGTATCATATCTTGACGCATGATTCTATATTTAATTTGAAAATTGAAAAGTTTAAATGATTACTGTGTGTGCATAAGTAGATTTTGCTAAGAAATTCAGCTTATTTTACTTTTTATATTGCAATTAAATTCAACTTTATTTTTTTCTTTACTTTTGTTCAAATCTTAGATTCTCTATTACGTGATAGTCATATCCGACCTGAGGGTTAAGATTTGAATATTCTGCTTTATTTTTTGGTGTTTTATATATGTCTTGGACTTTCTCCGCGTGATAATGCGGGATTATCCGAATTGAATGTTAAGAATTTATACAACTTCAACTTATTTTTATTTTCTTATTTTGTTTAAATGGAACCTTATCTGCGTGTAGTAATACCGATCTTAAGGGAAAATTTAAAGTTCTGCTTTATTTTTATTTTTCTAATTTTTGCACGAGTCAGAGTTAACCAAATTCTATACTAAGAGAAAAATATACATGTGAACTTCACTGTATAAGAGATAGAAAATTTATGTATGATAGGTGGGGTCCACAGATGATTTGTGCTTAATTGAACTTTAAGACATATCATAAAGTTTCTGATAAGTCTGTGTAAAGTTTAAGAGGGGGTAATTATATCTGCAATCATCGTTGGGCTACGTGCATAATAAGATTGAAATTGAAGTGTAGCTTAGAACGTGATAAGTCAATATGATTCCCTACTTGAACTCACAATAATATGTACGGATTTATTGTCTTTACATTCGGTGCATTTACATTTTCGTATTTCATTTTCGTTATTTTGTTTGAAAATGAAAAATACAAAAAGATTTTAATTGTGTAACGAATGACTGCCTCATTCGTTAGTTTAAATTCACGAATCCCATTGGGATTCGTGACATTATTGGTGGGTCTTTATAATCCCCAGGAGACGAATGGAAACCCATTCGTCTTCACTATTACATTATCTTCCTTTACGAAACTCGGCCCAATTTTTCTTCAATTCTTAAACCTCCATTATACGCATTCTAATGATTTGCATAATAATCTACAGGTATTGACCACCTCATGCATATCAGTTTTAGATGATTTGGATTGATAATCAGGGTTTAATTGATGAAACAATAAACTAAACCGACTTATACTTTAAACCTTAAAATCTGATCATAATATATTCAGAAGTAATCTATGAGATTAGTTTACCATTGATGTTCATATTATGATTCATTTAGGGATTTATAGATTGTTTTGATGATTATCAGATGTTTAATTGGATCAGTTTTGATTTTCTTGTTTTTTTTTAATTTTGACTTTGACCTTCTTAGTAAAAAGATAATATAATGTATCATTCGTTATGGTGTAATGAATGGAACACTATTCGTTATGATGATAACGAATCAGATGTGTTAATAACGTATGACCATTCTCATTCGTTATTATAACGAATGATATGTTTATTTGTTAAAGTAACGAATGACTTGTTTATTTGTTAATATAACCTTGGTTTTAAAAAGCGAGAGGCGAAAAAAAAGCGACGAGTTTTAAAACATAAGCATGAAGCGTACGCGCAAAAGCGAGAGCTTTTTGTACTCGAGGCGAACGCATTTATATAATTTTTATATATGTATATATCATAGATTTTTAGCATCTTGACTCGTGATGTAGCTATATTTAAACATTATATATGATTTAATGTATAAACTACCTACACATACAATATTAAGATGCTTAAAAATCACTTGCGTACGAAAGGCGAGCGCCTCACATTTGCTTTAGGTCGCTTTTTGCCTAAAAAGCTCGCCTCAGGCTCGTCTTTTGAACATTGCTCGCCTTGACTAGCCTAAAGCGAAGAGGCCTTCTCCTTATGTCGCCTCTCGCCTCGGCTCGCCTCAGGCGCGCTTTTTTAAACCAAGAATATAACGATAACTTGTTATTTCGTTAAGGTAACGAAAAAATAATTGATTATGTAAATATAACGAATGAATAGATTCGTTAATTGTAATAAATAGCTAGTTGCTTCGCTAATGTAAACGATTGTATGACCTATTCGTTAAAGTAAACTTAACTAATGTATCCATTTGCTAAAGATAGTTTTAACGAATAAAGTGTTATTCACTAAACAGAAGGTTATTTTTAGAATTTTTAAATACTAACGTATTTGTTTTTAGCAGTATGGCAAACGAGAAAGTTCCGGCTCCCATACCTGATCAACAACCTGATCCAGATGTTAATATGGATGTGCAACAAGTAGAAACTGAACCAGCACCAGTGTTGTTGCTGTGGGACAAGAAACACAACATATGCACATTTCTCGAGTGAGATGTTAGGGGGACTTCTATCGATCTATGTATTGGGGTTTGGAGATACGGTAGATGACAGTTGTGAGTTTGATAGGACGTTGATAAGGGACTTGTTTAGTCGTGTGAGATATTAGGGGGACTTCTATCGATCTATGTATAATAAGACGTATTTGTGTGAACAGTATAGGTACCTGTTATACGTACTTATTCATTATCTGGGAGGAAGGAAAGGGGGTTATGACGAGTGCCGAATTATGTTGCAATCGGCGTTTGTGGCTTTAGTTCTCAATGGCCTAAGTATTTTTTCATGGCATTTAATCTCCCTCAAGGTTCGTTACAGCATGTTCCCCCTAACTTTTATCAGATGTCGTCTCAAGCCCAGATGTTCCTGCTGCTGAATTTGATACACTTGCAACAAATTCAGATGGCAGCAGACATGGTGTTTCAAGAGCATATAAGACTTGAGCAGCGTAATATGTATCGTCATATTCAGTTTATTTAGAAAGAGAACAAGGATTTGAAGGCCCTTGTTGCTGCTCGGGGGAGAGGTTGGATAAACAGGATGAGATCATATTGCAACTGACTTGTAAGGTATACGAGCTGAGGAAACTGAAGGGTGATGATCAAGATCCTGATGATATAAGTGGGGGTAGCAGTGATCAGCAACTAGGCAGTGCTACATCATCGTCGGGTAAACAGGCTGAGGATAGTGGTACTGGAGGTAACAACTTGCAGATTATACCGTATAAGGATTAAACGAACGTCAAGCTGGTCAACATGATTGCGGCTAATATGATTTGTTTGTTGGTATAGACGGGGTTGTGAGGAGTATGGTAATCCCCTATGAGATCGAAGAGGGCAAGTTTGTTGATCACTCGTTATCGAAAGAACAAATCTCCCTGCTTCTGGGTCTAAGCGAGGATGAGGTCGAGGAGTTGGGTAAAAAGGTTGATGTGGAGATTGAGATGGAACCTAACGTAAATATGGGTATTCCACGTGCAATATGCCATCTAAATATGATGAGGTTGAGGTAGAGGACGTGACTGCAGAGGAGTATCTAGACATGTACACGACGAACGATTCTGAGTCTGGTATTCCATTCTTTACTACAGAACACTTTGATGCTACAGAAGACCGTTTGAGACAGGAACGTGATTGGTGGAATAAAAGTGCTGAGACGATAGTTGAGAAGAAGAAAAAGCGTGATTTGGATGGTATGTTTGGATATAACGTTGAACGGATGAATAAGATGATCGAGACTCTTCGCTACAACGAACACGAAGAAATCAGACAAGCGAAAGTCCGAGCATCGGCATACCAGATGAAAAAGTGCATAAGCCCGAGATCGGTGAAAGGTAATATCGTTTCTTGTTTATACGAATCGGAGCTTAAAGTAGGCATGGTGAAATGGGAACACAGTATTTATTCCATTAAACGTATCATTGAAGTGTTATCCATGCCACGGTGGGATGTTAGAACATTGGCTAACCAACTGTTCATTAATCGGAGAAACAACCAATGGCCAATTGGTTATGTCAACATCTCCTACATGAGACTCGTTGCGGATTCAAGTTTGCAGACGTTAAAGACTACGATCTTGCAATGCAGTTTCAGAGAGTTGTTCGAGTCTGTTACGCATTCAAGATTCACAGTTGCATAGACTGAGAGACTAAGAGATTTATTGGTTAAAGTATTTTTGACGATTATAAAGAGCTCGAGATGAGGGGGAGTTTGTTGATGCATGGTTTGACGTCGCAGTCTTTATAAAGTATTATTACATTAGATTTAATGTAATAGGGGTATTTTGGTAATTTTTTAAGCCCATTCGTATGTAATGTAGGGCACATTCGTTATCACATAACGAATGTGACCATTCGCTTAATGTAAATCACATTCGTTAAGATTGTTAACGAATGTGATAACTAATGAGGGCCATTCGTCAATTAAATGTAATACTAATGAATGAATTAGGTCATTTGTGTTCATTAAATGTAATTGTAACGAATGAAAGAGTCATTCGTTAAGGGGATGTTTAAAGAATGACTCCTTCATCTATATATACCCCTATAAATTATGTTAAAGTAAGGAGAATCATTAGCTATTGAAATCATACTGTTATTCTGCCCGATTCTTTCTAGAAACACACACACACACACACAATTCTCATCCTAATCATATTCTCAAAACCATAATAGCTTGAATCAAACGTTGTTATCAAATGAACTAGATCCTAAATGGCTCAATCTCAATATATATATATATATTATGGAGGAGTGAAGGAAATTCATGCTAATATCACAATTACATAGCAAGGGCAAAATCCACATTTCATAATTGGACCAAAAAAGTAATTTGTCAATGTCTCGATCCTTTCTTACAGCATTTAGTACAACTTGATGAGGCTTCAGTCTTTATAAAATTACTCTTCCGTCCATTGAGAATGTAGAAGGTTTATTGTCTTTTAGCCAATAATAATTATTACTTAATAACTACATTAAATATATATTATATATATATAAAACACAAGTAATGATTTTTAATGATGACAATAATGATAAAATGATAATTATTATTTAATATAGATAATAAGAATACCAAAAAACTAAATCTATATACTATTATATTATTATTATTATAAAGCATATTAAAGGGGTAGTTTAAGAACAATTCTTTAAGAGTTTTACGTGCTATTCATATAAGTTGACAAGATCTTATGCAAGAGGTGGGGAGCAAATATCTTTTGTTCAATTAAATGGAATAGAAAGAAGGGACTTTGGCAACAATTGAAAATTCAATTCGTTATTATAACTTCATCGTAAATTTCAGTGACATGGCAATGAATGCTTCACTTGAATCGATTTACCTATATATCTACCGGCCATTGAATCCCAAAATCCCGTTTCAATTGATGCCTTCTTAAGACCTCTGCTTCTCATTCCAGATCATAGTTTTGTTTCTCTCTTTAATCATTCATCCTTATTTGCGTACTCGATATATTTCGGTTGCCTTTATTGATTGAATGGCTTTGATCTTTATTTTACTGATTATATTTCTTAGTTGTATCTTGCATTTGATATTTATTCATAGTGATAGAGGTAGTGGAACGGTTACGAGGGTCGAGGACCGGCGTGTTACGAGGAGCGAAAGAAGTCCGGGAGTTAACGAAGGCAGATGCAGAAGCGATTACAAGTTTCGTATTGCTCGGAGCAATTACACCGCTGGTATGTGGTTCATAACTGAATGTGTTTTAAACCCACTATTTATTTAATATATATGGGGAAGGATCCTATGCATTTTGTTCTAACGTGAAAATGAAGGAATTGATCCTAGCCTTTTGTCGTTTTTGATCTACGGTTAATAACCCATTATGGCAGTATGGATGGTAATTAAGTTGTTAATTTTATAATATAAAAGGGTAGGTTTGGGATTTCCCAAAACAAAACCAACAAAACCACGACCCTACAAATAGGAGATGCCGCCCACGATCACCATGCGGTTTCAAAGCTCAAATCAACATTCAGAAGCATTGCATATCCTCAAGAAATTGTCTCGCAGACATCGCAAGTTGCTAATTAGTTGGTAGATTTCAGCAATTTAGACTTTGTTGTTAATCGGCCTAAAAATTTATAGATTTCAAGAAGATCAAAGAAGAAGGTGAAACTATAAAGAAGAAGCTTCAAACAGTTAAGTGTTTTGGAATTGTTATCGTTGGATAAAACCCTAGTGAGAATGTTTTTTTTCCTGACTTATACTTGTATGCAGTATGCTGATATGATTGGGTGACTAATGTGTTGCTGATTTGCGTTATACGATTAAATGTGGTTCTGATTATCAATTGTCATGTGTTGTTTTGGGAATTTGGTATTTGTTGTCATTGTTGTTATATGTTGTTTTGCTTTCAGTTGAAGTTAGGATGTCATTTGTTGCTTTCACATGTTGTTAACACAATAAAATGTAACATGATATGCTGATATGTTTTGCAGATTTCTGTTGTGTGTCTTTAAGTTTATGTCATTTGACTTTAAGAAATTTTGTTGTTATTATTATGGTTTGTAGCCTTGTTTTCTTGCTGTTTTATGGGGTTCCAATTTGTTGATATGTTCAGTTTTGTTGTTATTATTGTTGTTTGATATCTTGTTTTTTTTTTTTTTTTTTGATGTTTTATGGTCTTGCAAGTTTTAACTTTAAGAATGTGTACTAAGAAGTTAAAAACATAGTAAGAAGGTTTTTTTGTGGGTATTTATGTATATTTTTTTTGCGGCTAACATGGTAATGCATTTTGAAGATATGCATTCAAACCCTAGTTAGAAGATTATGTTGGACATCCGAATATGATGATTGAACACAAAAATAGATGTGAAAGTTTATGTCAACTACTCCTGACATCTGCATATGCATGTTTATATATTTTGCTGTTATATATATACTATGATTTAATATAAATGCAATAATTAAGCTTCTTTTGTAGCTTGTTCTGAAGAGATGTCTGTTGAAAAGTTTGAGAAACCATCAGATTGGGATGATGATTTCCAAACTCCAAAGAAGAAAGGTTAAATTTTTCAACAATATTGTTGTTAGTATACAAATGACAAGAGATTATAAATAAATCATTTTATGCAGATGTGTTTAGCAAAGGGAAAGCTATTGAGATTGTTGATGTTGTTGATTTAAGTGTAAAGAAAGGTGGGTTTCTTTAAAAAGTAACTTACTGTTATTAATTGGTTGATAAATTTTTCAACAATATTGTTAGTATACAAATGACAAGAGATTATAAAAAAAAAATCTTTTATGCAGATGTGTTTAGTAGAGGGAAAGCTATTGAGATTGTTGATGTTGTTGATTTAAGTGTAAAGAAAGGTGGGCTTCTTTAAAGTGTAACTTACTGTTATTAATTGGCTGATTGACAAAATATAAATAATAAAAAGTTTAATTGTTACTTTGTTAGATGGAAGGTTTAAACGAAAGGGAAGCACAACAGAGACACAAAATGAGAAGTATGTGGTGTTAAGTACACAAGAAAGGAGAGGTACCTATTTATATTTTAATGCTGGTGTTTTTTTCTAATAGATAACAAAATGAAGATAACTTAAATGGGTTATATATGGGTGTGTAGTTTCTGGAAGGAAAAGGCAAGCAACTCAGGAAAGCACGATTGTTCAAAACGTATCACCATATACAAACCAATGACACATGAAAGAATTACAGTGAGAAATATACCTGGAAACATGGTATCCTTAGTTGAGAATCTGAATCCTGCTCAGTTAATTGCCATTGAAGATCTGGGATTTTCTAGTGTAGTTTTTCTAAAATTACCTAACATCCCAACCTGTTTAGGGCGATGGCTTATAGACAACTATGATGCTAACAGCAACAGTCTTAATGTTGGGTCTCACAAAATTGAGATAACATGAGAACTGGTTAGTGATGTATTAGGAATACCCAATGGAAAGTGTGACATAACTGAGATGAAAAAACCAAGTTATAAAGATCCATTAATAGATGAGTGGAGAAACCAGTTTGGTCCTAAATGTCCACTTATGACAGCATTAGATGTTATCAAAAAATGAAGGCATGCTCAGAACATGATAGGATTTTTAAGCTGAATTTCCTAGTTGTGTATATGACAATAATGGGCAAGACAACTAAAGGTGGAACAGTAAATATGAAGTTCTTGAAATCAATGACAAGGATTGCTGATGTACCAAATATGGACTGGTGCGGTTACATGATTACTCTTTTGAAAAGAACCAAAATGTTATAGAAAACTACAGAACATTACAATGGTCCTTTGCCCTTGCTTGCGGTACGTAAATTTACAAACACTTCAGCAAACGTTGGTTATATATTTTGTTATAATTGATATAAATATGACATATTTTATAATGTTTTGCAGTTAATGCATGCTCATGATAAAGGCAAACATCTTCTACCACAATTACCAGCATTACAACATTATGAGGTAGAAGCACTAGAAAAACTTCCAAGACTATTTGAAAGGGAGCACGAATAGTTTCATAATATATATGAAAGAATATGTCGAAATGAAAAACATGAAAAGTACCGAAGATCTGGTGATTAATGGTGTTAATGTAATCAATTGTTTGGTGAATAGAGACGGTGGTTATCCAATGATACTGGATGCAGTTGCCAAACAATTCAATGCTGAACCAGAGGTAATTGGAAACATTGTTAACCAAAATTCGAGGGTAAGTTTTAAAGGTTCAATAATTTTACTCTTTAATTAACTATAATATTTTAACTGTTAACTGATATAATTTACGTAACATTATTTGCAAGGAGGATGCAAAGATGAAAATCAACGAGATTGGTAAACTACTA
This sequence comes from Bidens hawaiensis, assembly GCF_021521415.1. NCBI lineage: Eukaryota > Viridiplantae > Streptophyta > Magnoliopsida > Asterales > Asteraceae > Bidens > Bidens hawaiensis. The sequence goes on from NW_027493776.1 coordinate 9,487, forward strand.
GATGAGGTTGTCCAGCTAGTCAATGACAACTGCTACAAATACAATGAAGATGATGGATTAAAAGAGAGTTTGTGGTTGGGGTTTGTTGGTTGGTCATTTAAAATCTAAGGTGTTTTATAATAGCACCGACAATACAGATGTTGATGAGGACGGTTTCACAAGTACAATGTGGTGTGAAGCGGATAAGGCAGCAAAAAATATAGAGAGTATATTTCTAGGTTGAGAAACAATGAATTTGCGGCAAGCAACAAATGTTACTTTGGGGTGCGAACAACCAAACTTTGATATAGGCATATCACAAGTTACACCCACTTTTAACTCAATGACAATGGAAACGCCAACAACAACAAAACCGCAACCCAATGTTGAACTTGATAAAGCAAGTGCTCCAAGCGTTGGTCTATCTGTTAAAAAAACACCTGAATTTGTAATCACACCGCCAATAGCAATCTCTCTGGTGAAACCAATAGCAGAAGCAATGAAGAGAGAACCTCGTTTGATTAAGTTACTAGCAATTTTACGTTCGCCCTTTGTGAGGAAAAAAGTAAGCCTTGTGATGAAAAAATCAACAGTTGAAGTCAACTTAGGGACCGCAGTGTTTGCAGCGACCAAGGATCCATGGTAATTATTTATTAGTAAACACTTTATAAAATTTTACACACAAAAAAAAAGAATCGTAATAATAATTTCACATAAATTTTCGACAGGAATTTGTTGTTTGAATCAGAAACCGGGGTTGCTGTTAACAAGGTGTCTTTTGAGACATTGCACCCTGATGTGCCTGTGCATGTAAGTGTGATACGGGCCTGGGCTTCGGTGCTTAATAGCGAAGATAAATTCAGGAACAAGAGTGACCCACCAAGATTATTCTGCCCCCCTAATATGTTGGCAAGTTAATAAATGTTTTATTTATTTGGCAATTATATGTATATGTATTGAATTTAATTACAACAATGATAACAAGATCCCTAGTATTAAATTATTCTTGTAATTAGTCTGCTGAAGATTTTGAGGATGATGTTGAAGTCAGCCGAAGAATAACAACATTTTGCAATAACATGGACATTGTCCTAAAAGATGTAGGACTGGATACCCTAGTTGGTATAGAATTGGTATTAATTCCGATGTTACATTCAGATCATTATTACGTGATGTGCTTTAATTTGAAGAAGGCACAAGTTGATGTTATTGACAACTCTGGAACTGTGATGTTTGATTCAAAATATGAGAGGAAACCACAAATAATGGTATGACTATGATTACAAGTGATATAAGTTAAAATTATATATTTAATATCTGGCTCTTATGATTTTTTTTTAATAATTTATGCATCAAGAAACTATGTGTCTTTACTTGACAATGACATCACACCCGATTGCTGATGAATTGAGAAGATGCACCCCAACTCGACTATCAATGCCTTGGAGGACCTTAACCAACACAGTTGACAGTGGTATTTTTATGATAAGGCATATGGAGACGTATAAGGGGACTTCCATTAGCACCTAGAAATGTGGTCTTACAGCTGTATCAGAAGCGCAAAACAGCCGGTTGACAGATTTGAGAGAGAAATACGTGGCAAAAATCTTGTTGTCTGACCTCAACAAACACAAAGAGTTTGTCATCTCAGAAGTTCGTGACTATGTGAAACTTCCGATTGAAGAACATGCAATGATGAGGAACAACTCAGTTGAAAGGATCATGGAACGGGTAGGCATGAGTTGAAAGGATCATGGAACGGGTAGGCATGAGTTGAAAGGATCATGGAACGGGTAGGCATGAGTTGAAAGGATCATGGAACGGGTAGGCATGTGTTGCTTTTAAAAATCAGGGGCTGCTATGTTATGTTTATTTCATCAAAACTTTTTTTTTCTGGGTTTAGTTTGAAACGATTGTGGTTATTTTATGTTTATTCCAGCAAGACCTTATTTGGTTTACGTACTTGAAAGTTTGTAGTTAGTGGATGATATTATGGCAGACTAATGGTTAAGGTTTATTAGTATTTTTTTTAGCTTGAACTCTCATTTTGCTGACTTTGGTTGACTAAACTTGTGTTATGAATTGATAATTCTACGCCAAAAAATCTTTGGTTGATTAAAATTGTGAAAACTTACTTGCAAAAGATTTAACTACAAAAACATTATCAACATATTGTATCATAACATAGAACGAACATAATTTGGAAAATATGCTATGACCATTAAAATTCAACACTACATAAAGCATAATTTTGAGATATCTATGAACAAATAGACAGGTGTGCTTAACTGTGAGGCTGAAGTCCGAAACACCAGATGTGTTATTCAGTGTATCTAAACAAGACTCAATTATATGTCATTTTCACAGAAGACAAGTCTTTCATTAAAAACCAGGTCATCAAAAAGAAACTCTCAAAGTGTATTTTCCTATTTACAATGACCGTGTTAAATATGATGTTCCAACACAACCATTATATATATATATATATATATTAATTGTGCGTGTCCATGGCATTCACAACAGCTTCGTATTGGTTGTTTGGGCGGTGCTTCTGACTATGTTCAGCACGCCATATGTTGGGCGGTGCTTCTTTACTCCAACTTTTCTTTCTCTTCTGGTTTTTCACCATAATCTTTGATTTCTGCCTCTTGGTTTTCCACCGCCATCGTCGCCGATTGTTACCAGGTTCAATTTACAAACAGTTGTTGACGATCGTGTGGTGGTGGCAGTGCTCTGGTGTTGGAAGGTAATGGCTATTAAATCTAGGGTTTATGATGTCAGTTGCCACTCCGTTGCCACCGGTTGTTGCCGGATTCGATCTACGAACCCTAGGCGATGATCAAATGGTGGTGGCAGTGCTCCGGTGTGGGCAAGTGATTGTTGCTAATTCAACAGTTTCTGATGCCGATTGTTACCGGTTTCGATCTATGAAACCAAGGCAACGCAACTTAAGGCTGTGATGAATACATGTTACTTGACTAACAATAGGGTTTAAACTTGGCTTGGCAATTGGGTAATCCATTTGCAACCTATCTTGCTGCCGTGTTTCTGCAACCGTGCTTTCATGATTGTCAATCGTATCTGAGCCTTAAATCGTATTCTAATATCTATTAATTTATCAAGATTATTGCATTTCGCAAGTTGTTACTCTCTCTAATTCTTTTGCTTTATTATGTATTCTTGAAGTTTATTTTTAATGCATAATTTTGTTTTCAACACATTAGCTGTAGGGATGTATGATGATGAAAAATTGGTTAATCAAAAGTCCCAAAATGGAAGACTTATAAAGATTTTAATAGGTTAAGGATGTTCATCTCAGGTAATGATCGGTTTCTCTGCTGTTTGATTTGCTATTTTTAGTTGTTGTAAATGATTGATTATGCTTATAATATGGTGCTTGATTTGCTTGAGTGAAGCTTCCAAGCACTCTAGGGGACGTGAAATTTTCCGTGGGACTTGAACGAACTTCACGCTAATGAACTTTAACGAATTAACGAACATTAAAACCGACATAAGCGTAAAGTAACCAAAGCAATTCACCTGTGATTCAATTTTCTGTACCACTTGATTTATTTACTTTACGCTTATGAAATTTCCTGTCTATTTTTTTCCTCATCATGTAATTGATATCAGGGCTGCAATGGATTTACGCATTTGGTTTATCAATTCTGCATCAATGGGCTGCAGTGAATTTAGGCTTTTTGTTCATCAATTTTACATCAATAGGCTGCAATGACTTTAGGCATATTTTAGATAATAAGTACGTAGATATCCTTTATATAAAACCTTGTATGTAATCGTTATGACTAACATTACTTATATTCAACTCAATCTGTATCATTTACTGCTAACAAGCAAAAGCAATAGCTCGCAATTACTTGCCCGCGTTGCGAAGCGCGGGTACACCCACCAGTTTATGTTAAATATGATGTTCCAACACAACTATTTTGAAGATTTGAAGCCAAAATAGATCCCGAAATAACAACCTTTATGTTAAATATGATGTTCACAACTCTAAGCTGGTGTAAACAAAAACTATAAGTTGTTAAATGTTTTAGGAATCAAGTATAAAACTATAAGTTCTATCACTATCAAAAGAAATAGAAAAGAGCGTACTCATATCATCATATATGATACCAACAGCACGTTCTTCAATTGTAATGCGTTTAAAATAATATATTAACAAAGCATAAACAGCAACTATATCTTAAAGAGCAATCGTTAAAACAATAGTTAGTAGTCCAAAACAGAGAGAACATTGACAATTCAAACAATCCCAAAACACCATATCAAGGTACGGGTTGCATAACATCAAACTTTCAATAACAAAAAATAAATGATAAACTGAAATAAATACTAATTTTTGTTGTTATTTGGGTTTAACTCAGGGCACGTGCGCCTATCATGTCTTGGTTTTCCACAAACATGGCAGGCCTGCGGTTTTCCAATAGGTGTATCAGCAACTTGCTCCGAAACTTGGCAGGCTGGTGGTTTTCTAGGATGTTTACCAGCAGCAACCTGCTCTGACATAGATTTAAATATTTTTTTAGACACACTTCCCTTGGTCCTTATACCAACTGGAACACGAATAGTAGCTTCTGAGAGTTGATTGAACCCGAGTAAATTGGCAATCCTGTCTTTTTTTGTTGGTGGTTAGGACACCCCACAAACTTCATCAGCTTTAACCATGTCCTCTTTGACTTTATCACCATATATCTTCAGCTCTTCGATGTTGGTAACCAATTTGTTGATAATATAGTCATGGCCAATCCTTATTTCGCATAAAGCACCTTGTATAGCCTCAACATTCTGATTAATTCCTTGATCAATTACAGCATTTCCATAAGGATTGTTGTTAACAACCTCTCTAGTCCATCTACGCTTGACATAATTTTTTGGAACACTTTGATCCGACACAACTTGAGTACACAAAAAACATGGCTACACAACAATCCATATTGCTCATATCTGTTGCAGCTACACGTAACAGCCATGTCTTCCTCCCTAAAAAACACCTAAAAATATGAAAATATTATATTGTTAAGTAGAGCCTTAATAAATAAAATTGCATAATTGTAAGACAACTGCAATATTGTAAGCAAATATTATGAAAAACGTTTGAACATACCTCATATAAATCAGAGCCTTCCATCTTTGTATCTTTTATTGAAAACTTAAAAAAATCACCAACTTCATCAACAAATCTAGACATACACTCATGAACTCCATGATAGATTTCCTGTTGAACATCATAAAAAATGTTTCGAGTATATATTTCATTAGCTTCTCTCTCAATTTCATATCCGGTTTTCCAACGAGGAATTGTATTCCTTGTATCAAGATCATTCTGTTAGAAAATACAAAGTTATAAGATCAATATGACATCAATTCCTATTTTGGAAGATTATGACAGCAAAGAAATCAAGGGAATTATGGAAATTGAAGACCGTTGAAATCTCATCAAAAAAGGATTTCAACCTTTTATTACTTTATTGTCTTTCCTTATTCATGCTTAAAAGAGCATCTATTTATATTGTACACTTTTCCTATGAAAGATACATCTAAAAATATATCAATACTATTATTCTCTATATCGTCTTTTTCTTCAAACTTCAAATCAAAGCATATTGAATGATCCTTGGATCAACTCATTTGCTCATCATCTAACCTGCAACATTCATAAAAAAAACCCAAATTCTAGAACCAACATCCAGTTTATTTCTCAAAGCCATGTCCGAAAACAACAGTTTATCCAATAATGATCTGTCATTACAGATTGCAAATCTCCTCAAAAACAGTCTCAATTCTCAAAACATTAACCAAAAACAAAACCTTTCTGATAGTTTGAAAATTAATCTCAAACTCGACAGTCAAAATGATGCTCTTGTGATTACGTATAGTAGTGGGAAGGATAAACTACAAACTTTTGATCTACATGTCAAAGCCAACGAAATTAAACAAAACGGTGCATCTCTAGAGGATATTTGGATCATAATGCAAGGGATTTGGGGTGAAATTGAACGAAGGGACCCGAACCCTATGACGTGTGCAACCGATATCACAACTTACAACAACATCAGGGCTGAAAAGAAACTTTTCCAGTTTCTCAATGCTTTAGATCGTCAATACGATCCGATAAAGAGGGAAATCCTACGGTGGGAACCATTACCCTCGGCTGAAGGTGCTTATGCTGCCGTACGCAAAGAAACGGCTCACCAAAGTATTCTTGGAGCCATCTCAAGCAATACAACATTGCATCAGGGTGTAGCATCTGGTCTAGCAACCACCGGTACATATGAGGCCGAGGGTACTGGTCTCGTCTCGCGAGGTCAACACTGGTCAGACCAGGGTTCAAAAGCAACAGGTTCATCACTCCGGGTAGACAAGAATCGGCTGAAGTGCAGTCACTATGGGATGTCAAAGCACACAAAAGAACAATGTTTCAAGCTCATCGGATTTCCAGAATGGTGGAATGATGGTCATAAAAGGGGAAAACATTTTAAAGCAGAGTGCACAACTAGGCGCCCAGACATAACATTTAATGAAAAACCTAAGCATACTTCGATTCTTGATGAAATCCGTGCATCCATCAATCAACCTAATTTCTGATGTGCACCATAGTGACTTGAGAAAGACATACTAAAAGTGTCAACGCAATGGTTGGTGAGTTCACTAGTTTGTAAATAAATAAACATTCTGGTGACACCAACAATGTAACAAAAATAAAAATATGGATTATCAATCTGTGTGCATGCTTCTAATAGTGGTTTGAAACCAAAGCTGGCTGTTTAGTTTGTTTGCCTCCTTCTATGTCTTACCGGAACAATGACAATGTGTTACGATAATTTACACCCGTCCGACCTCTAGTCGAGTTTTAAATCCCATAGCACTACTAAAAATCTCCTCGCTATTGTCACACCCCAACCTACGACGAAACATGTCGGGGAGCGACATGTCACACACCATTTAGCAAATCGCGGAAGCGTAAAACAGAAATGTAACAGACACCTCTGGTACAACCACATTGTTTTTAAAGAACAATACAACTAATTTACAATATTTTACATCGATCTAACTTTGTTTACAACTAGGAGATACAAACTAAATCCAGCCCGTTAAGCGGCTTTACTTCTTACTAGCACACTTGCATAAATTCACCCAGCATTGATCGCAAGTCAAACACGTAGCACATTGACTTTCTAGTCCAAATCTGGTATACCTGAAAAACATGTTAAAGCGGGTCAACTATAAATAGTTGGTGAGTTTCACGAGTTTCAAGAAATCAATTGTACGTACAACAATCACAGCTTGTAAGTACGCAAGTATGTATGTATGTACGTTCGCAAATACGTTTGTTTGTATGTTTGTATGTTTAGTTGTAAAAGGAGAGTGTTAAAGAGCACTGTTGGGAAGAGGATAAAGGAGAAGCTTCCTGATTGAGGCTTTGGGAACGAGTCCGGCTAAAGACTCTTTTATGACTTAGCGCTTCACGGGAGGCAGCCTGTTTGCTGATGACGTTGGAATTGGAGGGCACTGGAGTTTTACCGAGGTGGAGGAAGCTCCACTTTGACAGCCAATGCTTTCTTTTTGTGTTTTTGAGTTTTACGTGTTTGAAGAGAGATTGTGTGAGCTAGAAGATAGATTCCCAGAAGATTATAAAGAAAAACACAAGTGTGGGGATGGAGCAGCGGAGCAGTATACTTTTCGTTTCTTTATTTGCTGTTGTTATTCATGTTTTATATATTTGTTGGGTTGGTTGGCTTAGTGAAATACTTTAATTGCGTAATAACTATCAAAGGGTTGATTTGATAAGATAAATTTTTAGATATTGTTTGATGTGTTTTGCCGCTTCCGTTCGTGTGTGAGAGAAGGAGATACCGTTTACAGAGCACATTCGGAGTTGGAGGGCACTCATGGAAGAAGATTTGGCGTCATATTTCATGTGCATATTACCAACTAAGTCTTTTCCATTATCTTGTATTTTATTTTTAGTTTATTTTTAGGTTTTTGTAATCCGACTTTATTTTTATTTTTCGTCCCTATCCTTGCATTGAGAACAATGCAAAATTTAAGTGTGGGGATAAGATATTTAAGTTGTAGTTAAACTTTTAATTATATTAAAAAAATTAAAAAAGTTTAAAAATGTCCCTTGAATATGTTTTTTTACACTAAAAATGGAAAATGATAGTATGATCAGGAATTTGGTTTTTCAAATTTAATAATATATATAAGATAATATAAAAGAAAGTGTACTAAGCTTGAGATGTGTCGTTAGGCCCAATTAGTCTTGAAAGGTTTCCCATTGCATATTCTTAATAAACCTAATTAATCTTAGATTTCGTGGGTTCTCATCCTGAGAAGGGGGGGGGGGGATAGTTAAGCTGAAATTCGATAAGGCATGAGGAGTATTACCATAAGCTGATTACCCTAAGGTGGTGAGAATTGAATGCACTTAAAATTAGAATGTCACTCCGTTTTATGAAAATAAATAAAGAGGGGTGGCGCCCCGCCTTGTCCAAACTTTTGCGAGCTTTAGTCTTTAGTTATATATGTATAGGTTAAAGATGCCTAAGTGCACAATAAAAATAAAAATAATAATAATAATAATAATAATAATAATAATAATAATAATAATAATAATAATAATAAAAGAGAAAAGAAAAATAAATAAATATAAGTATTCCAAAAGTTGGTTTGAAAAGCAAAAGAAAAGAGAAAGCCAAAAAATGAAAAATGCCAAAAAAACATTCTCAAAAATAGAAAAATAGGCCAAAATGCACATACTAGACGACACTGAGAGTTACGTGCCATCAAGGGGATGGCGACTTTCAGGATACACTATTGGAAATTGAAAGTTTTTAGTCAATAAATATTTTCTTAGGGAATACATAGGACAAAGTCCAATAATATTTAGGGCATGCTCGTACGACCTCACTTGACATATCATCCATAATTCCGTCTAAGTGTATTTCTTCTTACCATTAAGGGGTTATAATCTTATAGTGATATGTTGAACCAGTTTGCTTCAACTCGATTATTTTTATTGTCTTTACTATACTTGAGATAGGGTAGTAGGTGGATCTTAACTCTAAAGGTGTGAGACTCATAGGTTTTTTATATCACTTAAACTTAATTGCTAAATGTGCTTGGGGGCTTGATCTGGTGGCTGGATTTAAATGGACAACAATATCGGCAATCGCGGTTTTTGAGTTTATCTGAGCTTTAAATTAACCTATATATTTTTAAGACCGTATTTTCTGATTCTGATTCCATTGCAACTAGACTTTTTCAAGGACGAAAAAAGATAAGTGTGTGGATATTTGATATAATGCTAAACATATATAATTCCCTTGTATATTTTATATATAATTTGTTAGTTTTTGTTTGGTTTTTATAAGATTTGTATACTACTAACATATTTGAATAATGTAGGTTCCGAAGGTTTATCGTGGTTAAAAAGAGCGAAAAATGAGCTAAACCGGAGAATTGGAGGATCTGGAAACGAACCGGACCGAACCAGGATTGAACCGGACCGGTCAGACCGGCCCTCTATTTTTGCCGAAGCGCTGCGCGACCAATGGGGAATATTCTCATCATGTGGCGCTACGCGCCTCAATTTCCAAAACTTTCTACGAAAATTAGGGTTTTGGGCTTAAAATATCTATATAAAGACCCCTAAACTTAACCTTAAGCATACCCTGAAGGAGCCAGACGAATTTGGAGTTTTCCAAGGCTTATCTTCTATTTTCTTTCGTCTTCTGTTATTTCACCATGAATTCTTTCAAGTATGTTTTGTTTAATTTTGCAATGTTTGGCTAGACTTTATAGACTGCCTAGGCACGTGATGAACCTTTCATGAATTCTTTCGTCTTCCGTTATTTCACCATGAATTCTTTCGTCTTTCGTTATTTCACCATGACGTTTGATTTTGATTTGGGATTTATTTTACGTTATGGTTTTATGAATTAAGTAAAAGGTTTATTCATATTAAATTGATGCATATGTGTGCTTAGGGTTGTTTGAATGATTGTTATTATTCCATAGTTGCCTTGGTTATTGTTTGTCATACGATAGGTTGCTATTAGGTCATCTACTTTGTGTTTTTGACTAGTTTGTGGTTGATATGCATTAAAACCATAGGAGCAATAATTAACAATCAAATAAACCTAAGTGTGCTGCTAATCTAAGTAGCTGTAAGGTGCTAGATTATTGATAGGTCTTTGTTAATCAAACTTGCTAGATTTAGTTCTTCGTAAGGAGTCCGTCTAGGTTTGGTTGGTTAATTTTATCTATCGAGTCAATTGAATATATTAGACCGCCTTTGATTCCGCGCTGTAAGGTAGGGTTTCGTATCAATGAACTTGTTCGTAATAAATTAGGTGACCGTAAGGAAACTTGATTTCGAAAACTTTTGCGTTAAAACTTATTAGAAACCCATAGTTGTTTTCTTGAGAAGGGTCAGGGGTGGGTCAGGGGTCCTATTCAGGTTTCTTTTATGTGTCTATTTTAAGATCCCAGTTCCACAACTAAATATTTTCCCGGTTAATTGATAACTGAAACTTAGGAGATTCTAGACTAGGTAGTTTCTCATTATCATCTGATTTAAAATCAACCAAATTGTTTTTCGTTTAAATTATTTATTTTTATTAATTAGTTTTTAATAATAGTTTAAATTTTGTATTTTAATAAAAACCCCCTTTAAAACAAACAAATAAATCTTCGTGTCTGTAGTCTAGTCTAATTAAATAGCTTACGTAATTAAAAAAGTCTCGTGGGTTCGATATCCGAACTTACTTAGCTGCAATAGAGTGGACCGGTGCACTTGTTCATTAATAGTTTTAGTTAATAAAGAAAAAAGTGTAAGTTTAGTTGAACACAAAATCAATTAGCCCCAAATGATAATATATTGGAAGCCAGTTTTATTTTTCTCCAAATCAGTTGATGAATCAACAATACCTACGATATTATTATGAATATAGATTTCTTCAATATGAAAACCATGATGCATTTAGTTATGTCAAATAGGTGGGAAAAAAACAATAGAATGAGGATAAACCTTAGTTGTGATTTATGCTTCATCGCAAGAAACTTAGAACAAAACCAGCAATCGATTGTCGATGGTTATCTTACTAAAACCCTAGAATGAAAGCAAAAAGTAGACCAGAATTCTTGTTTTCGATTTTTGGGATTAAAAGATTATGGTAATTGTATCCTTTAGAAGATATTTAGGCGAAATTGTATGTTGGTTGTAATGTTTGTTGTAAAAAGAATAAGATGGCTCTACCCTTTTCATCTTAATAACCTTGTAAGAGCATTCTCATCCCCCCCCCCCTCCAACCACCATCTCTAAATTCAAAAGTACACTAAAAACACAACGATTATCTCTTTTTTTAAATTAATTAATAGTTTTTATACCTCTATCATTACCTTTTTTTTCTCTCTTTCACCCACTCACTTTCAACAAATATTAAAAAATTATAGGGGGGTGAACAGTAGTTTTTCAATTATATAGAAAAATCACTGTATTTTCTCTCTCATCTACTCAGAACACCCTAAACACTCCTAAAATTATAAACACACAACTCCAAAAGTTAGTGGTTAGGATGTGAATACTCAAAATTTTTTTTGTACATACTACCAAATTGCAATTATTAATATCCGCCATTGATTATTGGACAATCAATGGTTAATTTAAACTTTATTCAACCTTAATGTTTTGGTATTGACTTAATTAAGACAATGCCACATAAAATAGTTCTAGTTCATCATTGATAACTATATATATCACACATATGTCCCTTAACACTTCGATTGATCGTCTTTAGTCACAATTAAGAAAACCCAAAACTTAAACAAGACCATGCACACTCATGATCAAATTATTAAGTTCGTGTGTACCAAGGGTTAAATCAAGATCACTACACCAACATACAGATGGAGAAATCACAAGATTAATATATTGAAGATAAATTAACAACTTGGTCAAAGTTAGGTTGTTAGTTTTTATAAACTTAAGAGAAGTATATAAAAATATACATTTAAACACAAATTGTTTAAATATATAGTATTTGAAATTCAAATATTATTCAAAAGGCTTTTTCTTCTTTGAATATGTCTTCCATTCAAAGATTGCCTAAAAGAAACAAGCATCCTTAAATGAAGAAGTAAACCATGGATGACAAAGAATGAAGCTTTGGATGAAGTCACTAAAGCATGTTTAACCAATTGGTGCAAAACTTTGTCGGAGAAGTGGGAAGAGAAAAAGATAGCTTCTCACATGTGTTGATCAACCTAGAAAAGCCAAATTGAAAATGATGACCACATGCAACATTCATATAGGCAATTCTAATGTTAGTTGGACTGGGCGTTCACGGTTGCTGGAAGTGATCATCAGGACACTAGACCATTAGCCTTGTCTCTCACGTACTTGGCTTTAAATAGAAGACTAATTCAAACTTAGTCTTCACCCATTTTCTTTAAAATAATTACGCACATACTTCAAGGTTAATCTCTTCTATTATTCAAACTTCAATTATATAGAGTGGAGATTAAAAGTATAGAGCAAAAAGAAGATTTTTTTCTAAGCTATCATGCATCCATCTTACTTGTAATCTCAGGGGTCAACACTAGAGGTTTTTCTAGTGTTTTTACAAGTGAGGAATCATCTTTAGTTGGTGATTTTAGAGGGAAACACGCTATCTTGACATAGTGTTGTTTGTATTGGGTTGGAACTCTATCCTGATATAGATTAACTTAGTTGTTAGGTGAAGACACACTATCTTGATATACTGATATTCGAAGAAATTGTAAAGCTAAGTACTTGGTGTGCTTGGTGAATAAGGTGATAACCTCTTTTAAAGAGTAAGACGTTTGTATTGGTGATCCCTACCATTTAGGCAGACGACTAGTTAAGAAAACTCTCGATCGAGGATCGGGGAGAGGACGTAGAGTGAATTAGTTAAAACTCACTTGAATCTCTATAAATCCGGTTATGTCACCTCTAACCCATTACTCTTTACTTATTTGTGTTTGTTATTATAAGTTGTGAAAAGAGTTTAATAAAGTCATTAGCTTGTTAAAATTAGATTAAAAGGTTAGAAAAACTATTCAGTACGCCCTATAGTTTTATACATATTAGACAAGTAAATAGTTGAGATCAACTTCTAGCACTTCCTGTTGTAAAATCAATTATCACATGAACCACCCGGTTGAACCTGAAAAAGGTCGATGAGCCAAAGACTAAACAGGTGATGCAAAATTAGTTGTTATTCACTTTAAACAATAAAGAATAAAGAGATTTTTCCTAAATTGCAGTATATTAACAACTGAAGAGTCTAAAAGACTGATTGGAAAACTATTGGGGATGGAAGAGATGAAGACAAAACAACTAGATGGTCATCATCAATTGTTAGAAGATATAAATTAGTAGTTTTGATGCATTACTTGTAATTTATCAATAGTTTAGATGTTTTTTATTTTTATTAGTTGTTTCTTGTAACTCTTTGGTTGTCACTATAACCCTTAGACTCATCATCACTTTACACATGTATAAAATGAAGAACAGAGTCTCTTCTTCATTAACACTTTAAACACCTCTGATAAAAGTACTTTCCAGTATAAAAATTAGAGAAGATGAGATAAGTGAGAGCAATCTAATTTGTAAGGTTATAATGAAAAAGAACGCTACCTGTCACACCCTACACCGTGTGTGGAAACCATGGTGCGTGACTTCATGATTGATAACGATTTCCAAGGTAACAAAGATAACCACAAGTTATTACTAATTAAGTTGAAATATTTATAGTTTGCATTAGCTTAAAACAATAAAAACATCCAACATCTCCCATACTTAAAATATAAAGCATAACAGATTTGTTCTATATTTAGTTACTAGGCCATCCTAAGTTCTCTTGTCTTGACCTAAGCTTGATTACTCTAAAACATGTAAGAAAACGGGTCAACTAAAATGAGGCACAATCAATCCCGATGATGATAATAAACGAGGCACAAGCCACACAGGCTGTCCTAAGCTTGAGGTCCCAACCCAAAGGGTTGTCCTAATGTTGATGCTTTCCAACCCATGGCCATATTTGTACTAACACTAGTTTGAGTCAATCTAGCTCTCCCGAGTTGAACAAGAATACGTTAACTCCGAGAAGCTGAATAAGAATACACCAACATGAGCACCAGATGATCTAACAAGTAGATCACAATAACAAATAATGCACAAATATAATATGAGTACTTCATAATGGTAATGAAATAAAACAAGATTTAGGATTACATGTTCCACCCAAAAGTAAGTAAAATGCTATGAATCTCACCTTGAACAAGAGATTGTATGCTCAAGTAAGTTCGAGTACCCACGAGTTATTGTTGACGCCCTAGTGGATTAGATATACTTAAATTAGGGTCATATGCCGTTATGTAGATGCTAGCTTTATAATGGGATGTTAATAGGCGAAAAGTAGAATGTAAAAGATTTTGGTGAAGTTGTTATCTATTTTGGATAGATTCTGACTCGGACGTTCACACTTGCTTTAGAAGTATCAATCGTTGATAAAACATTATGAAAATTTCCAGTTTACTAAAGTATTGTGTTGTGAACAACTTTGGTTTAGAAAAGTTATTTATTTGGATCCCCTAACTATGAGAAAACCATCCATCTTTCAGAAGTGTGAAGATCTACCCACTGTTGTAAAGATGATTGTTTGGGGGTCCAAACAAAGATGTTTTTCAAAGTTATGTATATCATTAGATTAGTCTTTCGACGATCTTTGCCATAGAATCAAGATTTACGAAATTTGGATTTATTATTAGTAAGTTTTGGATAAAACAATATCGGGTCAGAAAACTGTTAAGATTAGGGCTGCACATATGTGCACCTTAACAATATTTTAAGCGATTTCTTGTTAAGAAAACTTAATTGTAGGTACACAAACATGTTTTAGTTTGGATTCACAGAATACGGAGGTATTTCCATCCTAGCAAACAAGATCCATGATTAACTTAGTGCGGATTCACATAATGCAGAGGTATTTCCATCCTAGCAAACGGGATACATGATTAAGTTAATGCGGATTCACAGAATACGAAGATATCTCCATCCTAGCAAACATGAGTCATGATTATGTTAATGCGGATTCACAGAATAAGTAGGTATCACCAACCTAGCAAACATGATTCATGATTAAGTTAATGCGGATTCACAGAATGTGGAGGTTTTTCCATCCATGTAACGGGATCCTTTGATTATGTTAGCATGTTGTTAGAATATGATGAAGAAGTGTTGATTTAAAAGGTAAAAACAATGAACTTTAACGAAAAATTTTATTAGAATCTTGCCAGAAAACGTTTCCAGAAATGTCACCGAAAAACTTCGTCAGAAAACTTGGCCGGAAACTTCGTCGGAAACTTATCCAGAATGTCACCGGATTTCCACCGGTTTTTTATCTTAGAGAGAGAAAGTGAAAGAGAGAGTTGAAGTTTAGAGACAGAGAGAGTAACTTGGTGAAGAATGAAAGGAATGAAGAAAATAGTGAAGGTTGATGGATTTATATAGAAGTGGAGGGTGTGATTTGATTGGTTGAGAGTGAAGGTGCGTATTGGTTTTGGGTAGTAGCTTTGGTAAAAAGGTGGGTGGTAGGTCTACCATTTTATTATTATTAATATTATTATTGTTGTTGTTGTTGTTATTATTATTTTGAATGAGCTAGTGAAATACCATGTATTATCGCGATTGGGTTTTTATAAAAATCGTCCCGGTTTTAGGTGTTCTCACACATGATAATTATGGAATAATATTAATAGGTAATATTATATGCTCTTATAAAAATAATATTTGTAGCGGGCAGTGATCAGATGCTTTTGGTATAAAAGTCGGTATAACGCTTAGTGTTCACAAATTCCAAACAAAATGAAATAAAAGTTGAGACTTAAAATTTTTTATTTCGAAGTGATAAATATATATTCCTTAATCTATATAATTTATGAGTTTTATATCGTACGAATTTATTTTCCGGATTCCGAGTATTTTTCAGGTGCCACATCACCTCATATAATTCCTTAGCTTATTTTGTTTAATTTCCGATGCATTTACTATATACTGATTAATTCATAGCAAATATAAATTCAATCAATGTGTATGTCATTAAACTTTAGAACAATTTGTTCTCTGAAAATTGTTAATGAGTTTATATCCGATCCAGCTATTGGCATAAGAGCTATGGATCTATAAATTTTATCTAACAATTGATTTATACACAAAATTCTAGCTCAAATTGATAACTCAAGTTGTTGTTGCATCAATTTCTAAACATTCTGCTAGTTTGTAAAAACCAAGTTCATGCTTTTTTTTTGGCAAATTTTGAAAAATGCTGTTAAAAGTGAGCCATGCCGTTGATACTGGATCCTCACACTACTGATTCACATTCAAAGCCACCGACGCTTATACGAGATAACATATGACAATAAACAATGCTGCATCAGTTTTTCAACCAAATCATTGGGTGTTGGAGGTCATTCATTTATGACCTCATGCCCCATAAACAATTGATCTAGAAGTCAAAAAGGATCCAAATAATTAATCTGATCAGGATTACCATAGATTTCGGATGCAAATGTGTCACACCCTCAAATTTCAACTAATGGGGTTTTACCATGAAGCCCTTGACATACCAGGATCTATCCACTTGAAGAACCATTTAATAATATAAAAGAAATACCATTTAATATTACTCATCTATATGAGAAATTACAATTATAGTGTAAGTTGTATTTGCGGAAACATAAAAGTAAATAGTTTAAAAATAACATAATTGTGAGCTCAAACATGCACAACCCATCTAGGTGTAAAACAATGTTAGATAAGTGTCCATGCAATAATGAAATTCCAATCAAATGCATACATGTGCTC
The DNA here is from genome assembly GCF_021521415.1 of Bidens hawaiensis. Taxonomy (NCBI): domain Eukaryota; kingdom Viridiplantae; phylum Streptophyta; class Magnoliopsida; order Asterales; family Asteraceae; genus Bidens; species Bidens hawaiensis. The sequence continues at coordinate 26,381 of NW_027493776.1, forward strand.
CTTAGCATATCTAGTGACCTGGGCAAGTATAAATGCTCAAGGGTCAACACGAAGTTGATGAGTTCATAACTTAATGTAAAAATAGTGTGCTTAGATTTAAAACATATATAATATACCCAAGTAACTAGCATGTTTACAAGCTACCAGACGGTAGAACTGAAACTGACAGTTTAGTTGTGTGCCTCGCACCTGGTCTATCATAAACTATGGCATAAAAGTTAGGTTAACATTACAACAGTTCCTCTCCTAGTCATCCTAGCGCGACTAGCCTGGGTTGGGATTGTCAAACCCAGTAGTACTACTCAATATTACCCCATAATCCCATGTTATCAGTTCAAAGAGTGTGAGGGCTTTCATGATATAAAGCATCCGGTATAAACGTGTGATTTATAAAAAACTACAAAATCAGAAGCAAGACATTGATGCTTTCTCCCTGAAAACAAGTATGCGAAAAGTTTTTGTGTTTTCACAAGAAAACAAGTACATAAAAATAGTAATGAAATCACATGATGCAGATGTTCGAGGTCTTCCTTATAAGTAAACGAATAAATTTGACTCATTAATCATAACTTAGTACGAGTTTTAAACTATGATAGTGTGTTCATGCAACAAAGTTCAAGTAATGACTCACAATGCAAACAAGTTTGACCCGACGACCCGTTGGTGATAATATTAATGCCAATAGTGTTAAGTTGTTCTAATACAATTCCTACGTCAAGTATTGGCCAATTAATCAAGCATCTCATTATATAACCATGAACGTATTCTGGATTTAAAAGACAGATTTTATGTGTAAAGATGGATTTAGTTAATTACACATAACAATCATCCAGAACTCTTTTGGACATATAGGGTTTCACAATAACTCATCAAAATCATAAAATTAACAAAAATCTAGAATCATTCTTAATATTTATGCATGTAGGAGTTTAAGAAAGCTCAAGAATCACCAAGAATTGCAAGGAACTGAAGATGGGGATTGAATTGAAGATGATTGAGAATGGTTTGGTGTCTTTCGATCGTATGAGGGCTTCCAGGAGATTGATCGCGGCGATTAGGGTTGGTTTATTTTAAATTAATAAATATTAATCGAATTTACAAGAATGACCCTTTTTAGAATGAGTTTTGGGCTTAAACTGACTTTTTTAACACCAAACCGGGTTGTAACGATTCATTATGATTAAAATGTTAACCCAAGTTAATGAAAATGAATCCTCGTTGATTCTTTTGCTAAAATTATTTTACAAAAGGCAAAAGCGTACAATTACGTGCAATCGATCGGGATTTCATGAAACCAGCTATGAGCAAAACACATAATCATTTAGCACGTAGTTTCACAAGGATAATATTATAACGTATGCTCAATAACTTACTTTTATATTTCACCAACATTTAGGGTCAGACTAGCGTGACTCGGTAATTCCTGAATTATTACTACGTGAATGTTTTCACAATAACTGACACACTTTTTTAACGATAATTAAGTGAAATACATGAATTAATGCTTGAGTTAACAGAGTTTGTATTAACGGTGTTAACTAGAAATTGTCGAGGATCACACAATGCTCATGCTATGCTTGCCATGGCAGCTCAAAATAAATCTTCGATTGATTGATCCATTGGAAAACAGAAAAAGATCTCGAGGATTGATGATACATATATTTTCGTCTTGGTCTTTGTTAGCTAGATTTGCTCATTTTGTATTAGTACATGCTTGGTTTTGCATTTATGTAAAGTCCATTCGCTAGATATGTCAGCAAATGGAGTTTTAGTTGTTCATAAGCTGGTAATGTCTGCGTATGAGTATTTTTGTGAGTCCATATGCTTGTTTGTAAGTGTGTAGGCCATTCGTCAGATGCAACACCATTCACTGGTGTGCCAGCGAATGGATTAGCGAATGTGTGTCCATTCGATTAGAAAAGTTATCGAATGAACCCTATTCCAATATATAACCTGTAATTTTTGGTTTTAGTAAGGACTTTAATTATTTTATGATCTTAACGTTCGAACGCTGTCAAATTTGTTCCAGGAAACACACAGTGCACACTAATCCCTAATTGATCGAGTTAACTCTATCAAAGAACTAGATCCAGGCTTAATAAGAATCAATCAACCTTCGTGTGTTGATATCAAGGATTCTCAATTGGTATCAAAGCAACCAGAAGTTTTGATTTGTTAAATTTGACTATCAGTTAGGTATAATTGATGTATTAATTTCATAAAACAAGCTACGAGCTAAACACATAATCATTTGCCACGTAATTTCACAAAGACAATATTAAAACATATGCTTAACTTATTTTAATATTTCATCAACGTTCGGGGTTAGACTTGCGTGATTCGGTAATTCCCGACTTACGGCTACATGAATGTTTGCACAATAACTGACACGCTTAATTAGCCATAATTAAGTGAAATACATGAATGAATGCTTGAGTTAACAGAGTTTGTATTAACAGTGTTAACCAGAAATTGTTAGGGATTACACAATGATCATACGATGCTTGCCATTGCAGCTCAAAATAAATCTTTGGTTGATTGATCCGTTAAAAAACAGCAAAAGAGCTCGGGGAATGTCGATACCTATATTGTCGTCTTGGTCTTTGTTAGCCAGATTTGCTCAGTTTGTATTAGTATAGGTTTAGTAGTTCATACGCTAGGTATGTCAGCGAATTAAGTTTTAGTAGTTCATACGCTGGTAATGTCTGCGTATGAGTATTTTTGTGAGACCATATGGTTTTTCACTTAACACAACAAACAGTTTCTCGCGAAAACTAATTTTATCGAATTTACTCAATTTAATACAATTAAACTCACATAGATGAGTTGTGAATCATTGAGAACAATCTGAAGTCCAATTCAAGTCCAATTAACATGATTAACTTCGTTAATTGATCAATTTTAAGTACGAACAATCTATATATCAATTTTGATACAATTAATCATAATTAACAATCATATTACTAATGAATTTGTCCTAAACAGTACTCAATCAGACAAAGGCTTTAATAGCATTTGAGAGAACCTGATCTGATCGATTATGAGATCATTACGTTATCGGATATAGTCAATTGATATAAATATGTTTAGGTTTTACTTTAGTGTGTGTGTTGAGAGGATATCTGGGCAGAGTAAAGAGATAGATCGAGATAGAATAAGAACTGTTATAAAACAGATAACTTACATGGGTATATATAGAAGATGACCTCACTCGTTAGGCATTCCCTAATGAATGAGCCTCATTCGCTGTCATACGTTAGATATCATTCGTCAACATAACGAATGAACACATATGTTACCCTCATTCGTTAACATCCCCTAAGGAATGAGGACGAATAAACACGCGGAGCTCATTCGTTATTAGCTACTCTAACGACTGAGCTTTACATTAGCGAATATAGCTTTACATAAATTACCAAAAGAACCCTATACATTATTCTAATTACCAAATGCTTTAAATAATGACCGAGACGAAAAACGACGTATCAACAAGATTCAAGAGCTGAAGACATACAAAGCTCAAGACGAGGGGGAGTTTGTTGATAGATCAGCTGCCGTCTCGTTCTTTTATCATTTTGGTATTTGTAATAGTATAGGGACCAGTTTTGACAATTATGTAACGGTCATTCGTTATGGGATGTTAGCGAATAAACCTGTTTTGGTTTTCTCATACGCTAGCGAATGTTAACTTATGGGATGATAATGTATAAGGTCATTTGCTACCGGGGGGGGGGGGGGGTTGTCTAGTGAATGTAAGTCATTCGCTAAGCATGTTTAGCGAATGAGTCTATCACTATAAATAGTCCTGTAATTCTATTCTAAGTTAACGATTGATTATTTTATGAACTTCTGAGTCGGTACTCAGCCCAATTATTCTCTAAAAACACACACTGAACCCTTATTATTCGTGATTGATCATATCAAAGACTAGATCCAATAGCGTATTGAATCATGATATATCTCATGCTTCCTCAGATAAAACCAAGGCAGTGGTAAATCCGATTGTTGTTGGCCCTGATCATTACGGTAGTGAGTCGAGGCGAATTTGTTACGACACCAGAATTAAACAAAACAAAAAATACCATAAAAATGGGCATGGCCCAATAGTCTTTTGCCACTTTGCCCAATAACATCTTTCTCGGAACCAAAATTCAAGTTAAATTAATAGTAATTTAGTATTTATTTTATTCTAAAGGTCTCGATCCATCAATCTACCAAGTTGACACAATTATATAGATGATGCTTAAGGTTTGAGTAAAGCAACACATTTGAGGACTGAGGTTTAAAAGTATCAAGTTTGGGTTTTCAACTTTCAGTTTTCTAACGAGTTTGGGTATTAACATTAACTTATGTTAACTTTTCTATTAAGATTAAAGGACTTTCAATCTTTTCAAATTTGAAGGACTGATCATGTAACTTAATTAGGTGATGGACTGATTATTCAATTTACTTAAAAGTATAATATTTACATGTAATAATTTATTTTTGTTTAATATTTATAACGTGTTTATAAAAAAAATTAAAATGTTTAAAACAATGTTTATTCATTCAGGAAAAGTCGAGCGCTGTAAACCCAAGCATTGCAATGGAGAGTCGACACGACCTTGGCGGGTAAAACAGATAGTTACGACGGAGAGTCGACACAAATTCGGTTGTATCGACTGCGTTTGTTGCAATATAAACAACATTGGTGAAACCCGAGGGTTGAAAACCCTTAAAATTTCGTCAAATTAACATCTAAAAAATATAATATTTAAAACGACGTTTATTCGGTAATTAAAACCTAAAAGTTTCAAATACCCGAGCGTTGCCAGTATAAGGCTTTACAGCGGTGAGTCAGTAAAATGAGTGCTTCCATAATCCTAACGTTGTGACGGTGAGTTGACACAAATTTGGTCGGTTTCGGTTACGTTCGTTACGGTACCGGAACTAAAACGAAAGGGTTGGTAAAACTCGGGCGTTAGTAAACCCGATAATTACCGATTCTGATCATTGCGACGATGAGTCAACCGTCAGGCGTTGCGGTAGTAAATCAACACGAATTCCGTCGGTAAAGATTAAGTTCGTTACGACATTGAAATAATAATAATAATAATAATAATAATAATAATAAGGTGACGTGGCCCACTTTGTCCACCACGTAGACCAATTGTAGCCTTGCGCCACTAAAGTTCCCCTTTGTTATATTGTAATAGTAATAATTGGGTTTTTCAATAGGGGCATTAACATATAACCCCTTCCTAACTTGTTTTATTACATATTTTTCTAATGCTAAACATTTAAGTACATATTTTCCCTTGTTAAACCACATATATTACGTATCAACCCATTTCATTAAAATTAACTAACTAATTGGCCATTTTACCCTTAATGAAACAATTTACATATATCCCCTTTTTAATAGTAACAATTACATATATGCCTAATTTAAACCAAACCGAGTCGGTTTTAAGACGAACATATCAAAGTTAATAAATTCATTTGAAATTGATTTTTTTAATCGTTTGCAAATGTATAAAATATTTTTTACACTAGCTTATAGGTCCCGTATTTTTAACATATGTGGCATACTAAAAATTATATCATCAAATATAAAAAGAAAATAATACAAAACCAAAAGCACTAAATAGTTTGTAGGTTTTGTGAAGAAGGAAACAACGGTTGGTTTTTTACTAACATAATATCACACAATAGTTTATAGGTTTTGTGAAGAAGGAAACGACTATGGGTGTTTTACTAGGGTTATTGTAAACTGTAAAAGGATAAAATGGTAATTAAAGACTAGAAGGGAAAATATGTAATTAAAGATTTAGCATTGGAGAAATATGTAATAAGCAAAGTTGTGAAGGGGATATATGTAAAACCCCCTTTTTAATATCCATAATTAGAATTGAACAGGAAAATTAACAGAAGTTAATATTAATACCAAAACTCTTTACAAAACTCAAAGCTTAAAACGTGAACTTGTTATTTTAAACCTTAATACTTAGGTACTCTAAACTCAGACACCATCTTTGTAATTGTGTCTGCCATGTTTCAAGTTAAACCGAGCTCGTTTAGCCAACCTTTTTACTGATTCTCTAGTTAGCCAATAATGCGGGGTCTAGGTTTCATGGTTCGCCCAAGGCCAAGATTCTTGCTTTATAAAATCTTGCGGCCGGATCTACCATTTCAGGGTATAAGCAACTGACCATAAAGCATAACCTTTAATCTAAATCTTTGCCTTTACACTTTCTAGAACTTGATCCTGTTTCTTCTGTAATTTTCTTGCTCCAAGACGTAGATATTTAATCTTGTTATCTTGGAATTTGGATTAAGAGTGTTTGCGTGTGAAAATTATGATGAAAGGGTGATGGAAATGATGGTTAGGGTTAAGCCATGGTTATATATACTCGGTGCCTTTCTTGAGCAGTTGAGCCCATCGTTCTCTTAGTAAACTCATATTAATCCATAAGTTTATTCTTTGAAATTATCTATAATAAAATAATCTTTATTTATTATCCGAGACTCGTAAACTACGGATGTTGCATTCTCACAAAAAGATTGTAAAATATTACTTCAAAAACTTAATTAAACCTGTAAATGTGTTCCTTAATTTTTATTTAGTGCAATTAGCTTTTGAGTTAAAAGTTCTTTGCTGACATCTCATTTGTTGTTATCTGGGAAAACAAGCATGCCTTCGAAACAAGATATTGGAGTCTGACTTCGGACTTGATGAAGCAAAACGTGAATCTGAGTTGGCTCTGAGGTTTATTGCTGCCGTGCATATTAATGGCGATCTCCTCTATCGTGTTAGGCGTTTGGTTGAAGCTTAGAAAAATCCTAATAACACAGATTATGGTGGAAGAACACCTTTGATATTAGTTATTAATTATTTCTAAATTTTCAAACCGCTTCTGACAGCTATTTAAGATGCTAGATCAGTTTATTAAGTTTGATATAGTTTTTAAGTTTGCATAGAAACTTGCGAGTAGAATAGTGTGCAGAGGCATCTTTGGAAATGAAGAATGCTGGAAATTGTGTTTTTACGCTGTTGCATAGCGTTTTTAAAACCGGTTCTTGTAAATCGTACACAACTTCATATTGCTGCTGCAGAATACAATTTATTGGGCTTGTGTACTCCAAAGATAGGTATGTTTTAACTTTGAAACTTCACATTTGATTTCATAGACACTTAATAGTTCCTTCATTTTACAACAGTTAACTCTTTGGTCACACGACTCTTGATGAACTCGAGTGGGTAGAAGTAAGAAACCGATAAAGATACTAGAAGATGCAATATCAGATAAGATTGCATGATATTTCTATCTCAACTTATTCAATCAATTTCTAAAGTAATTTACTATTCAAATTGTAGCGTTGTAAAATTATGTCACCTTTGAGTAGTTGGTAATGTTGCTGATTTGTGACCAGAAAGATAGTGTTACTGAATTGTTTGAAGAACAAATGATAAATATAACCGCATGAGTAGGTTATAAATTAAAACAAATTAAAACTTTATTACATTCACAAATTCTTAGTCACTTGGGAAAACAAATTAAAACTTTATTACATTCACAAATTCTTAGTCACCGGCCTTCACTCTTCATAGTCATTTGTAGTACTGCAATCATAGTCAACGTTGACCACATCACCACCACCACCACCACTTCCACCTCCTCCTCCTGTAAGACTTTGGACAAAATCCTGGCCAATCTTCTGCATCACACCCTCAACAAATCCGTTCACCATCGCATCCGCCAGTCCATTTTGATTAGGTTGTGGTGGTTGTTGCATCTGGTAGTTTTGAACACCGACTGGTGCTGGCGGCTGTTGTGTTGGAACCTGGTAACTTTGATAACCAACAGGTGCTTGTGGCGGTGGAGGACCCTGGTAACAGTGACCAACTGGTGCTTGTGGTTGCGTCGGGCGCTGGTAACTTTGGCCAGCAACAGGTGCAGGGTTCTGTGTTTGCCAGTAAGTTTGACCATGACCCGTGCTCATGCTATGTGCAAGTGGCTGAGGTTGGTGGGAGACCGAACCTGGACCTGGATACGAGTGACTGTGTTGCAGAGCTGGCTTAGCGGTGGCACAGTGTAGATGAACATCAAACTCACACGAAACACAACGGTAGAGCCACTGGTCAGCCGAGCCGACGCTCTGGCACACATCACACGAGAACCCTGACTTTTGACCATATGGGGATGAAAAAGTAAGGACAAGCGGGTGCGGATGGAACGGGTGGTTGACCGAGAGGGGTTTGGTGGCACACAACACATGCAAGTCAAAGTCACAGACCTGACAATGGTAACTAAATCGGGTTCCTTGTTGACTGCAGGCGTCACACCGAAAGAAACCACCCGGGTATATAGAGGTGGGAAGAAGGGAAAGCGCGTGTTCAAGGTGGGACGGGTGAGTGATTAGTTCGGGAAACTTGGAGCACGACGCGTGTAAGAAAAAGTTGCACGGTCTACATGCGTAGATGTGGTCGAATGAAGAAACGAGGTGGTTGCAGCCTGCACAACTGATGTTGGTTTGTAGTTGGAGGTTTGATGATAATTGAAGGAGATGAGGGTGGCTTGAGTGCTTGATTTGTGTGTTGTGCATCAACTTACCCATCTCTCTCTCTCCACAATTGGTGATTTGCGTTTAGGGAAGAATAATGTTATAGGCAGGCTGGAGGAGTTGACTTTAGAGATTTTTGACTGTGTCAAAGTCAACTTATACTCATTTGGTTTCTGGTTGTGGCCAATAAAGAAAACAGGAATTTTATAACACGTATTCGTATTACATTTTTCAACTTTTCCGTTTACAAATATTTAAGTTTTTTTCACACGTCTTATTTACCAATGAATAAGTTATAGTTGGTGTGACTAGAGTTAATTAACCTGTCTATTTCTTTAAGATCAGTGAAACTATATTATCTTTTAATTTGATCAATTAGTAGTGTATATTTATTTGAAAAATAAAAAATATAGAGTTGTGTTTATAATATGAGAAAATTCCTAAAACGATCCAACAGTAGAGAGAGAATCCCCAATTGATCCAAAGTTTAAAATCATTCTATTAAAATTCTACTGAAAATAATCGGAGAAGACACATTTGGAATCGTGCCAATGCGTTTAATGTAGATGTCGTGCTCTAATGAAAAACAAGTATTTATAATCACATAAATACCTATAACTGGTACGGGTAAGTAAGGTCATCTCCACAGGGAATCAGTGAAAAGTGCAAGTTCGCCTCATGACTTATTAAATATTAATCTAAGCGGACATTGGATGTCAAGCAGTTTAGAAAGATGTATTAGAAACACACAATTACTTTCAACTTTTGTAAACAATTATGAAAAAGGTGTTTCACTTTAGGTTCAGGTAATGCGATAACAAAGTAATCACAGATTCATTAATTGATTGCGCAGTAATTAGTAGACCTAACAATTTGGTTGTGATGACAAGCGAAACCCTATCCGAATTGTTGACACAACTGAACACGATCTGCCTAATTACTAGTTTATATTATCAAAACCAATTGATATGCAATGACAAACGGTTTTGGATTAATGACAAAAGAACCTAGTCCTAAATGTTGATGAACGCAACCAGATAAGTGATGCAGTATTTGATAATCAAAAACATAAATTATTTAAACAATCAATTGATAAAGTAGAACAAGATCAAATAACAAACTCAATCAAGTTCTTAATCACTGAAACACAAAGAATCCGATCATGGTGTTTACACAAAACCCTAGCCTAAAGTGAAAACAAAGGTTTTTAGCTTGACATCGGCATAACGATTAACTCGGTTATCTGATAAAAGGATTGAAGCATGTGATGATTGGGCAAACTAAGGGCTCCGGGATGATGCAAAATCTCCCCCAGGTTCTTCTATAGCTCCTGAAACAATTGATATGTCAAATGGGGGCTGAAAAACTGATTATATATCAGTTAGGGTTTTTTTTCCGTTTAGCACAAAGGGTTTTTTGACCCCTAGTTCATGTCGCGCAAAGTAAAATAACCTCATATTCAGCTTTGTCTCATTGAGAAACCCGAAATTCATATATTATGGGTCCTGTAACTCATTTTCTAGGCCGAGATATACCCGTTTTACTAAAAGCACTTTCCTGTTAACCCGTCTTGTTCACTTTTCGCTTCGGCTTCGGGTTTCTCATCCAAGCCCTTCCTGAATCCTTCTTAACCATCCATCTATGTTTTCCTATGTTTCCATGTTCTTGGGGCTTGCTTAATTTTCATCTAGATGGCTCTAAATTAGCTCGTTTAAGCTCCGGACACCTTTGATTATAAAAGAACTCAAATTAATTGTGCTCACTATATATAAACAATTAAAATACATGAAATAACATATATATACACATGATTTATACCTGACCATCACATCCTCGCACTTATCCTTTTTCGTCCTGAAAAAGAATTTGCAATGGAATCATAATTAGAAACTGACTTCCCAAACATTTAGGTTACTTAATTAATTACAGATAACACAAAAACCGTGATTTCCAGTATTGCTATCCACTTAAGCCCAACCGCCAATAATTCAGACCTCTAATCATGCTTAGCTTTTAAGTTCACGTTAACATTCAGTCTAAGGGTCTCATACCTAGGATCACAAGTCCACCTAAAACGTTTCATATATGTCAAAGCAAAGATAAAATCATAAAGATTTTTCTACCGTTGCAACCCAAAAACTTGTAAATATTAAAAATTAACTTCACAGATGGACAAATAAATGAATGAACTATTTGAGCATTTGCATTTGAATATATTTTAAACCTCACCCATGGATGTTCTCACCGTGGTTACTAGCCCAGTGTGAAATGAATCATATAAGTTGTTGGTCGTTACTCGTGAACGTTCATTAATCCTCACCCAGAGCCCTATTCGCCAAGCTGCTAACTTGAGGGAAAACACATAGGTTGTTGGATCTTAATTATGCCATTATTTATCGATCCTCATCCATAGATGCCATCTCAAGGTACTATCCCGAAGGGAGTCACATTAAATTATTGGATCGTTTTCAATAATCTCATTTTTAATCTCATTTATTATGGATTAATGGGGCGCACACTTGTGTCCCAGTTAAGTGAGATCAAATTTCAAATTTTACAAGGTTTTAACCTACAATGGTGCTCTTTTATTATGTTAGACATTTCGGTTTCACTGTTTTCCTAATATGAGAACCCACAAGACTCAATGATTTTAAGTATTAGTATATTATTACATTCTCAGAAGCTTTTCCATATCGGTTAGGTCTACTAATACATCCCAAGTTAAGTGTGTTTCTGATTTTTTTTTCATATATATATTAGTTTTGAAAAACAATTCCCAATTTTTCTATCATTTTCCATTATTTTGAAAAAAATTCTTAATTCAAGGAAATTTTTTAATTATTATTATTATTATTATGTAAACATTTATTTTCAATGTCTCACATCTCCACACATGAGGTAAACATTGTCCTCAATGTTAAAAATTTAGCTTTTAAAAGAACATTAATGAGGACGGGATTAAAATTTACTGGTTATTAATTTTAAAATTGGGCTAAATGTGATGGTCCTAACAATTTATACAATTACACTCTTAACACAAAACTAGAAAAACAAAGAAAATTATCATAACGAAATCACCTGATATAGGTAACTCGTGTGCACTCGTGCTGGCCTAAACGAACCTGTCTCCTCAACTCACTCAACAATATCTGCAAACTGTCAAAAGTGTAGAAGCACGCTTCTCACAACTGTTAGAATAGGTCTTTTAAAATATTTGCAAAACTGTTAATTTTAATTACCAAGCTGAGTCAAAAAAATTTCATAATTAAATCTGTTAAATGAGAAAAAATGTTAGAAGACCTAACTCCTTTTCGTAGAATCACGATTGCATTTTGCATATGCATTAAGCCCTTTAAACACCCCGGTAGCCCGAGTGGACAAGTATGGTCTCGTGAGGGTTAACAGTGAACTACGCCCACAAAGTTCAAGTACAACAAAAGTATACACGTACCTGAATTAACCATAGAAAAATAACGTAAATACTCCAGAAGCTCGATAGGATAAGTGATTATTTTATTATTATTAGAATATTTTTCTCCTTTTTATAGTTTAAATTCGGTCGCGCTATGCGAACTGATGTAAGTCGTGTTCTTCGCGTAATGCAAAGAACCATTTTCTGGATAATATTTTTGTCCTTCGCGTAGCGCGAAGGGACCTGGTGACAGGGAATTTTGAGGATTTTTATATTGAAAATTTTTCTATCTCTCAAACTTTGACTCCCTTAGACTCCTCTGAACGTGTTCCAACGCTTAAAACAGACAACCCATACGTGAAGCGCCATCCACTTGATAGCTCACTTACTGAAACACTTGAATTCTGATCCACCTTGTGGCTTCCCCACACTTGATCTGTGCTACAGTGGTACGTTTGAAATAAAATAGTTAAAAGCGCTACAATCATAAAATAAAATACAAACTAAAAATAAAATTCAGGTTGCCTCCCGGTCAGCGTTAAGTTTTTGTTAAGGTCTTCCGCCGGACCATTACCTGATTTGGAGGTTATGGTGGTCTAATGGAACACTTATGTAGCGTTCGTCACTTTTTAAACCTGAAAACCCAACCCATTTCGAATTTTCGGTTTTTGTTTATATATATATATATATAGGGTTGAGTTCAATGAAGAAATCATATTAGTGTGAGAAGTTGGAGAAATCCTTAGAACCAATCAAATTTTTTGTTTTTATTTTTCTAAAATAATTAACTTTGGGGGCATATTAGTAATCCTAACAATATTATAAATATGGTAAATATTAATTTAATAATCTATCTGATATATTGTAAATTGGTAAAACAACAATTAAAAGAATTTTTATTAATCCCGTATGAAAGATCAACTAACAACCCTAACTACCGTTTCTAATACCTTTCTTCAACCTTCATCCTTCATTGAAGATTTATGTTGTCGATTTATAGCTCAACAATCTGCCTACCAATCCCGTATCAATTCAAAAGAAGATCAAGATTTATGTTGTCGATACATAGCCCCGGTTTCATCAATCCATTCATATCGCAGGTTTCATCAATCCATTCATATCGCCGGTCCGTTCAATCGATTCATATCGCCAGTCCATTTATCATATACCAATGCATATGATAATGCATGTTTTCTAAATATCAATCTTAATTTGTTTACCCAATAGTTTCCTAATTTAATTTAATCATGGTTACTGGTTATATGAACAAGTAAATCGGATGATAAAAAAATATTTTCCTTTAATAAGTTTTTAAATATTCCTTATTTGTTAGTGGATATTCTTTCAATTTAGATTGATCTTTGATTATCAATTTTATTATTATAATGATTTTCTTTTATGCAGAAAGTATCCTTTGTGTTATTTAGGTGTATATTATTTAATTTACAGGATTCATTGCTCATATTATATATACAATCCCCCATTACATCCTATTTTTCAAACATCAGTATCACAGTTCCTCATTTTCTTTAGATGGATAATCAATTGACTTCAATCCAAGCAGGGTCTAGTGGGTAGACCAACATCTAATTTTGAAGGTTCTAGTCAAATGTTTCATGCCAAATTTTTTATATTTTTTTAATAATTTTCTTACAGTGAATTTATAGATACCTGTTATCATTGTGTATGATTATGTAGGTTTTATTCAAACCGTTACTTTAAATGTGAATACTATCGTATCAATGTTAGTTAAACCTATGTGTTTTTTGTTTTAATGAATTCGAAAAAATTTGCTTCTTACAGTTTTTTCCTTGAAAAAAACTCTTGATGTCAATAGTGTTAATTCTGTTATATGTTTTTGTATCTTTTAGGAATTTTTAAATTTGTTTTTTTCTTAAATAGCTGCCATTTTTCATCTTGTTTTTATCCAATGCAGGTTCGTGTAGGTTTTTTTTTCATGATACATTTTTGATTATTATGTAGGTTTTGCATATGTCTTCATTTTATTGTTGTACATATCTTCATTATATTTTTTTATTAAGTTTTAATGTTATGTTAATTACTTTTTTTAGTATATGGGGATGAAAGCAACACAATAGAAAGCTCTCCAATCATTAACGATGCATCAATTGACGAATCAACTTATCAAGACAATACAATTAACGAACTTAAGAACCAAGCACTCATTACGTATGAACTGTCTTTTTTTATATAATAATTCCCATTTAAAATTATATGATTTTTTTTGTTTTACAGGTGTAGAAATAGTTCATCCTAATGTTTACTTTTCACCTAACGGAACAAAGTACTGGATACCAAATGTTCCCGCATATGAGAAACCTAAGAAAGATGCTGAATTCAACAAATGGGAAGATGTTGGCGACATGTACAAGTCATATGCAGACAAAGCTGGATTTGAAATAAGATGTTCAACTAAAACATACACAAACGGTGTTCTGACACATATGTACAAAGTGTGCGCAAAAAATGGTAACCTGCGTTTCAAATCCGTTGACACAATGAACCCTACATCCTCCTCGTCCAAGCAACGCAACCCAAGGAGTAAGCGTACGTGATGTGGTGCATGTATACGACTCAGTGTTACTGGTTTACAAGGATCAGAAACATACACCATATATCACTTCAATGAGCCCCACAATCACGATCTCGTGAACAAGCATAAGATGGATCTAACTAGAGGCGAAAGACAGATTTTCCAGACAAGGAATTCATTCAAGGCCTCCATACCATGGGGTTCAGCCCCACAAAAGCTCATTGTGTTCAAAGCTCCCTGAAGGGTGGTCAGCACAATGTAAGAGGAACTAAGGATGATTGGAAGAACCATGCTCGAGACGTTAGGTGTTATATTTCTGATAGAGATGCTCAAATGGTTATCAATAAGATCACAAGTAACACCCTTCACTTTACTAACTATTTTTTCGAGCACTTTGTTGAGAATGGTGAACTACAAGCAATGTTTTGGGCTGATAATATATCCCGAAGCAACTACAAGTTGTTTGGCGATGCCTTAGCCTTTGATGCTACGTATCACACTAACAGGTAATCATCTTCAACTACACATTATTAATATGTTACGTTAGTTTGTAACTAATAGTTATTCTTTTTAATTTAGGTACTCAATGGTTTTCGTTCCCTTCACGGGGGTTGACTGCCACAAAAAATGTGTTAGAGTCCTTCCTTAAGGCACATGTCACGCAACCTAAGTTGGTTTTGACTGACCAAGATCCGGCTATGAAACAAGCAGTTTCAACTGTTTTGATAGACGCCACACACATGCTATGCATGTGGTATGTTACTGAAAAAATCCTTTCAAGGCAAGTTTTTCTTACCTAACGTACTCATAACAAAACTCCTAACTTGTAGGAGTCTGAATGTTAATTCTTTTACCATTTGTTTTTTTTTTGTTCCTTTTAGGAATTCTAATTTTTTGTTTTCTTAAAACCTGTCAATTTTTTATTTCCATAAAAAATGTTAATTTTTTTCCCTATCTATGATTTATGTAGGTATGTGTAGACTGTTTCTGTAGGTATGTGTAGACTGTTTGAAACTGATTGATTATAAATACATATACCATATCTTACGTACTTGTGCCCCCCATTTCCATTTAATGTAATTAATAGTGCCTGATGTTAATCCACATACACACATTCATGAACTAGTTGTATTGTCTAGTTAGTGAATCACCTACACAGTTTTATTCATGTTATTTATATGTAATTTAGCTATAGCGGCAACAGATCTCTCTTTACATATTATAACCAGAATTATTGGATTGTTCACGCATTAACCTTCTACTTTAACATACTTTGTTATTAAGAGCTTAAAGGAGACATACAACGCAACAGAGAACTAAAGAAGCGTATTCATAAACTTGTGTGGAACGTTTTCATCAAACCCGAGACTTTTGAACACCGATGGAATGAAATGATCGAGGACTTCAACTTGTCCACTAACAAGTGGTTAACAGACATGTTCCGTGTATGTCATCAATGGGTTCCTACTAACTTCAGAGAGTTACCCATGTGTTGTTTGATGAAAACCACATCAGGATGTGAGAGTTCAAATTCACAATTCAAGGTATATTCTAACGAAGGAAACACTCTAGTTCAGTTTATGCTTTGCTTCGAACAAGCTCCAAGCTCTCAACGATTCATGCAACGAAAACTACAAAATAATACCACTACAACTGCTCCAAGCTGACTTGTTGCCTGTTGAACTTCATGCTTCCCAAGTAAACACAGTATTGATTTTTAAAGAGGTATAGAAAGAAATATACGAGGGGCTATATCAGTGTTCCCGTGACCAATTCGAGTCAGACAACAGATTAAAGATCCACTTTGTTATTCACAACGATAAGAAAAAACGTTTAGCTGGCACGTTCAAGGTTATTTCTTGGTAACATCTTTTTTTGTTTTTTGGTCATTCTTAAACGCATTTGATGGCTGACTATCGTATTTTCTATGATCTAGGTAACTAACAAACCGGAGGAAAAGTCCTTTACATGTTCGTGTAGGCTGTTCACTAGTATCGGTTACCTTTGCAGACACGTGTTTTGTGTCTTCAAAACCGAACTTATCGACGCAATCCCCGCAACGTACATACCTACATGCTAGAGGAATGATGTGTTGTCATCTTCAATATTTAACATTGAATACAGGTACGGTGTTCTTTAGATGAACGGTCAAGACTTAGACACGAGTTTATCACGTTGACCAACCAATGCGCTGATTGGGCAAGGGGAGACATAAGCTATGGTCGAACAAATGAAACAATTAAAGGACAGAATTTGGCAGGAGCTACCTACGGAACCCGAATGTAACAGCAAGTCAATCATAATTCAAGATTTTCTTGGAGTCAAAGAACCCGAAACTATATCTGTAATCGCACCTAAAGGAATACACAACAAGGGTTCGGGTACACGCATGCGCAAGATTGGGCCAAAAACTATTCCACACGGACTTGACTACAACCTTACACACTTACATAGCAACTACATTACCTCATACATCATGAAACAATTTAAAGGACACAAACCTCCATAAACTTAAACAAACTAACTCTTTCTATACCTTCGATATCATAACATTACACTATCTTTACTGACATGCTTTCACCCCCCCCCCACCTGCCACATACTAAATTAGTAACCATCATGCATACTCAATTTAATAACGTAGACCTTCATGTTTGTTACACACACCACACTTACAACGACTCTGTTACCCACATGCATCCTACGTTATCCTTCACATGTAACTAATGGTCCACATTACATAATAACATTACACCAACGTTCATATACACCATCGTTCACATATAACTAATATCATTACAACATCATTCATCTAACCTTATTGTCTAAAACACCGGTAGACCAAATTATAAAACCAGTTATCAACAACCTTACTCTTGACAATGTCTTTTTCCAGAAAATGAAAAACAACAATACACACACGATTACTCCTTGTGTTGACAAAATATTTCACCAAATTTGAATGCATGTACTCTAATTTGACAAACGAACAATTTATATTAAGAAATTAGCTACTACATTAACATTGATACAATTGCCTGCACATACCTTCACCTACCCCACAAAGGCGAATAACTAACTTTGTACTTTAACTATTAATAAACCTCATTTAAAAACATCGAACACCTATTTGACCTCCAACACATCAGTAACAAAGAAATAGATATATAATAAAACGCTTGCATTAATTAAAACATTCGAACTGAAAACCGTTAAACATAGTTTGTGACAAAACAAAGAACAAAATAAAACCATAACACAACCATCCATAACATCTATTTCAAACATAAACAAAAGGCCAAAAACTACTAAAACCAAATGTCTTCAACACACCATGCTTATGACTATCTTAACTTACCATTCATTCAGATTGTAGAACCTTGTTAATTTGATCTCGCTTCAGATTTATGTCCGACAACAGAAACTTCGCGACATACTTAATCAGTAGACTTTCCACCTGTTTTTCTGCTTCTTCGGATCATTACTAAGCCCAGCATCCCAATCCCTGTCACCTGTGTAAATCTCCATGTGTCGCATTAGAACTATCCCCGCATCTTCGTAATTGTTTCCAGTTTGCCACTTCATCTTCAACCTTTCTGGGTTCAGTGAGTTTACTGCAGCAAGCCTCGGATGTCCGACCTCGCGTAGGTACTTCATAAACGACCGTTTATGAAAAATGTAATTTTAAAGTTATACTTCATTACATAACTACATTTAATAACAAACATGTTTTAATTTACATATTACATTGCATAAAACTTACCATCATATAAACTGTCTTCATACACTCGTTTAAGTACTCGGCATCGATGGTTTTCTCTGCCCTAGATCTCCGTTTTTTCTTGTCCGGGTCAACTCTATCAATAACCACTATTGCCAATTTTTTTAAATCAAAACAGAGAAGATAATAATGGTCGGCTGATTTGACGGGGAAGAAAATCATATCGTATGCCCTTGGTGTCAAATCACAAGTATCTCCTCCCATCACACATGATATATTACCCTTCACCATACTATCAATCCTTTGCTCGGTATTGGTTAAAGCACCCCCACTTACTCCCTTCTGTTTATAAAAAACAAAAGACACTGCAACATTAACTACTCTCATTATAGACAACATAGCTTAATAACTATACTAAAAAATTATTTTAACAGCTGATTAAAATCCACTTACCAGCAACATGCATCCGCAAAACAGCCTATATTTGATCCGCTATCCCGCTTTTCCTCTATATTGTTCAGTACCAATAACCATCATTCAAGAACATTGTGATTTATGTTCATGTCAGGTTGCAAGCTTTCAAACAGACCACGCACCCCGAAGTGATCGTATTTCATAACGAAAATATACTCCCTAAACACATCATACAACAAATTTAATAATTAAAATATTATAAAATTCAATTGCATTTACTTACATACGTATATACTAACCTTTCATCGCCTCCTATCCTCCACAGGTAACGCCAAACCTCATTTTCCGACTTCTCTTCCTTCTTGCCAACATCAACTGCCCCATTCATAAACGGTGACCTTAAAGCATACCCTAAACGTGTGGCTCTTTTTGGCCTTTCAAATACATCTTTTCCCTTAAGCTTACTAGAAACAACACTCAACGGAACTTCCTCCATGTCACTATCAAACCCTTCAATACCTTCACAAACATCTTGTTCCCTACGAACAACTTCCCCGACCAAATTCACCCCACCTTCTTTACTTATAACCGGTCTTGTGTTAGTCCCAAACTGAACGACGGACCAAAAGCATTGTCACATTTTTTGACAGAACCTGATTCTTTTCTTTTTAACTCAACAATCTCAACCGACCTAACGACTTGGTCCACTCACTCCTCGTCATTCCACAACTGCGTTAAAGTTTCTTGCTCCTCTCTTACTTCCTCCACAACTTCCTTATCTGCTTCAACTACTAAATGTGAGGGTGTCTGAAATAGTTTACCAGCAAAGGTCTCGTACATATCACATAGCCTCCTAATGCCACCATTGTCTGGGTGTTTTACTACTGCTTCACTGGGAACTCCCTCAAATTCTTTTTTCCCTTCATAAATCACCCTTACCAAGGACTCCAAACGTTCGACCATCTTCTACATCAACATAACAAATTAACTAGTATCAAAGTTATTTTACGAGGTTTTATTACACGAGTTGCAAATCAAACTAATATAACGGTAACACTTCATGTCTCCATAAACTTACCTTCACATCAACTATCGGTGTAGCTACACTATCTAACTCCTTCCTTCGCTCACTGTATGTTCCCTCTTCTTCACCAAACAACTTCCTAATTACTCCCTTCCCAAACCCTCCAAGCTGGATTTCCTTTTGCTCACGATCTTTCAGTTTATCAAAACTCCATTCTTCCAAAGCCACCTTAGTACATACACTTTGTACGGATTCCCAAGTTGTTGAGTCAACGCAAAATAGCTACAATGCAAGAAACATATTGATACGTCATTTATAAAACACATACTTTTGGCATAATTAAATAAATACAGCCTACATAAGATTAATTTATCAACTAACCGATAGAATGGTAAGCGGACCTAGGAAATAATCATCAGGATCCTCCCTGCTCCATTTTTCTTACAATCTTTCAAACTCCCGAAAATTAGATCACACCAATCGAGATTTCTCACAACCGTATCCTCCTTGAAGTTGAAGAACGTAAGGTACGACATCAGACACTTCCCATTCCCTTGAAATTCAACCATGCTTGTGATGAACAACATCACAAAATCCAACTTAAACATCCAATCGACATAGTTGTACTTCTCCAGTTTATCAGCTATAATAGCTGCACTAACCTCTTTTTCATTACTATTGAAGGCTCTCCACTGTTTTCTAAGATTCCTATTACCTTTTCTGTCATCACTTCTTTCTATCCTAACACCTCCCATCGGTAAACTAGTTAGCTTATTAATCTTCTCCTTCGTGATCTCAATATTACAACTATCGACCTTTATGCTCATCGCAGCACTATCAAACCTGTCAACAACATAGTAACCTAAACATGAGGGGATCCCTGCTACATTCAACTTTAGTATTTTATCAAATCCCCATTCCTTAACAGCTTCCTTTTGTTGTTTAGATAGATGTTGCAACCCACTCCATTGAGAACGTGGTGACGAGCGCGTCCGTAGGCTTGGAACCCCGACATTTTTCTTCCTTTGAATCCTTTTTTTCTTAGCATCCTTTCCTACATTTCCCGCATGTGGCACATTCACAACAAAATCATCATCTTCCCCGACATTTGTTTTTGATGTCCCTTCACCTACTTTCCGCTCACCACCTAGTTTTTTTCTTACAACACAAGCTCAAAATGTTAGCCACACTGACTAACCTGATTCGATCAAGTATTACAAAATTACCTTTACTAGACAGCACTTCCACATCGTGTTCCGATAGGTTGTCAACTGCATTATCAAATAAATACCTTATTAAAACATAACTCAGCAACACCTAACAAGTTTAAAATGCTAAATGCTCTACATCCATTACCTCTACTTCTCTTTATACCACAGCTCTCACTTCCTTCCTTCGTCTTATTGGTAACCATTTCACGTTCTACACCTGCGATCAACCAAAATGTTAGTTATTGAATGACACGCATATTGACCTTCACAACCTACACACTTCTATTTATACACCAATGTACTTACTAACATCACCCAAACACAACTCATTCTCTACATTACCTAAAACATAATTTACATTACCTACACATACAAACCAAATAAGATGAAAACTTAGTGAATGACAAGCATGTTAACCTTCACAACCTACACAATGATTATGATACACGACTACATATAGTAACATCACCCAAGCACAACTCTCATAATCTACATTTCCTACAATATAATCTACATTACCTTCATTTACACATTAGTTAACACCAAACTACGAAAATAACCAGCATATTCTACATTACCTATACATACAAACAACCAAATTGTAATACTCTACCCTTCATCAGTTACTAGAAAATAAATTCACTACATCTATTAACATGCTTCCTACACAGAAAACCCTACATATCAACACGCTAACAACGCAGCAATTTCATGCCAAAATAAATAAAACCATCATATACAAATACAACAGCTACCTACCCTACTCATACATGATTTCTTTTTTATACAACTTTACCTTTCACATTGGACCCCATTGGCGACCTAACTCGAATCTTCTTTGAAGATCTTCTGTCACTACTTCTTCCTAATCAATAACATAAAATAACAAGTTACATGTCTCTTTATTAATAACCAATCTTACTCGGTTATAGATTCAAAAAAACATACCTTTCTTCAAGGACATCTTCTTCTTCATCTTCTAGTTACCTACATATTGGAGAACAAACACAGTTTATTATTCGCACCTTACATTTTAGAAATACACACAACTAATATCAACTTGATAACACTATTAAAGACGATTTCTCATAAAAACCCGACTCATAGACACAAAAAATTATGGTTGCATGCATTAAACCCGAAACCAAAATCATCCTACATCATTGAAATCACAACGAAGATCGATCGAAAACCCTAACCTCCGAAACCCGCCATCGATTATCAGCCAAACACAAAGAAGCTTTTCAATAACCGATTTCGCTATTATAGGCTATGTGAACGAGAATCTTTTCGGATATTGAAAAGATTTCTTGCCACAAACTAAAATAATTTCCCGGTTTACGCCGCTTGATTGCAGTGTCGGATGATAATATCGTGGTGGAAGAACTAAACGGAAATGATATTGAGAATCTTCTTAAGATTTGGTATATGGAAACTCAAGTGACGGTTTGCATATGACTAGGAAGTTTATAGACTACTATTATAGTTTCCTATTTCATTTGTATCCCCAGAAAGACTATAGCACCCTTTCATTAAAAAACCCTCATTAACATCAATAATTAATTACCAAAATGCAAGAATTAATGTAGGCTTTTGATCAATATATCTGATGGTCAGGATTCATTTCTTCAACTTCTCACTCTAATTTTAGTTCTCCACTGAACCGTCCCCTATATATTTATAAACAAAACCGAAAATTCAAAATGGGTCGGGTTTTCAAGTTTGAAAAGTGGCGAATATTACACCCAAAATATATAAAAGCGTTAAAAATGGGGTGCGAGAAACTCACCTCGAAATTGAAGATAACTAGAAATATAAACCAGAAGCACATTAACGAAACAGAAGCAATCGAACATCTGGAACTATAAATAATGTAAATATGAAAATTTAAAGTCTAGCTGACGGGATAATAAGAGTTAATTATTTAGTTAAAGGGATTTCGCATGTATCTTAATAGCATTTTATATAATATTATTTCAAATGTTAACGGGCTTCTAACGATTTTCAATTTATTGAGTATTTTTTTTAATTTTCATTAGAATAATAATTTACGTTATTATGAGGAATGTAATATTCACGAGTTACAGATTTTAACGATAGTTTTAACTCGAAAGTGATTATGTTCACGAATTATAAAGTTTAACGAAATAAAGGCTAATTATAAAGTTAATAAGTTATAAACTAACTTTAACGGTTTAAATCATTTTAATTTTATTTAATTAATAATTTATTATTTAATAAGAGAGTTTTAATATTCGTGGAATACGAATTTTATTAGTCTAATCTATCTCGAAAACGTTTACGCTAGTGTATTATAAAAATTAATGAAATGCAATAATAATTATATTATATCAGCTGGTCCTTACAAAACATTATGAAAAAATTGGGTTTTGGGGTAAAATTTGGTCAAATTAATTTGTAATTAATTTTATTTAACAAAAAATAATTTTATTTGATTTTGTAATAAATGTGTGTTGACCCGGGTTCGAACCTGGGTCCAAGGACTTAACCAACTGAACTAGCTTACAATCTAGTTTAGAAACAGAAATGGTTAAATATATATCCATGTTACAAGTTCATCATCTTCAAAGAAACCCTAGAAATCTAATCTGATCTTTGTTTGGTTTAATTAGCTTAGGGATTTTGTTTGGTGGCCACAAACGATCAAAAAGCATAAAAAGTTTACCTGCAATTTTTTCAGTTTGAAGGTGGTCGGAGATGGCCAGAGTTTAAGAACTTTGATGAATTAATTGGTATACTTAGTGAGGATTTTAGTAAATTGGATGTTGTGAGCATGTTTAGACGTTGTTTCTTGGTCTATTTATACTCTCATTTGTGTGTTGGAGTTTTATTAGCTGTTATTATGATTTAATAATAGTCCGGCCGTTGGACAAATTAAACCGGCTTTAATAGGTCTTTATTACATGTTATAATGGTTGATTAGCGTTTTACATTGATGGAGAAATAAATTTCAATCATTATCGATGTTAAAAACGAGTTTGGTTGTTATTGTTGTTCACTGGAAAATTCATTACGGTGGCCGGTGGTGGTGATTGAAAACCAGGAAAGATGAAAGGTGGGGGGGGGGGGGTGAACGGCTGGGTTAATAATATATATTATATTTTGAATATTTTACACGAAAGGCCCCTAGAGTTCCAAATATCTTTAAATCAATATTTGTATTATATTTACATAGCAACCCTTATACTTTGAAATACTTTAAGAACTAAAAAAAATGAAATATATGAATCGGATCTCGAACTTTGAAATGTAATAAGGAATTAATATACTTGGATATTTATTTTTTATACTCGGTTAGTTCGCTAATCGATTTAGTCTAATAAATTCTAAATTTTGAAGTTTCGATAGTTGAACGAACGAAAATAAAGAAAGAAGAACGAATTATAAACGTAAATCCTCGGGAACATTATATAATTGATAAATGACGAACAAGAAAGCATTGAAACAATGAAACGAGTCGGTTTAATGAATACACGTACAAATTCAACTAAACAATTAACGAATGTTAGATAAATACATGGAACGAGCTTGATATATATATACATATATATAGGGACAGTTCAGTGGAGAAATGAATTTAGAGTGAGAAGTTGGAGAAATGAATCCTGGCCATTAGATATATTGATCAAAAGCCTACATTAATTCTTGCATTTTGTTAATTAATTATGGATGTTTATAAGGTTTTTTTTAATGAAAAGGGTACTATAGTCTTTTTGGGGATACAAATGAAATAGGAGACTATATAGTAGTCTATAAACTTCTTAGTTATATGGAAACCGTCACTTGACTTTCCATATACCAAATCTTAAGATGATTCTCAATATCATTGCCGTTTAGTTCTTCCACCACGATATTATCATCCGACACTACAATCAAGCGGCTTAAACCGGAAATTATTTTTGTAAGTGGCAAGAAATCTTTTCAATAATCGAAAAGATTCTCGTTCACATAGCCTATAATAGCGAAATCGGTTATTGAAAAGCTACTTTGTGTTTAGCTGATAATCGACGGCAGGTTACAGAGTTTAGGGTTTTCGATCGATCTTCGTTGGGATTTCAATGATGTAGGATGATTTTGGTTTCGGGTTTAATGCATGCAGCCACAATTTTTTGTGTCTATGAGTCAGGTTTTTATGAGAAATTGTGTTTAATAGTGTTATTATGTTGATATTAGTTGTGTGTATCTCTAAAATGTAAGGTGTGAATAATAAACTGTGTTTGTTCTCCAATGTTTAGGTAACTAGAAGATGAAGTCCTCGAAGAAAGGTATGTTTTTTTGAAGCTATAACTGAGTAAGATTGGTTATCAATAAAGAGACTTGTAACTTGTTATTTTATCTTATTGATTTGGAAGAATCGTGATAGAAGATCTTCAAAGAAGATTCGAGTTAGGTCGCTAATGGGGTCCAACGTGAAAGGTAAAGTTGTATAAAAAAGAAATCATGTATGTGTATGTAAGACGACGAATCCCGGGAATCCTACAGTTGGTAATCATATCCAAAATTTATAAAAATTTAAAACCAAAACAATTCGTTTTATTTAAAACAAGTTCAGAGTAAATAAACAGCGGATTAATAGGTATCAAAATTCCCAAAAACTGGGAAAGGTGCCCAAAGTTAAATATGAATTAAAAATGTCATTAAACCCCAAAACCGGGGACGTGTGCCCAAACCAAAAATAAAATAAAGTAAAATAAAATATTCTTTTTATTTAAAAGTTCTCGACCAGAAATGCCTTCAACCACCCGAGTAGTCTCTAGCATGTCCAAGCGATAATCTCCAATCCTTAACCTGAAAAATCAAACTAACATACGCACAAAGTCAGCTTGAGCTGAGTGAGTTCAAGTTTTATATAATCAACGTTTATAAATCAGTTTAAATCTCAAAGGTACAAAAATCTTGAAAGTCATAATTAAATAAATACATATTTTTCCTTTTCAGTATTTATGCTAACACGGGCCTCTCCACCATGAGTCGTAACTCCAGTAATATATTGGACCCGGTAGCAGAAAACAGTACGTAATACGGGCCTCTCCACCATGAGTCGTAACTCGAGTAATATATTGGACCCTATTTCAGAAAATCCACGCAATACGGGCCTCTCCACCACGAGTCGTAACCCGAGTAATATATTGAACCCGATTGCAGGTTTAGCAAGAGACGAGCCTCTCCACCACGGATCACAAGTCACGAAGCCAAGGATCCGAGTAATATATTTTACCCGTCCAAATCATGAATATGCAACACGGGCCTCTCCACCACGGGTTTCAAGAACCCCAGTAATATATTGGACCCGACTGTAATCCATACAAACACATACACCCAAAGGCACGCTTACACGTAAGTTCATCAAGTACACACATCGATAGGCATATATATATACACACACACACACACACATATAGCTTAATCACGATGAACTAATATGATTCAACAGGTATAGGTCATACGGTAATATGTATAATGCATCTTAAAATACAACTACTTCAAGTAAGCCTATACGTAGACACCTAAACAGTTTAACGGGTAAAATAAGTAGATGTGTATGCTAGCCCAAAACATAAAAAGTAAAAAGGGGCATCATGAACTCACCTGTCACGAGGCACACAATCAACAATGAGCTAGAGAATCCCTAAGTACTCCCACAAATCAAACGCCTGTCGGATTACGAAAGATAATTACTAACGGAACCGAACCGACTCGTTTATCCTACGAGGTGTTATAACAAGATTTGATGGACCTAAAGCCCCAACCATACTAATGCCAATTACATAAGCCCCTGAGGCCATGTATTTACCAAAACCACCCTTAGTTTATTTCGGGGACAAAGGATTTACAAACTATACCCGAAAGTTGTTAATTGCATCGAATACGCGCGTTAATGAGTTGTTTATGCACTTAGAAACCAACTCAGCTCCGTGTGGACCAAATTTAGTATAATTACAGCCAACAAGTCCACACGACACTACATGAGTTAAATGGGTCGGCAATTCGCTTGTACAACGCATAAACTATCAATTAAACGCGAATTTGCGTTGTACCGACCCGTTTGAGTAACCGATAACCAATTCAGCCCTATTAACATATAAATTAAGTTTTTCACATACCGTATAACATACCGAGGCTACACAATCTGAATTGATTGTTAATTCCCTCAAACAACGCGCTAAACGCAACAATTAAAAATTTAGACAAACCGAAATCCTAGTTTTCAATCTATCGACAATTGATCAATTAAACGAGCTTCATAGCTCACGATACTAAAGAATAACACATATGACATACCTTGGAAGATGATGGAGCAAAAGCTTCACTTAAAATAGCCCCGAAAAGAACACAATTTGACAGCCACCGATTATGCCTAAAACGAGCGTATCGATCAATAACGGGTCTAACATGCAGATTTTTGCATGCAAAGATGTATTTTTTCACATAGGAAAATCAAATAAATAAATTATTAAATTTTTACCAGAGTGCATAAATGTCTTATGTTTATAAAAATATTTTTATTAAATTTTTCTAGTTCACACAAAAATCATTAAAATTCCTCAAACACAGAAAGCTATGTGCAGCTATTTCAGTGCGCAGCAAAAGTGTTTTATTTGTTTAAAAATCATTACTAGACTAAATTAAACGATTCCAATTGGGTTGTAATATTAACTCAAAATATGAAGTTCCAGAAGTTGAACCAACCAATTTGGACTTGACAAAAAAGTGTTATGATGTCGGGAAGACAGACCAGAATCCTTCACCCAGCATCAGCTTTGACACACGTTTTTATAAAATCACAAAAACCTTTCAAATCTCGTCCAAAAATCACAAATTATACCTTTCTGGAAACTAGACTCAAAGTATAATATCATGGAATCAAGAATCGATAAAAAAAATCAATTCTCATCAAGTTACAGACCAAACAATAAACGAGTACGAATCCGTCAGAAACTGTTTTACCAAAACACAACCCTAACATGTTTAACAAAGGTTTTTAATGGTGAAAAAGAGTTGTATAATGATAGAACCGACCTTGAATTAGACGGGAGATGGCTGGAACCTGATTGAAATAGCACAAAAACCAAGTTGGAAACACCTCCTTGCTGCCGATCGGACTCAAGGGAAGAAGGAAAAGACTAGAGTTTATGTTATACGAATTTTATACTTTGGCTCTCCTACTTGCATAACGTGATGTCTTGGTCCCAAAAGTTGATTAACATGAATTTCAATGCCGACTAAGAGGTCCCTAAAGATGTCGGATTGGGCCTTGGTTAAAATACAAACTCTACATCTCATAATCCTTTTTAACGAAAATTGATGGGTGTTACAGTGTAGGTAGGTAGCTTTTGTATTTGTATATGATGGTTTCGTTTATTTTGGCTTGAAATTGCTACGTTGTTAGCGTGTTGATATGTAGCGTTTTATGTGTAGGAAACATGTTAATAGATGTAGTGAATTTGTTTTGTAGCAACTGATGAAGGGTAGAGTATTACAATTTGGTTGTTTGTATCTATAGGTAATGTAGACTATGCTGGTTATTTTCGTAGTTTGGTGTTAACTGTTGTGTTAGTGAAGGTAATGTAGATTATATTGTAGGAAATGTAGACTATGAGAGTTGTGTTTGGGTGATGTTACTATAAGTAGTCGTGTATCATAATCATTGTGTAGGTTGTGAAGGTTAACATGCGTGTCATTCAATAGGTTTTCATTTTCTTTGGTTTGTATGTGTAGGTAATGTAAATTATGTTTTAGGTAATGTACAGAATGAGTTGTGTTTGGGCGATGTTAGTAAGCACACATTGGTGTATAAAATAGCAGTGTGTAGGTTGTGAAGGTCAATATGCGTGTCATTCAATAACTAACATTTTGGTTGATCATAACGCAGGTGTAGAACGTGAAATGGTTACCAATAAGACGAAGGAAGGAAGTGAGAGCCGTGGTATAAAGAGAAGTAGAGGTAATGGATGTAGAGCATTTAGTTTTTTAAACTTGTTAGGTGTTGCTGAGTTATGTTTTAATAAGTTATTTATTTGATAATGTAGTTGACAACCTATCGGAACACGATGTGGAAATGCTGTCTAGTAAAGGTAATTTTGTACTACTTGATCGAATCAGGTTAGTCAGTGTGGCTAACATTTTGTGCTTGTGTTGTAGGAAAAAAATAGGTGGTGAGCGGAGAGTAGGTGAAAGAACATCTAAAACAAATGTCGGGGAAGATGTTGATTTTGTTGTGAATGTACCATGTGCGGGAAATGTAGGAAAGGATGCTAAGAAAAAAAGGATTCAAAGGAAGGAAAATGCCAGGGTTCCAAGCCTACGGACGCGTTCGTCACCACGTTCTCTATGGAGTGGGTTGCAACATCTATCTAAAAAAAAAGGAAGATGTTAAGGAATGAGGATTTGATAAAATACTAAAGTTGAATGTAGCAGGGTTCCCCTCATGTTTGGGTTACTATGTTGTTGAAAGGTTTGATAGTGCTGCAATGAGCATAAAGGTCTATAGTGGTAATACTGAGATCACGAATGAGAGGATTCATAAGCTAACTGGTTTACCGATGGGAGGTGTTAGGATAAAAAGAAGTAATGACAGAAAAGGTAATAGAATTCTTAGCAAACAGTGGAGAGCCTTTCATAGTAATGTAAAAGAGGTTAGCGCAGCTATTATACTGATAAACTGGAGAAGTACAACGATGTCGATTGGATGTTTAAGTTGGATTTTGTGATGTTGTTCATCACAAGCATGGTTGAATGTCAAGGGAATGGGAAGTGTCTGATGTCGTACCTTAGAGGATACGACTGTGAGAAGTCTCGATTGGTGCGATCTTATTTTCGGGAGTTTGAAAGATTGTAAGGAAAAACGGTGCATGGAGGATCCTGATTATTATTTCTTAGGTCCGCTTACCATTCTAACGGTTAGTTGATAAATTAATCCTATGTAGGCAGTATTTATTTAATTATGCCAAAAGTATGTGTTTTATAATTGACGTATCGATATGTTTCTTGCATTGTAGCTGTTGAGTCGGATTTTTGATAAGAAAGATTGGAATCTTCTCAACCTCCTCATAAAATGGCTAAGTATGGACTTCGAGCAAGCCTAGACGATCGAACATGGTTTTACTACTTCGAGAAAGGTCTTCAGAACCTTAAATGGTTAATTCTTCTAAGTGTTAAGGCTTTGAGCAAGCTACACTTCAACGAGCAAGAGTGTTCTTCTATCGAGCATGGATTGCCAATCAAGCAAACAGCTTGATCATACAAGTTTTAACTAAGTGTTAAGAGCACAGGATGATCGAGCACATGGGGACAAGCATGGATGCAATAAGAAGATGTCACGTGATCAAAGCAAGGACTTCGAGCACAGTTCAGTTCCCGAGAACGATTTACGTCCGAGCATGCTATAGATTGCTAAATAAGAAAAGCTGAAGACATCAAGAAGAATGAGCTTGCTCGATGGACTAGTTCGAGCAAAGTATGGATTAGTCAAGAAGAATGAAGATCGCTAGAGGGGAATATCTTCACTGAAGATATTCTAAGTAAAGTATGCTCGAGGACATACATCGAGCAAATCTAGCGTAGTGAGTTTGCTCGAGCAAGATTGTTACCTTGCTCGAGGACTCAACACTTGTATTATTTTGTATTTCATTATGTAATGATTAGGAACTTCTAGAAGTGAATGTCAGGGTCTATAAATAGGGGTCCTAGGTTTCCATTTAGGACACGAGACGCAGAAAACGGACACGGTATACGAGAAACATTCTAAAAGAATATTCTATTTTGTTTCCTCGTATTGCCGCCGTCGCCGCCGTCACGCACGAAACCCTAGACATTCCTTTCACTGTTCCATTAAGATACATTAAATACAGTGAATCTTTGTCTTTGAATGTGCTCTTACTGATTATTTATTATTGTTTCGTGTTTGTGATTTTCACTCCTTCGTTCCCACTTGTTGGATATCCTGATTCCGATGGGATATTCAATAGGCCTTCGGGTAACAGAGTTGGTGTGTTCTTGTCAACCTTTTTACAAGGTTTCACCCGACTCACAGTCCTGACAAGTGGTATCAGAGCTTTGGAAGCTCGCTGAAGGCCACGGGACAGAAGGTTTGTCAAAAGCTTGAAGCTTTACTCTGTTTTGACTGCTGCAAATCCCAGATCTGCTGAAATGGAAGACCAAGAAGTCTTTACCAACAAGATTCCGAGATTGCTTGGACAAGAAAACTTCATCAAATGGAAGGTGCTCTTCGAATCAGCAGTAAACTACAACAACCCAGAGCTTTGGACTTCCATCACTGAAGGAAACTATGTTCCCTCAACAGCTCCGAACAACAATACTACTGTTGAGCTGAAAATGAAGAAACAGGATGATAAGGCTTTGTCTATGCTAAAGTTAGGGCTTTCTTGGGAAATCTTGACAACTGTCAATCATCATAAGACCGCAAAGGGCATGTATGATGCAGTTATCAAAATGTTTGAAGGAAATACTGAGCTAAGAGACATCAAGAAAGACAGACTGAAGCAGCAACTTGACAGGTTCAAGTTTAAAGACGGAGAAAGATTGAAATCAGTTCTGCAGAGATTTATGATGATTGTGAATGACATAAGAACGACTGATTTGCAGATCTCTGACTTTGAGCTGAACAAAAAGCTTTTATCATCCTTATCCGGTGAATGGTACACTACCAGCAAGTTTATCAAGGAAAAAGCCAGTTTTCCGAACTTTAAATTGGATGATGTGATTGCCTTTCTCATGGCTACAGAACATGAGACGATTGAAAATCACATGATTAGAGAGGACAAGCCAAGTTTTCAAGTGAACAATGCTCTTGTAGCACCAATGGGCAACCTCTCCATCAAGAACCAGCAGCCTATTATTAAAGAGCCATCAGAAACAAGTTCAACTTGCAGTGGCCAATCAAGATTTAATGTTCAGCTGATTGAAGATGATACTCCCTCTACAGCAAACGGGCAGCCAACATTTATGAAGAACAATAATGCTCAAGGAACAGACTATCAAGCATTGTTCTCTATGTTTACTGAGTCATATCATGCTTTTGTCGCCAAGAACCTGATCAACACAAGTATTGTGCAGGAAGATCTTGAGCAAATTGATGCTGATGACCGACCTAGAAGACATGGACATAAAGTGGCAGGCAGCTATGTTAGCTGTGAGAAGCAAAAGGTTGTATAATAGAACTGGAAGAACAAGCTTCAATGGACCGAATGAAAGAATCAGCTTTGACAAATCAAAATCCATCTGTTATAATTGTCAACAACCGGGGCATTTTTCTAGAGAGTGCAACATGCCAAAGCAAGTGGGCAATCAGGTGAATCAAAACCAATTCAACCAAAACCAGAATCAGAACTTCCAGCACCAGAGAAATTAGATTACCAACCAAAACCCCTATCAAAATCCTAACAGACCCCAGCTACAAACCTTTCAACCACAAAGAAACAATCAAATGCAGGTTCACACTAATCAGAACAGAACAAATCAGAACAATGTGAACCAGCTTAGAGATCAAGGAAATGTTGCAGTAACCATGGTGCCACAGGATGGAAAATTTGATTGAAGCAACCATGCAACTGAAATAGAGAAGGCAAATGTTGCATTTATGACAAAAGTGCATGACAAGCCTGAATCTTCAAATGCTCAGGTACAATCTGATGTTTCAATTTCTGATCTTCTTATAACTATTGATAAATTAAATCAGGAGATTTGAAAGTGGAAAACTGAGTGTGGGAGAAAGGAAGCCTTCTTGAATGTTTATGTAGCAAGTGTGTAACGTCCAACTTTTTGTTAAATAATGAAGGACGGAAAGTTTTGTCATTTAACTGTGTGTCGTTAAGTTAGTCTTGTGTTAAGTGTTTGGGAGTAGGATTCGAGAATGGGTGGTGGGACCCGTGAAACCCCCTCTATATAAGCCCAACCACTTCTTCTTTTCCTTTCTTTTTCTCATCCAAACACACAAACACACACACTCAAGAAACACACACATACACTCTCTCTAGCACTCGGATTTAAAATCCAAGCCAAAGAAGGGTGGAATCTCGTGTTTAACATCGTCAAGCAACAAGAATCACGTCCAGATCCTCGAGTTGTCAAGATCTAAACTCCAACCCGCAAGCAAAAGGTGGGTTTTAGTTTAAAATGGTTAAGTTTTGTGATTAGAATCGGCATGCAAACAATTAAAATGATAGATCGGGTTGTGAAATGTAAGAAAAAATTAAACTTGGTAAGTTATAATCTCTCGGGTGCACTTTTTGATAAAAAGGTGGTGTTTAGACTTTGAGAGATAGGTTCAGGATTAGGTGCATGGGGTCAGAATGTGTCAAAAGTTGGGAAAGAGTAAAAATCAGGTCCTGAGGAAGAGCCACGAAGTAAAATGGCTTAAAAATGGTAAAAGCGAAGAAAGGCAGGCATTTCGCTTCGCTCAGCCATGAGAAGCGAAACAGGCATTTCGCTTCGCTTAGCCATACGAAGCGAAATGCTTCCATGCGAAGCGAAACAGTTTCATGCGAAGCGAAACAGTTTCATGCGAAGCGAAACGCTTCCATGCGAAGCGAAATTCTTCCATGCGAAATTTTATAAAATTCATTTTCTGATGCATTTTTGTTAAAGGACTGTTAATGAAAATAAATTTTTCCGAGCTGACCTGGCAGCTCAACCCCAGCCAGGGGTGCTGCACCTTGGACCCTGCTCGGGGCTGCCGACCCTAGACCCCGCTACCAGGGGCGCTGCCCCCGGACCCCCGTTAGTTGAGGGTTTAATAAATTTAGATGTAGGTAGTTGTGGTAATATATAATTGACACGCGTAATGTATTGAATAGTTAGCCGTGCTCAACTAAAGAAGGGAATTACTATTAACGGCGAGAGAAATCGACTCCAGGAGAGTTCTAGCCCCATTTCTCTTTGAAATGTTTTCGGGTCTGTGTGCATACTCTTATGTGATAGTTAATACATTTACTTAATTGATAAGTGTATGATACGTGTATGACTATGTATTGGATGTTATTACTATATAATGATAGTATGAATGAGCATGTATATATATATATATATATATTATATACATGAGACAGGTAAAATACATACGTATGATAAATGTATGGTTATTCGAGGCAGTAGGGACCAGACCCTTATAATATCTGTGATGGTAGGGACCAGACCCTTACAATATCTGTGATGTTTAATGTAGAATAGCTTATGGTATACCATAGGGTTTTATGAGAGAAAGTATGTAAGTATGTATGCATGTATATAAAGTATGTGTGAAAGAAGTAATAGCAAAGTAAGGTATGAATATCTTCGGACGTGTATGAGTAAGGGCAGGAATGTATTGTATGTTAAATTGATTAACTAGAACTCACTCAGCATAGCTGACTTTTAGTATGCACACAGCCAGATAGGTTGAGGTAGCTGGCTTGAGGAAGGACACATGGCACGAGATAAAGAGACTGGCATCTATGATGAAGTTTCAAGACTATTTTATGTTATGTTATGAAAAGACAATTTGTATGTTATGACAAAAATGCATGCTTGTAATATGATGTTGAAGTTTTGAATTATTTCCGCGAAAGTTTAAATTAACTCTGATGTTAGAATTGTGTTTATGAGTAAATCCAACACCAAAGTAGGGTTACCGGGAACGGGGCCTTACAAAGTGAAGCGACATATGAAAATCAAATCAAAGGGCTTGAAGAGGATTGTATGCAGGCATACCAAACCCAGTCAAAGATGACAATTGAAATTGAGGGGTTAGAGAAGATGTATGCTGAAGAATAATTGAAGAATGCTGACCTACTGATTCAAATGGAATTCTTGAAGAATCTTGTGTCTCCAGGAAATATAATGGGATATGTGGATAAGATGACCAAAGAAGAAAAGTACAAAAAGGTGCCACCACCTTTCTGTGATAGCTACCCACTGAAAGTAGGCAAGGAAAGCAGAAGTGAATATCTTAAACAATTCAAGAATGTGTTTGATGATAGAGCTGAGTTTGTGAAGCAATATGATGATGTGTTTGTGAATGAGAATGAAGAGTTTGCAGTGATACAGAGTGAGGAGCCAGAAATTGAGAAGAATGAAAAGATGGAAATTGAGAAAAAGAAGTGGAGTGAGTACTCAAGTGAAGACAGTAATTGCAGCTGTGGAAGCACTAAATCATCTAAGGGCAAGAAGAAAAAGGGGTCAAGCAAAAAGAAAAGTGAAAAGATTCCCCTTTTTCCAAAGATGACTCCAAAGATGAAAAAGCACTATGAGAAGATGAGAAGAGAACATGTGGTGTTTGACATCTGTGCAAGACCATAGCCTGAAATCAAGAAAAGAACGGAAGAAGTAGTGAAATCTTCTTATGATCAGTCACATCCTCCAATATACCCAGTCTTCTCAAACCATGAGCTATTTGACATTGGAGATGTGGAGTATGTACCAAGGAGAAGATCAGTTGGAAAAGAAGATGGAATCAGTTCAAGAACCCCTTCCAAATTAAAGCCTGTAGTGTTTGTGAAAGAAAAATATCATTTAGAGCCTGATCTGAACAAACCAATCAAGATGGACTTCAGCAACTCTTTGTGTCCGAAAACCTCCTTAGGCTTTGACTTTCCCAAACCCAGTGAAAATATTAAGGACAAGAAATTGCTTAAAGACATGGGGAGCTATGCAAAGGTTTGGTGCAAGAAGTGTGATTCCTATGGTCATCACATTGACTCTTGCTGGTTTGAAGAGGAAGAGTTTGTTGTTCCTGATGTGGTGTGTGGTTTTGATATGAATGGATACAAGAAAATGTACCAAAGATACCTAAATGAAGAAAAGGGAAGTTCATATGATGAAGAGAAGAGGTCAGTGCTTGAAAAGAGACTGAAACAAGTCTTGAAGATCAAAGACGAACCAAAAGAATTAAGCAAACCTACAAAGAAAAAAAGGTCTAGTGACAAAGGAAAGGAAAAGATTAGACCTGGTGTTCTTAATGGGGATGAGAAATTCTTGATGAAGCAGGGTTATGAACCAAGAGGGTTCCAATGGAAGACTAAGAAGGAGTTAACTAAAAAGAAGAACTATGTGATTGAGCAAACTGAAAAATTGATTAAGTCACAAGTTGTGAAAGCTGGGTCAGATTCAGACTCAGAAGAAGAATGTGAAGTTGTGTATGAAGACCCACTTCCAATTCCAGTTCCAACTCCTGATAAATCTTCACTTCACATTGAATTACAAACTGATGCAGTTTGTGACTCAGAATCCAACTAATTCATTTTTGTTTGTGTGTGCAGGAACAGTCCTTAAACAATAATGATCTATGGTATATGGATAGTGGATGTTCCAGGCACATGACCTATGACAAAAGTGTTTTAATTAACTATGAAAGAAAATATGAAGGGCCAGTTGCTTTTGGGAGTGATGAAAATGGAGGGAAGATTGTTGGAAGAGGAACACTCACCAATGGCAAAGTATCATTTGAGAATGTGCTGCATGTTGAAGGACTACAATACAATCTACTAAGCATTTCTCAAGTTTGTGATAAGGGGTACAAGGTAGCCATCAATTATGAACACTGCCTGATTCTGAAGCCTGAATTTGTGATTCCTACTGAGATGATCATGATGATGGCTCCAAGAAATGGAAACCTCTATGAGCTAAGAATGAACACTGCTACATCTAGAGGTGGTTCATGCTTTGTTTCCAAAGCCACTAAAAATGAAACCAAACTGTGGCATAGGAAGATGTGTCATGCAAATTTGAAGAACATGAACAAACTAGTGAAAGTTGAACATGTTGTTGGCCTTCCCACAAGAGAGTTCAAGCTTGAAGAAAAATGCACATCTTGCCTCAAAGGGAAACAACACAAATCCTCACATAAGAGCAAAATGATAAACACCATTGATGACGTCTTGGAACTACTACACATGGACTTGTTTGGTCCAGTAAGTGTTCCAAGTATTGGAAAGAAAAGATACTGCCTAGTGATCACTGATGATTATTCAAGATTTACTTGGGTATACTTTATGGGCAGCAAAGATGAAACCCCAGATTTGATCAGATCCTATGTGCTAAAGATGGAATATTAGCTTGAAAGGAAGGTGAAGGTCATTAGAAGTGACAATGGGACATAATTCAAGAATGGAATTATGGATGAATTCTGCACTTCTAAGGGAATATTTCAATAGTACAGTGCACCTAGAACTCCTGAACAGAATGGTGTTGCAGAAAGAAGAAACAGAACATTGATTGAAGCTGCAAGGACCATGATTGCTGATGCAAATCTGCCAGTCACTTTTTGGCAGAAGCAATCAACACTGCATGTTATGTGCAGAACAGGGTTCTACTGAACAAGGCTCAAAACAAGACTCCATATGAGGTTATCTTCAAGAGAAAACCCTATGTGAAGTTCTTGAAGCCTTTTGGATGCAGATGCTCACTGTTAAATACAAAGGAATATCTAAACAAATTCCAGTCAAAATATCTGGAATGTTTCTTTATGGGCTACTCATCTCATTCAAAGACTTACAGAGTCTATGTGAAGGAGCACATGGTGGTCATTGAGTCATCAGACGTAATATTCAATGAAAACCACTTTAACAATGTTGAAGGTCCCAAATGGCTTTTTGACGTGGAAAAGATGATCAAATATTTCAAAATCTACAATGAAGATATGGATGATAGTGTTGGTACATAAATGTCAGTAGTTCATAGTCTAGCGTTTGTAATCGAGTCTGTAATGTAATTATGTTTAAGTTTATGTTTTTGTATGTAAGCGAAGTTGTCAACAAGTTCGCTTAGGCGAACTTGTTGAACAAGCGAAGTTGTTGACAAGTTCGCCTAGGCGAACTTGTTCAACGAGCGAAGGTATAGACAACTTCGCCTGAGGCGAAGTTGTCGTGTATTTAAGTAACCTACGGGTTACTGTTTGAGAGTTTGGTTTTTGATAGTTCGTTTCAGAGTTCGTGATAGTTGTGATCATTTCACGTGTCAAGTGTCTGTAATAGACGTGGTTCTAGTTATAATATAACGTGGTTTCGTTTGTATCGTGTGTTCGTGTTATACGTATTCTACGCTCGTAACTACCTATGCAGGGATTCCGCACCTGCGTAGATAGCGATATCCCGTGTAAGATCCGTCCGGGAACCTACAATTGGTATCAGAGCTGCGGCTCGATTGTGAGGTTCGGGATTTCACGCGGGTGTAGAAAACGTCTCGTTTGACCTATTCGCGGGACGCGTTTTCGTTGATATTGTGTTATACTCACCTTATACAGTCATATTCAAGCTGTTACACCGACCGGAAACTGCTAAATCGTCGAAAACAGATCTGAATATTTTCAGTGTTCTTCGGGTGAAGTTGTTGTTCTTCAGGCGAAGTTGCCGTCACTGGAAGTAGGGTTTCGGCGAAGATATAAGGTTGAGCGAAGTTATCCACAACTTCGCCTACCTCATAAGTTCGCCTAAGCGAAGTTATCCTCAACTTCGCTTACCTCCTAAGTTCGCTTACCTTAAGCGAAGTTATTCTCAACTTCGCCAAGTCACGCGAATTTAAGGTTTTTCCAGCGAAGTTATCACTTAAGCGAAGTTATCCTTAACTTCGCCTATAGTACTGTTTGGAAGAATTTCTTGATTTTTCGGGTTTTTCGTGTTTTCGAGAAGATGTCGCCGATTAACATTTCAGAGTTAGTCAAAATGGAAGTTGAAGCGGGGTCGGCTACTAAGGCCCCAAGGTTGATGAAAGGAACTGACTTTGTGGCGTGGAAGGATAGATTCACTCAGTATATTAAATACCAAGATGCAAAGATGTGGGTGTGCATCCAGGATGGATATATCCCACCGACAATGGAGTACGAAGGTCGTGATGTGGTTAAGAAGTACAGCAAGATGGAGGAAGAAGAGAAGAAAATGTATGAGGCCGAGAGCAAGGCCCATGCTGCAATTACTATGGCTCTTCCTCAAGAGGTTCTCCATACATTCCGGAAGTACACTTCTGCACGAGAGCTTTGGGATGCTCTTGAGAATAGATTCGAAGGGAACGTGGGTATTCGTGCCTCAAAGATTAAGCTGTTAAAGACCCAGTTCTCTGTTTTCAAGTATTTGAAGAACGAATCGCTCGATGATATTATCACCCGATATTATCATCTAATGACAGAGCTGAACAACTATTCAATTGCTTACAGAGAGGAGGAAATAGTTGAGAAGCTTCTCGATGCTCTCCCACCGAAGTGGGAAATGTACACTGTTCTAATGAGGGAAGACAAAGACTTTCACAATTATGACTTGGAGACAGCAGTAAACAAGCTCAGAACCTTTGAGCTTAATATGGTTCGAAAAGAGACACCAACGGATTAGGTTCAAGACCCTGGTATGTATGGTGCCAAAGTTAACTCAGGCTCAAGTTCGAAGCCTGACTCTGCTGCTTACTACTCCAAAGGAGAGTCAGGTTCTGACTCTTCTCATGAAGGAAATGTGTCTGTAAACATGAACGGTGATGTTTGCTTCGTTGCTGGAGGATCAAGTGCTTCGAAACCTCAAGCATCCACAAGTAGTTTCTCTCCCAGTGCTTTAAGCAATAACTATTCCAAGATGCCAATGAGTGTCAAATCTGCTGAAGAGCAGTTTGCAGTCTATGCATCTTTTATTGCTTCTTACGAGAACTATATACAAGGGAAGATTGTGGACACTGCTGTTTTGGAAGAAGACTATGACCAGATCGATCCTGATGATCTGGAGGAGATGGATCTGCAGTGGCAGATGGCGATGATAGTCAGAAGAGTGAAGCGTTTCATGAAGAAGACTGGCAGAAAGTTCGTAGGTGGAAAGCCAGGATTTGACAAGTCAAGGGTGAGGTGTTACAATTGCCAACAGAATGGACACTTTGCAAAAGAGTGCACTAATGCACGGGTAGAACGTAGTCAGGGGAGGACTACACAGCAAAGTGGAAATAACAATGGGGATAATGCCATGATGTCTGATGCTGGAGAATACAACTGGAACATGTTCTCTGGAGAACTCTTTGAGCAGGCACACATGGCGAAGGTTGCAGCTGAAGAATGT
Source organism: Bidens hawaiensis (assembly GCF_021521415.1). Taxonomy (NCBI): domain Eukaryota; kingdom Viridiplantae; phylum Streptophyta; class Magnoliopsida; order Asterales; family Asteraceae; genus Bidens; species Bidens hawaiensis. The sequence goes on from NW_027493776.1 coordinate 66,301, forward strand.
ATGAAAGCTGCTGAAAATGAAGAAGCATTTATGGCTAATGACCAGAACTCCGAGGTATGTACTAAACCAATCTGTACTAAATGTGAGAACTTGTCTGAACAGCTTGCTACAATTACTGATCAGTATGTTAAATTGGATGCCGAATTTAAAACCTTGAAAGAAGATCATCACTTCACAAAGACAAGAGAAAATAATTATAAAATAAAGATTAAAGCTTGTGAAAAGGACGTTAAAAGTTTAAAAACAAAATTAGCTGAAAAAATTGAGGTTTTAGAAGAGAAAACCAAATTAATCGCTGAAAAAGAAAAGCAGATTGCTGATCACCAGGTAAAAGTGGTGGAACTAAATAGGAAACTGGAGCAATTCCGGAATTCCTCTGCTATTCTTGATCACCTCGTCAGTGATCAAGGTTCCTCACCTAAAAGGGGAGGAATTGGTTACCATGAGGTTCCACCACCTTATAACCATAATTATACTTTCAATCCTAGTGTTCATGAATCTGTTAATTTTGTAGCTGATCAGACAGGTCCTGCTAAGGAAACTGGTAAAGTACCGGAAGTTAGTAAAGGCGAAACATGTTCGCCTGTCTCAAAAGTTAAAATTTCTATTTCAAGTCCTGTCTCATCTGATTCGGATAAGTCATCCGAGTCGGGTAAGACAAAAGAGAAGGAAGTATTACCCACTAGTGGAGAAAAAGTTAATTCAACTAAAAGGAGTACTCCACTCAACCCATATGTCCCACCTTATGTGAGATGTACGGTTGGTAATACTGCCTCCACATCTAAAACATCTGCTGAAAAGAAAGCTGAATATAGGTGTTGTTTTAGATGTAATCAAACAGGGCACCTTGTTGCTGATTGCCCTCTGAAGCAGCGTTTCAGAGAGGTGAGGCCCTCGAAAACTGAGACTAAGGTTTTTGGTAATCGTTTAAATGTTAAAAATGAAAATCATTCAAATTTGAAATATAATACAGGTTTTCAAAGAAACACATCTCGTTTTTATACCACTAATAACCAAACCAAATGCTATAATTCTTTTGATTCTATTAATGGTCGTCGGTTTGGTTGGCCTCACTATCAGTCTCCAAGGAGGTATCCTGTTAGGACTTGTGGAAATTTTTCAAATGCTAACTTTGGTCAGCCAAGGAGTGTGAGTTCTGTTAAGAAGGTTAGTCGACCCAAGACCAAGAGGTCTTGGGTCCCCAAATTTTAATAATCTTTTTGTTTGTGCAGGAACAGTTGAACAGGGCGTCCAAGAATCTTTGGGTTGTGGACAGCGGCTGTTCCCGGCACATGACTGGTAACAAGGATTTGTTACAAGATTTAAAACCTGTTCAAGGGGCAAGAGTCAGTTTTGCTGGTGAGAGTGGAGGCAAAATAACTGGAAGGGGTTGATCAAAAGAAGGATGGGATGTTCATCCATCAAACAAAATATGTTCATGATGTCCTCAAGCGCTTCAAGATGGAGGACTCTTCTCCATTTGACACTCCAATGTGCGTCAACCACAAGTTGGGAGCTGAAATAAACGGTGACGCAGATGTGGACCCAACTCTGTATCGGGCTATAATAGGTTCTTTGATGTATTTGACTGCTTCTAGGCCTGATATAATGTTTTCTGTTTGTCTTTGTGCTCGTTTTCAGGCAAACCCAAAGGAATCTCACATGAAGGGTGTGAAGAGGATTTTGAGGTATCTCAAAGGCAAGCCGAAGCTAGGGTTGTGGTACCCGAAGGGAGGAGACGTGGAACTGGTTGCTTATACGGATTCTGATTATGGAGGATGCAATCAGAGTCGGAAGTCGACTACAGGAGGATGTCAGTTTCTCGGTGGAAGATTAGTTTCCTGGCAGTGCAAGAAACAGACATCAGTCGCAATCTCAACGTGCGAAGCTGAATATATGGCAGCATCCAACTGCTGCTCTCAGGTTTTGTGGATTCAGCAACAATTGCGCGACTATGGTCTGAATTTCTTACTCACTCCTATTTTAATTGATAACACTGCTGCCATCTCAGTAATTAACAATCCCGTGAAACATAGTAAAACTAAACATATTGACATTCGTCATCATTTCATACGGGATTGTGCTGAGAAGAAACTGATTAAGGTCGAAAAGGTCGATACGCTAGAAAATTTCGCTGATTTATTTACAAAAGCGTTTGATAAATCCAGATTTCAAAACCTAATTGAGCTGAACGGGATGATCAATCCCGAGTAACCATGTTTTTATTGTGTTTATTAAAAAAAAAAAAAAAAAAAAAACGTCACTATTGCTTAAAATTAGTCGGTTACCTCAGTTTGATGGACATATCCTCGGATATGTTTTGGTCCTCGTTTCTACTTGTAGAGAATGAGGGTCGCCATTAACCAGACGTCTGAAAGTGACCGGGGCGGTTATGATGTGTTTTCTTTCTGTCGCTGAAAATTAGTCGGTCATTCTTAGTGAGAAGGACACATACTTGTATGTGGACGGTCCAGTTGATCCATTGGATCTTCGGGATTGCCGTTTACCTGAAGACTTTGACGTGATCGGGGTGACTGAAGTCAAAATTTTTTAAGGGAAATAAAATTACTTTTCAAGTCTACTACTTCGTATGAAGTACCTTTGCTATGTTAAACGGAAAATTGATCCAACCATGGAAAATGATAGATATACTAACTTTGTGTGCTTAACTAGTGAAGTTATTAGGCTTAAAAGGATTTAGGACAATCATTGTATGTCATGGTAACTTTTTATGGTGCGAAAAAGTAGATGTGATACAAACTAATTTTACTTGATTTTACGTGGAAACTCCTTAAGAGTTTTGCGTGTCTTCATATATATCTTTTCGAATGATAGGCAGAAAAGCGATTACCCAGTCATACACGAGCCCATGTGTGTTCTGATTCCCGTGAAGAAAGCGTTTCAAGACCCTGCAGTGATCCAGATTCGGGACTTGCAGTTAATTTCTACTTTGAAGTCTATGTTGTTAATAAAAAAATATATATATATATTGGGAGTTATTGTAACATATTAGTGATCATAAAATCAAGACTTCTCTATCTTAGAGCAAGAAGAAGAACGGGAACCAGAAGGAGAGTACATACAAGTTAATCAGACACTATGGGTCGAAGTCAACTCGGGGTGACTTGGGGAAAGCCAAATACGCTTTGAGGATAGATAGGAGGCATCAATATTTCTGAGTTGTTGCCCACATAAATTTTAAGGATTAATTGAACCTAACTCGTATCACAGAAACGATGAAAACCACTTTAAGTTATACCTGCTTACAACCTGTCTCTATATGTCATAATACAGCTAAACACGGATCTATGTGACAGTCACGTAGTTAGTATGATTCCTGTTCGGATCTTTTCTAAAACGTAGCAGTCCCTATCGAGACTGAAATTTGATCCCTTATTCGTTAAATTTTTATAAGTTTTTCTTAGTTTTGTAGTTGTTTTGATTTTAACTGGTTACTTAGAATTGATCACGACGTTTAATTCTTAAAAGAAATTTTTAAAGAGTTAATTCAAATTGTTCAAAATTACAAGGGTTGGTTTTGAAAATATAGGCGAAGTAGTTGAATCAGGCGAACTTGTGGATAACTTCGCCTAGGCGAAGTTATCCGTAACTTCGCCTGACCAACTCTGACCCTATAAAAGGTTTCAAACAGTAAATATCTTCATTATTTACAGCGAACTTGTAACAGACCAGAAAATCCGGCGAACTTGTTCTTTCGATCGATCTCGTGTTATTTTACTTCGATTTTCATTCCGATCAAAGGTCCGAGGTGTTATTTTATCATGTATTACTAGTTCGTTCACGCAAATCAAGGGTCGTTTCGACCCGGTTTTTAACCTCGAATCATCGGGTTTTTGAAACCGATTTTCAAACCTCATGTTACGTGTTCATGGACAAACTTTACGTCCTCATAACCTTAATACCAAGTGTTATTCAGTTATTCATCGTCAATTTTTACCGAAACATCGGATTTCCGGATGATTGGAATCCTAACAGTCGCCGATTCAGTTCAGGCGAAGTTAGGGTTTAGGCGAAGTTATACGCAACTTCGCCTGGGGCTTAATTTCGCCTGAGGCGAAGTTATCCACAACTTCGCCTAAGGCTTAATTTCGCCTAACCCTTATCTTCGCCTGAGGCGATGTTGTGAAGAGGCGAAGTTATCACTAACTTCGCCCTGATCATTATAATTAAGTTTAATTAGACGAACTTAAAGATGAAGCGAAGTTGTTCCCAACTTCGCCTCACATTTAAATTCGCCTATACAGGTTTGATCACAACTTCGCTGCTGGTAATCAAGCGAACTAGTGTACAACTTAAACGTTTATCTAACTTGGTTCGTTTAGTGCAGATATGGCTGCTGTTGGAGGTGCAGGAGGTGCAGGTGATGACGGTGATGATCAAAGACAATTCTTTCCAGCCCATAACCAGTTCATAACACTTGACCCAGATGCAAAGGGCGTGGAGGATTATAGGGAGATAATTACTTTTCTCCTGCGCTCAAGGATTTATCATGCAATAACAACTACCCTGCCCATTTCGCTACCGAATATTGAAGACTTTTGGCAGACGGTAGAGTATGATTGCCGGGTTGAGCCCCCGGTTATGCGAGCCACCGTTAACGGTCAAGTCGTTAAGTTTTCTTCTGAACATATACGGGTGGCGTTGCATTTTGGTGAAGAAACGAGGGATGACCCAACGGAGTTTGTTGCGCCATTCCGTGATGGGGCGTTCCTCAGGATGGGATATTCGGGTCTCTTAGGAGACACTCAACGGAGGAAGGGGTTCCTCTTAGATCAGTGGCGCTTCCTTATGCACGTCATGATCGTATGTATGTCAGGACGGAAGGCAGGCACTGATGGAATGGGTGCGACAATGCAGTCTGCTATGACTGCATTGACTTACAATAAAAGATATTCGTTCAGCCAGATGATCTTTTACGAGATCGACAGGCAACGAAGGGCTGTGGTGCGTGAGCGGTTTACAATGTATCCTCGATTCCTACAGATGATTTTCAATCATGTGGCTCCGACGCTGCCTCAACGACGCCCTATACGATACGTTGAAAGTGTGACAAAACGTATCTTTGCACAGTGTCGCACGTCCAGCGCACGAAGCAAACCTGAGCTGCGTCCCAGGCATACTCCGCTCTTTGGGTATCTTATAAACCCGGAGTATGTGCCTGCGGCAGGGGACGAGTTCAGAGACCCAAGACAACAACAGGCGGCAGCACCCCAGGCTGTATCAGCTGCGCCTGCTGTATCTACTGCTGTATCTGCTGCTGTGCCAGCTTCTGAGATTGATCTTGACGCAATGTTCGGCGGGCAAGGGTTGTTTGATATGGACCGGTTTGATCCACATGAGAATGTTCAAGTCTCGGGTCCACAAGCTGATTTTGATGATGTGATGGAAGAGGCCAGGCGGATGATGGTGAGGCATGAGAGAACGGTGGGTAAGCAGAAGAGAATTGTTGACGACGACGATGAGGAAGATGATGAAGAAGAAGCTGTGCAGCTGGTGAGAAAGCGCTCACGTAGGGAAACGACAGGTATGGGTGTAGGAGCAGGAGAGACTTCAAGGTTTGCACGTTTTGCTCCACCTGCCTTGTCTGGTATGTCCCTTGTTCCTACCTCTGTGCAGGTATCGAGTACAAGCGCTACGGTTGTTCCCGTAGTGGCTACATCGTCGGCTGACACTCCATCGGTCACGGCCGTCCAGACGTCGGCTCCAGCAATTGTGTCTCTACCACCTCCAACGCTTACTCCATCGGTGGTAGTAGCACGATTTGTTGAGTCTACGGTCACCACTACTGCAGGAGTATCGGGTACGGTACCACCTGCGGACACGCCCTCTTCTGACTCGGAACGGATAGCTTCACTAGAGCGGATTGTAGCTGAGCAGTCAAAGACTATTCAAAGCCTAGTGGAAGCAAATCAACTGCAGGCATCCCTCCTGGCTGAGCATGGGAAAATAATAGATGCCTTGAAGGTGTTCTTGGCATCTCAGGGGGAGATGAGCTGTAGAGGTGATGAGTTGAGGACCAAGCGTCGAGAAGACCGAGACGATGATCCCAATGCACCGGAAGGTGCAGGTGGTGAGCTGCCAAGAACCTCTCAAGCTCTTGGGGCTTCCACAGCTGAGGGGGAGTCTACCGAAGCGGCTGGTGGTGATGATGTAGTGATGGTGGAGGATGACGTAATCGATGCGCTGAAGGAACTTGATGATGACATGTTCAGCGACGATGTGTTATTTGATGAAGATGTTCTGCCAATCAGTGAGATTGAAAAGATTGGTGCAGAAATTATGGTTGAGAATGTGATAGAGGAAGGAGAGATTGTTGAAGAAAATGTCGAGCATGAGATCCCTGTGGTTGAACAGTCGACTATATGTGAAGATGCTGCGGTTGACAACACTGAGTGGGAAGATCAGCCTAACTGGAAGGAAGGCTGCGCTCAGTGGTTTGTAAAGACGAAGAAGCCAGCAGTATCGACGATGTTCAAAAAGTCGTACAATATAAAGGGATATGCAGAGTCGAAGAAAGGAATCATATGCTGGTTGTACGATGAAGAGTTGAGATTATTTGTGATCAAACGTTACGACGGCATTCAGTACTTCAAGAGGATGTTAAGATCCCTGAATACCTTACCGGAGTGTGAGGTGAAAGACTTAGCGAGACTGGGGCTGATAAACAGAAGTAATGATAATATGGCGAGGATGATTGGGAAAATTGTTTGGAAGGAGGCCATCAAGGATAAAAAGTTTGAACTTCTGAAGCCTCAGAAAGGGAAGTTAGTGGAAGATAAAGATAGAGGGATGAGGGCAGACGGCAAACCATGGATGGTTATGAAGTATAAACTAGTCCGTAATTTAAAAGAAGTGCCGATGAAGGTGATGCCCAAGAATGTCTTAAAAGATTTGAAATGGTAGTACGTGGATTGTGAAACTGCCGAAGCGGTCATGGAGGATGAAGATGAGCAAGAGATCATGAGAGTGTATGATCCTATGCACTTGGTCAATCTGTCTCAAGCTGACTTGCAGGTACTACACGCTAAGAAGATTTTCTACATTCCTGCTTGGAAAGAGGAAGCTAAGAAGTACCAGAGGTTGGTTTCTGTATGTGTCATACAGGGAGTGCATGCTTGAAGAGGTGAAGAGAGAAGACGAAAGATTACAAGACTCAAGCTTTGAAGATCAAGACATGAAGCTACTGCCAAGGGGGAGTCTGTTGGTACATAAATGTCAGTAGTTCATAGTCTAGCGTTTGTAATCGAGTCTGTAATGTAATTATGTTTAAGTTTATGTTTTTGTATGTAAGCGAAGTTGTCAACAAGTTCGCTTAGGCGAACTTGTTGAACAAGCGAAGTTGTTGACAAGTTCGCCTAGGCGAACTTGTTCAACGAGCGAAGTTATAGACAACTTCGCCTGAGGCGAAGTTGTCGTGTATTTAAGTAACCTACGGGTTACTGTTTGAGAGTTTGGTTTTTGATAGTTCGTTTCAGAGTTCGTGATAGTTGTGATCATTTCACGTGTCAAGTGTCTGTAATAGACGTGGTTCGAGTTATAATATAACGTGGTTTCGTTTGTATCGTGTGTTCGTGTTTTACGTATTCTACGCTCGTAACTACCTACGCAGGGATTCCGCACCTGCGTAGATAGCGATATCCCGTGTAAGATCCGTCCGGGAACCTACAGATAGCATGTACAGAACCAACTTTGAAGATAAGGGAAAACAAAAACAAGTTGATCTGGACAAGCTATGGTTATCTGTTGCTCCTGAAACAAATGGATTTAACTTTGAAAGAAGCAACCAACAAGCTGCTGAAGTTGATATGAATGGACAAGATGATGTAGGGGAAGTCTCTAACGAAGGACCAAGTGAGGTAGAGAGTGAACTCATTCAGAGTCAACAACCTGCTCAGACTGAAGGGATAAATCAATTTGAAGATAGGTTCCAGTCTTTGCTTGACTCTCTACAGGTTGGGACAAATGAAGCATCATCATCAGAAATTAATCAAGTTCAAGCAACTGATGAAGCACAAGAAAGAATTGAAAATGAATCTACTGAGTTGAATATGAACAATTTGGAAACAGAAGTGTCTGCAGAACAAGTTGTGCAGACCACCTATGTTGAAAGAAATCACCCTACAGAAAATATAATAGGAGAATTGCATGAAGGAGTGACTAGAAGCTCTTTTGAAAAGGCAAACATCTGTCTGTATGCCTGTTTCTTATCCCCAGTTGAACCAAAAAATATTAATCAAGCATTGAAGGACAACAGCTAGGTAGAAGCTATGCAGGAAGAGTTAGGCCAATTCAGAGACTTACATGTATGGGACATGGTTGACAAGCCCAGAGGCAAGTATGCTATTGGAACAAAATGGGTGTTCAGGAGCAAGAAAGATGAAAGAGGAATAATGATCAAGAACAAAGCAATATTTGTGGCTCTAGGATGCTTACATTAAGGAGTGGACTTTGAAGAAGTTTTTGCTCCAATTGCACGACTAGAGGCTATCAGGATCTTTCTTGCATATGCATCATCAATGAACATTAAAGTCTATCAACTTGATGTGAAATCTGCATTCTTGAATGGAAAGATTGATGAAGAAGTTTATGTCACCTAACCTCCAGGATTTGAAGACCCAGTTCATCCCAACAAATTTACAAGCTCAGCAAAGCACTTTATGGACTGCATCAAGCGCCAAGAGCCTGGTATGATGAGCTGTCAAACTATTTGTTGGAGAATGGTTTCTACAGAGGAGCCATTGACAAGACTCTATTCTACAAAAGAAGGAACAAAGATCTGCTGCTGCTGCAAGTGTATGTGGATGACATTATCTTTGGCTCTACAAATGAACAGATGTGCAAAGAGTTTGAGCAAGTAATGAAATCCAAGTACAAAATGAGCTCAATGGGGGAAATGAATTTCATCCTTGGACTTCAAGTGCAACAGAAAGCTGATGGAATATTCATTAATCAATCAAAGTATGTACAAGAGATTCTTAACAAATTCAAGTGCCAAGACTTCAAGACAGTTTCTACACCAATGGACACACATGAGAAAATGGTACCTGATGAAAAGGGGGAGCCGGTGGACCAGCATGAATATAGGGCCAAGATAGGATCATTGATGTATCTGACAGCATCTAGGCCAGATATTATGTTTGCTGTATGTGTCTGTGCCAGATTCCAAGCTAACCCCAAGGTCTCACATATGCTAGCAGTTAAGAGGATCTTCAGATATCTAAAGGGAAAACCAGATTTGGGGATTTGCTATCCAAAGAACCATTCCTTTGATTTGATGGCCTACACAGATAGTGACTATGATGGTTGCAATATGAGTAGAAAATCAACCTCTGGAGAATGTCAGTTTCTAGGGAACAGGCTGGTGTCTTGGCAATGCAAGAAGCAAACTACAGTGTCAATCTCTACAGCTGAAGCTGAGTACATTGCTGCTTCTGCCTGCTGTGCACAGGTTCTTTGGATTCAGAATCAACTGCTGGATTATGGTCTGAATTTCTTACTTACACCTATTTTAATTGATAATACTGCTGCTATGTTTATTATTAAGAATCCAGTCCAACATTCTAAGACCAAGCACATTGAAATTAGACATCATTTCATTAGGGACTGTCAGGAAAAAGGTTTAATAGAAATGAAAAGGGTAGATACATCTGATAATTTGGTTGATTTATTCACCAAACCTATAGATAAAACCATGTTTCATTTTCTGTTAAAATGCCTAGGAATGATAAATGCTGATTAAGTTTAATTTAGGATGTGTGCTTAAGTGAGGTGCTTACTGATTATCTGTGTTACTCACTTTGAATGTTTGCATGATGATTTTTTATGCTTAAATGATTATTCTAATTGCATGAATCATGTATGTGACTGTCTTGTGTGAAAATCTTGTTAAAATTGCTATTTACAGCTTTTGGTACTTTGATATGTGCTTGCATGATGTATTTCTGTGATTCTAAGTACTTCGAGCATGAATCTGTGCTTGACAGTGTGCTTGTTGCTCCTCGAGCACAAGCAAAGGACCTTGTAAGACTATTCTTAAGCCTATCGAGCACAGATATCATAGCTCAATTACACAAGCATAGAAACTTGCCTTGGAAGATCATTAAGTCCTTCGAGCATGATTCTATGTTTAATGAAGTGTTTGGAGCTCTTCGAGCACAAACAAACCAGACTTGAGGTTTCTCAAGTAACTCGAGCATAAATGTTGTGTTATTTGTGGTCGAGCATGGACATGTGTTCTGAAAACTTTCTAAGTACTCCGAGCACAAGTCTACTGCTTGAGCACGCAGCTAAGTCTTTCGAGCACATGCACTGAAATGATCAATTTTAACGGAACAAGACTGACTTACGAGTATGCTCGATGAATTTCTGAGCATGCTCGACAGACTTGCATGTTGATTTGTTTGTTCTATGCTAACTGAATGAATGTGTTTGACGTTGGTTAAGTGTGTGCTTGTTTAAATATGCTTAAGTGATATTACTGTTTTCAAAATCAATCCGTAAAATGAATTCTCAGAAGAAATGATTTTTGAAAGTGTGAAATAATTTTAACAAAGCAACACTGTTTTTGGTGATCTCATAAGAGATATGATAAGATTATCCAGTTATAAGCTTTGAAGAAGGTCAAAAATTTTGGATAGAAATAGTATCCAACCTATCGGAAGTGATAGAAAATTGTTTAAAGATAACTAACCCATGGATTATAAGTTCAAAAGGCTTTGAGCACAGTCATTGGCAATGTATGGTAGCTTTCCATAGTCTGTAGTTGCCATATGTGATATAAATCTAAATCTGCTAAGTATGATGTGGTGAAACATTGGAAGATAAGGTATGCTCTCTAGCATATCTCTCCGAATGATAGGCAGAAATGTTATTATCCAATCATACACGAGCCTGTTGGTGTTTCCGGTCTAACAAAATATTTATTAATATTTGAGCAGAAATAAATTATTGCTATATGGCAAATTTATCAAAAGATAAGAAAAATAAAGTTATTGAAAAATATAAAAGGTTCAAAAATAGTATAAAGAAATAAGTTATCTGATATCATGACTTAAGGGACACTAAGAGAACTACAGGGGTGGGGAATCCAAATAAGTCCTAAACACGCTGAATGTAAGGCATGTAAGTTCGGATGGCATGTAAGTCCAGCGTTCAACCTTACAGTCTGTTATCTAAGACAAATATATATATATATATATATATATATATATATATATATATATATATATATATATATAAATAAGTAACTGCTCAATTATACAAAAAAAGCAATTTTGACCAGGGCATCAGGGGGTCGGAGTCAATTCGGGGTGATATGGAGAAAGCTAAATAAGCCTTGAGAAGAGATTAGAAGCAATCTGAAAATATAGTGATAACCATTCCTAACTTATGCTCTAATTGAATCTTAAATGTATCACAGAAAGTAATGGCCACTATGCTAAGTGTACCTGCTGTCAACCTGACTCAAGTCATAATAGCACTGACCATGAAGTGGTGTGATATTGTCTTAAATAGTCTGATCCCATGTTGAGATCTTTCTATGAAATTGTTTTCAATAGAATGTTCCACTAGAATTTGATCTCTTATTTCACCTTAAACAAATAACTCAGTTTAACTTACTGTTCTGAAAATGATCGTCCTTAATGAAAAGTTGAACTTTAGAGCACAAAACATGAATAATCATGTTTGAGATTAGTGTCATAATAGTTGTGATTCTCAACTGAATTGAAGAATTAGTTAAGTGTTTCAAGCAAAAAACTGTGCTTGCTTGTGTTAAACTGCTTCGAGTACACTATGTGTCTGGTGTGAATTAACTATGTGTTTCGAGCATGCATCTCATGAAAATTTGCTATTTAGTGTTTCGAGCATGCATATTACCTTCGAGCACTTTGATAAAATGACAATTTTCTATTAAGTGTTTCAAGCATGCATCTTACTTACAAGCACCTGCTATGATGTGAAAATTGACGTTATGTGTTTCGAGCATGATTGAATGATATGAAGTTAGATCTAAGTCTTCGAGCATAAAGGACTGAATGATAGGAAACATTTAAGTGTTTCGAGCATAGAAGTGTGCTAGGTGTGTCAGAATGAGAGTTCGAGCTTAAGCAACTGGATCATTTTGTTAAGTAGTTCGAGCAAACGTGTGAGCTAGACACTTAGATTGCGCGTTCGTGTACAGGCATAGGAATGATTTAACATGCTAAGGCTTTCGAGCATAAGGGTACATCGAGCACATTGAGTTGTAGGAATCTAAGTAAATCGAGCAAAGGTTCTAACACTATTAGGAATGCATCTATAGCATAGTGTATTGTCATGATATATTTCTAGGTATCTTGAGCATGATGCATAGTCGAGTAGGGTTAGATTACTGGTGTGTCTCAGGATTTTATATTGAATAAATTTTGATAAGTAAATTCGAGCACACTACACCTCGAGTATGACTCGATACTCAAGCAAGTAATCTAATGATCATTATACATTTGGCTCGATACTCGAGCACAAGTCTATTCGAGCACACTGTCTCGAGTATACTAGTGCTCAAGAAAAGAATATTCCAAGTACATCGAGCAGGGTTGTACTATGTACTAGAGTACGGGGGGGCCAGCTGTTACTTTGGCTGTATGCTCGAGCAAGGGAAGCACATTAAATTTGAATTAAATGATAATTGTCGTGCACTAGATGACAAAAAGAGGTACTGTACCACCCAAACGTTAGGTATAAAAGGGGGACTTAGAAACTTTTTTCACACATTTCTCTCTATATTAAACCTAAACCGAAACCCCTTTGCTCGTGCTATCTTCCTCTTGCTCGATTACTCTAATACTTGCTTTATTTTACTTCGATTACAGCCATTAGCTCTGTTTGGACTTCGGTAAGACATCGTTATTCGATAATCGTCACACCGATTTCGGAATTAGGGTTTCTAATTGAATTATTGACAAACTATTTACTTGTTCTTGCAGGTACGCATATTACCACGGAACAGGTTAATTGAAGGCGCCATTAATCATCTACCTATTATCATATATTAGTTCTGCAACTTTGAGTACTGACATATTTTACTGTTTTGCAGAACTGATGGCTTTCAAATTCTAAAAGAGGCATAATATGTGCGCTCAGTTGGAGATCGATGATGACAACCAAGAATTGGAGCCAATGATAAACATTTTGAGCAACTCCAACCTGAGGGTAGCATTAACTGAAAACCCCACAATATACAGGAACCATGTTTAGGATTTTTGGGGGTTTGCAACATATGTCAATGATGTAAATAGGAAGAGAATTGAAGCATCGGTTCCAAATCATGACATTGAGGTAACAGAAGCCTCCATCAGAGCTGCATTAGAACTTAATGACAATTTTGAGGCTCAGCCACTTTACTCGGTCCCAAGGTCATTGCGAGTCTTTTAAGAGACCACGGGCTACCAGCGAGGAATAAAGGAGGGACAGTTTCAAAAGGGGAGTTTTCCATTGATCTACCGGTTATTGATCCATCGTGTGATCCAGTCCTTATCTCCTAAGAGAGGGACTTGGACTTTATTGAGCAGAGAGCTTGGGACTCTCATAGTAGCAATATTCTATCAGCAACCCTTTAACGTTTCAAGACTTATTTTTCAAGGGTTAGTGACGAATGCAGAGAAGGACGAGGGTCAAAGATTCCTTATGTACCCAAGGTTTCTACAAATCCTAATAAACCGATCTTTGATTGATCTTCTAAGAACAGGAGAAATTTTGAGACTACAGGACCCCAACATATGTAAAAGAATGAAAGATGCTCAAAGCAGTTTTGTTGATAATGATGATTGGGATGTACTCCCATGGTTGCTTGTGCCTGCTCTAGGAGCAATTGATGTGCCTAGAACACCGGGGAATAGTGATGATGTAGAGGATGATGATGTGGATGATGACAATGATCAAAACAATGATGGGGATGATGGTCCAGAAGGTGGAAATGCCATGGTTTTGGGTGTTAATGATGATGATAAAGAGGTTATTGAGGGAAATGTGCCTTTGCTTGAACAATCTTCTCAGCAAGGAGATTCTACAAGTTTGGATGTTATTGAAGAAACAAATGACCCAGTTGAGGGTGAAGCTGAAGAGCATGTGGATGCAGATGTGCTTGTGGCAACTATTATATCCAGTGTTGTGGATACCATTGAAAAGATAACTCCACCAGACTCACCACCACCTGAAGTGTACCATGATGACACAGACTCTATTGAGATAAACGATGTAATTGACGATAGTCCTTCCTCACCAGCTACAACTGAACCAGCAATCTCAGACACTGAACCAGTTGATACCGCTCATATTCCTACACCACCTCCATCTCCATTACAAGAAACCCATGCCACTACCCCACTTACTCAATCCATTCCATCCTCTGAACCTTATAAAATACCATCTCCTGAAACAGCTGACTCCGAACCATTTTCTGAACCTGCTCCAAAGCCAAATCAAGAAAGTCCACCCTCAATCCCTAATCTTTATGATATTGTTTGTGAGAATGCCAGACTTGAATTTGAAAAGATCATCTTGAGAGAACATAATGCTATATTAACTACAAGGAACTTAGCATTGAAAGCTGCATTGAATGAAGCTTTGTTGAAGATTCGAACCCTTGAGGGGTAGTCTGAGGTTGAGAAGACCTCAGATGCACCAAAACACGGGGAGAAAACTGAAGGTGCAGATAGTTTAAAGGTGATTGGAGAGTTGTATGAAAGTTCAGATGAGGAAGTTGTGGAAGTTGGACCATCAAATGCTTTAAACATGATAAATCAAGCATACGATGATGGAGATTCGGATGATGATGGGGAGAATAAAGAAAAAGAAGAAACTGAAGAAGAAAAGTTGAAAAGAAAAGAAAAGAAAAGGGAAAGGGGATTGCACTTACTAATGATGATTTATATCCCCTGCCCCAACATAAAGTTCAATCTGATGATATACTGCATAAGGAAAATGTGATTGATCCTGATGTTGCAGAAGCTGAATCTGTCAAGACTGCCACAAGGTTAATGAAAGAAGATTTGGAGTCTTTGGACAGAGAAGATGAGGAGGAAATACCTCAAGAAGTGCTTGAGGCACTAATTAACATGAAGGAGAAAGAAAAGGAGGATGAGAAAAAGTTGAAGGAAGCAGATGAGGCAATAAAAGCCACATTGGATGCTCTAAGAGCAAATATGAATGTTGATGAGCAAGAAAGTGTCACACCCCGACTAGCACAATGCGGAAGCGTAAAACGGGAATGTAACAGACACCTCTGGTATCAACACATTGTTTATAAAGAAACATTACAAACTAATTTACAATATATTACATTTCTTTGTTCTATCATTGTTTTACAGTCTAGGTGGTACAAACAAACTAGTTCGTTAACTAAACGTTCTTACTACAAACACCCTTGCTTCTATTCACATAGCATCAACCACACACTTTAGGCAAGTAACAGATCACCAAATTACTCCGATTTAGGTACACCTGAAAAGCAGTTTAAAACGGGTCAACTACTAGAGTTGGTGAGTTTCACGAGTTTAAAGAAAACAGTAATGAGTATTCACAAGTCAATACTCGTAATCATGAAATAAGTACGTATGTATGTAAATGATGTAATTATACTAAGCTACATTGAAGCCTTGACTGTATGTGCTGCGTGCATCCATTTCCCACGCTCAATCAACCACTGTGGCCCCTTTCCGCCCACAACATGCCCCGGTAGCTATGTCTAACACTACATAGTCTGTTTGTATAAATATGGTCATGTGCAAACGGCGCTATGTGACACGGCAACCAGGCCGATTCCGTTTGGGTTTGTCAAACCAATAGTACTGTTCACAAGCCACCGGCTCGAAGTTAATCACTGTGATCATGGGGACTTTCGTGTGTTAGCACTTAGATAATTCACATCAGTACATGTTTCAGATATGTATATGTAATCAAACATGCTTTTCACCCCAAAAGTTCATAAAATAGTTTAAAAGTGGGGTCATGAAACTCACGGTTTAGTCGATAATCAGTACTGTATCAGCTCGTGGTTTGTGTGGTCTGCTATCAGTAGTTTCTATAATCAATATTATAATAATATTAATATTTTAATATTATTATAATCTCAATACTAAACTGGGCTGTATAACTAATCTGGGTGTAGCTGGAACGCCCAGAAAGTGGCAATAGGCTTTGGTTGGGATGTTGTTCAATGTCTAATACTTAAAACCGAACTTGGCTCAGATTCCCGTTTTCCCAGCTGGGCCAAGTTGTTCGTTTACGCGTTCAGAAAACAGTTATGGGGAAATAAGCTTAGGTAAATGTATTGGTTAACAAAATGATTAAGTTATAAAGAAGGATCGCCTATTAGGGTCCCGGATTAGCCACGGGGCCGGTTTCCGTTTATTCAGTTTGATTTGAGAAGAAACGCACACAATCCACCCGGATTGTCCAGGTTTCTCATAGAAAAGTTTATTTTCACTTAATTAGTCCAAAAATATGATTTTTGATCACTCTTGGTGTTTTGATATTCTCGCAGGTTCGTTAGTCGCAAACTTGCCGGTTTTTATAAAAATTGAATTTGTTTAATATTCAAATTAGCATAACTAATTAACCGTTAATCATTAAATTATGAAAATTTAACCACTTATCAATTGAAATATGTAGATTTTTATAAAATTATTTCTGGAATTTATTTACTAATTTATTAATTTATAAAAATTCATTTTATCAGCTATATTTCGCCTGAAAATCGTCCGTTTACCCCAAACAATTTACAAAAATTCCACAAAAATTCCTGAATGCTCAAATCATGTCCCAAATCAACCTGTATCAATTCCAGAATGTAAAAAGTTTGTGCAATATTCTTTTCGGCCCAAATTCGGCTATAAAAATTCACACAAACACATATAAACAAAACACCTTTAAACTTCTCCAAATGATCCCAAAATTCATATGTGATCAAAATACATCAAATCTGAGTTCCCAGAAAATTTTCATAATTTTTGAAGTATTTTAGCTATTTTTCCCAAATAAACGTCCCAATTCGGTAATAAATTCGCCAAATATTCTCGTATGGTCGAAAAATTACCAAATTTAAACAGGGACTCATTGACATGGTCCCTGATGTACCTGAAAAATTTCAAGTCCTAAAAAATATGCACATCACAACCTTAACCTAAATAGCCCGTAAGCGAGTGTTTCAGTATTACCTTAGCGAGTTTGGCTCGTTTCCGACTTTTTAATCAAGTTTTCAGGTTCTTGTGCTTCTAAGAAAGCTAGGTACAAGTCCTATATCACAAACCAAGCAATTCTTCGTCAACATAACAGCCCTTAACTTAGGGTTTCGGCTAGTGCATAAAAACGAACTTTTGAACCGTAAAAACGCCGTTTCAACCCTTTAATCCGTGTTTATGGCCAAAAAAACTATCAAAACTGGTTCCTTACCGTGTTTATGATCAAAACATGTTTATGGACCATTTTTAGGATTTTTACACAGTTATGAATGATTTTTAGTAACCAATACATGTTTTTATGGTATTAATTAAGGTTAAACAAGTACAAAAGCTACTTATTTAAGCTCCTTACCTTAGGGTTTGAAGGTTTTCTGGAAAATCAGCTTGCAGCTGCTTGGACCTCAGTTTTTATAAACCAAAATGAATAACCAAGCTTCCAAAACAAGTTTTATAAAATGAATGGGGGTGGGGGTGGACTGTCCAATCGGAACCCCATGGGCCTCCCCCTTGGGCTGTTTTGGCCCAATAATCTGGTTTCTCAAGCCCAAAAACGAAAAGCTCAGTCCAAATTTAGTTCGGGTTCGGTTTTTGGCGCGAAAAACTTATCGGGTGCGTTAAACAGCGCGAAAACGAGTGTTTTTCGGCTAGTTTTGTGTAAAATTATAAAAACATACTATATGTTTGTAAAATTCAACAATATTTTCACGGATCGCTTAAAATATTTCAAATAAGTGTTTGGTAAGTCTTTTTCGGCTTAACGGATGATACAATGCTTGGTTTTAACTATCTTTTGCGTTTAAATCTATAGCGAGTAGTTAAACGAGCATATTTTCGTTTAACTTGTTTGCTATCAAACTAAGGCCATATTTCTAATGTTTTAGCTTGTATAGATCGTATATCACTTATAGATGGCCCCCCGAGATATCTGGGTCATAACCCGACCCGTTCGATTAATCGTTCGTTTGTTACGCAAAAGGCGTTTATTTGCTTAATCGGTAAATACGTACTGAGGTGTACCTTGTTTTGGCTCAAATGTTACATTCTCCCCCCGTTAGAAAATTTCGTCCCCGAAATTTGATTATCCAACTTTGTATTTGTTTGGAAACAGGTGCGGGTATTTCTTTTTGAATTCAGATTTCCGCTCCCACGTGATTTCAGGTCCCCGTTGTGAATTCCACCGAACTTTTACTAGAGAGATTTTCTTGTGTCTTAATTGTTTTATTTTTCCCTATAATATTTCCACCGGTTCTTCAACAAAATTTAGTTTTTCGTTTATTTTTAAGTCTTTTAATGGCACGATTTCGGTTTCGTCAGTAAGACACTTTTTCAGGTTCGAAACATGAAAGACATCGTGAATAGAACTCAACTCCACAGGAAGTTTCAGTCGGTAAGCTACCGGACCTATCTTAGAAATGATTTGATATGTATCACGGAGCTAGTTTACCGGTTTTTCCGAATCGAATGACGCCTTTCCACGGGGATACTTTCAGAAAAACTTTGTCGCCTATTTCAAAGGATAACGGCTTTCTACGAACATCAGCGTAGCTTTTCTGTCGATCCCGGGCGATTTTCAATTTGTTTGTAATTTTACGGATTTTGTTGGTGGTTTCTTGAATCAAGTCAGATCGTGTAATTTAGGTATCTCCAACCTCAGTCCAGCACAAGGGTGATCTACATTTCCGTCCGTACAACGCTTCATACGGTGCCGCTTGAATGCTACTGTGATAGTTGTTATTGTATGAAAATTCAACCAGTGGAAGATGTTGATCCCAGTTTCCACCGAAGTCTAGTACACAAGCGCGAAGCATATCTTCTAAGGTTTGAATGGTTCGCTCAGATAGACCGTCGGTTTGGGAATGGTAGGCGGTACTTAGGTCAATTCGGATTCCCAAAGCTTCTTGTACCGCTTGCCAGAAACGAGAGGTGAAATGGCTATCGCGATCAGAAATAATTGAAACGGGTACGCCGAGTCGGGATATACGATTTCATTGATGTAGATGTGAACAAGTTTTTCAGTTGTGTAAGTGGTTCGGATTAGAAGGAAGTGTGTGGACTTGGTTAATCGGTCAACTATCACCCATATTGCATCGTTTCCTTGGGAAGTTTAGGGAGGTGTGTTACAAAATCCATGGTAATCTGTTCCCATTTCCATTGTGGTATTTCCGGTTGGTGCAACATTCCCGAAGGTTTTTGATATTCAGCCTTAACTCTCGTACACATTAAACATTTACTGACGTACGTGGCTATATCCTTCTTCATATTGGGCCACCAATAATACTCCTTCAAGTCCTTGTACATCTTATCCGTTCCAGGATGAATGGAGTATTTGGACTTATGGGCTTCGTCCATGATCAAGTCACGCAGATTGCTGAAAGTGGGAATCCAAACTCGATTTTTGTAGTATAGAATTTCGTCAGTTCTTTCTTCAAAGTTTTGTTCGGTCCTATGCAAGTTTTCATCTTCCAAGTGATCTCTTTTCAGAGCTTCGTTTTGAGCAATACGAATTTGCTTGGTGAGACTGGTTTGGACGATCATTCCAAGTGCTCAGACCCGTAGTGGTTTGATCCTGTCTTTTCTACTCAAAGCATCTGCCACTATATTAGCCTTGCCCGGGTGGTATTGAATCTCACAGTCATAATCGTTCAACAGTTCTATCCATCTCCTTTGCCTCATGTTTAACTCTTTCTGGTCAAAAATATGTTGTAGGCTTTTGTGGTCGGTGTATACTGTACACTTGGTGCCACACAAATAGTGCCTCCAGATCATAAGCCCAAAAATAACCGCGCCCAGTTCCAAATCATGGGTGGTATAATTCTTCTCGTGCACCTTTAATTGTCGAGAAGCGTATGCTATGACTTTGTTTCTTTGCATTAGTACGCATCCCAACCCTTTTCGGGACGCGTCACAATAAACTACCAGATCATCAGTTCCCTCTGGAAGACTCAGTATCGGGGCTTGGCATAGTTTCTGTTTCAGCAATTGAAAAGCCGCTTCTTGTTCTTCTCCCCAGATATAAGCACGATCTTTTTGAGTCAAAAGAGTTAAAGGTTGGGCTATGCTGGAAAAATTAGCAATAAAACGCCGATAATACCCAGCTAAACCCAAAAATTGGCGAATCTCTTTCGGTGACTTTGGGGCTTGCCAGTTTTTGATGGCTTCAATCTTGCTCGGGTCTACATGGATACCATGTCGGTTAAAACCGTGCCCTAGAAATTGTACTTCTTGTAGCCAAAATTCACACTTTGACAGCTTGGCATACAACTTTTCCTGCCTCAACAGCTCCAAAATAGTTCGTAAATGCTGCTCGTGTCCCTCCTTGGTTTTCGAATATATCAAAATGTCATCAATAAACATGATAACGAATTTGTCGAGGTACGGTTTACAAACTCGATTCATAAGGTCCATGAAAACTGCGGGAGCATTAGTCAGTCCGAACGGCATAACTAAGAATTCGTGGTGGCCATAACTAGTTCGGAACGCCGTTTTAGACACGTCTTTCTCTTGAATTTTAACTTGATGGTAACCGGATCGAAGGTCTATTTTCGAGAAATAGTTTGCCCCTTGGAGTTGGTCAAACAAGTCATCTATTCGTGGAAGAGGGTATCGGTTTTTGATGGTAACTTTGTTTAATTCCCGGTAATCGATGCACATTCTAAAACTTCCATCCTTCTTCTTTACGAACAATACCGGTGCTCCCCAAGGAGAATAACTGGGACGTATAAAACCCTTATCTAACAACTCCTGTAACTGGTTGGATAGTTCTTGCATTTCAGAGGGTGCCAGTCGATAAGGTGCCTTAGCAATAGGGGCTGATCCTGGAATTAAGTCTATGCGGAATTCAACCTGTCGGTTCGGTGGTAATCCGGGTAAATCGTCAGGAAAGACATCGAGGTATTCACGTACAACGGGAATCTCTTCTATGCTTTTCTCATCAGGGTTCTTTATAGTCACGGTTGCCAAAAATGCCATACAACCTTGGCATAAACATTTCAACACTTTGATATGAGACACGAGAGGTAATATCGAACCAGACTTCTCTCCTTGTACTACAATCACCTCACCATTCGAAAAGGGAATTTTAACTGTCTTGTCGTTACACACAATCTCCGCCTTATACTTGGTTAACCAGCCCATACCAATGATCACATCAAAACCTCCTAACTCTACCGGGAGTAGGTCAATAAGGAATGGGTGTTCATTGAGAATAATGGAACAGTTTTGGACTATTTGGTTGACAGTTATGGAGTTACCGTTAGCGAGTTCTATAGTATAGGGATTTGTTAGTTCACTAACTGGCATATTACCCAGAGATACAAAGCTAGTGGAAACAAAGCTTCTATCGGCACTAGTATCAAATAACAGAAACAACAAATGTACCTGTTACTACGTTCGGGTCTTGTCGTGCTTCTCCAGACCCAATAACAAACGCGCGTCCCCGAGACGCACTTGAAGTCGATGCTTGGTTCGGTCTAGTAACTGCTCTTGGATTCAACTTGGGGCAGTTTCTTCTAATATGATCTGTACTGCCGCATTCATAACAGGTACGGTAGGTTGTTGTGGCTGAAGTCTGTTGGATAGGTTGTTGGCGGATTGGCTGAGGTCTGGGTGGCGGTGGACGACGAGGTTGAGTTGTTTGAGTTGGTCGGCTCACAATTTCTGTACATGCTCTGCAATTAGGGGCATATTGCCCAGTTCGACCACATTTCTGGCATACCAGGAATCTGCATTCTCCCACATGATGGTAATTACATTTATCACACTTTGGCAAGGGTCCCTTATACATGTCTTGCTTCGTATCGGAACTAGTTATAGCATAATTTCTTATTGTCGGACGTGCACGTTTGCTTGATTGTCCTCCTTGTGCTCTCGTCCCGTAGTCAGTTTGTTTCATACCCACTGATTCTCCGGTCATTCTCAATACTCCGCTTCATACAAAATCAAAAGTCACAATTCCGGCTTGGGTCACAGCATTCTCAAATGATGTGTGCCCCACAGAGTTCACCAAACTCTTCACTTCCGGGGCTAAACCCCAAACATAACGTTCAACTCTTTTATCTTCAGGAGTTACTAACCATGGTACTAAGCGAGCCAATTCATTGAAGCGGTTCGTGTATCCCAAATGATCCGCTCCTTTCATTTCCAAACTCCAAAGTTCGTGTTCTAACCTTTGTATTTCGTTCTTTGGGCAGAAATGTTCCAGCATCAGTGTTTTGAGTTCAGCCCATGACATGCGGTTAATTGTATCTTGCCCTTTTATCTGTACCGTAGTGTTCCACCACATTAATGCGTGATCAGTAAATGTAGAGGCAACATACTTGACAATGTTTTCGGGTGGACAATTGCTGATATTGAGAACATATTCAGTTTTCTCGATCCACTTGATTAACCCGTTTGGCCCTTCAGTGCCCTTGAAATCAATCGGTTTACAGGCCATAAAGTTTTTGATCGAATATTCCCTTCGAGGGGGATTAGGGTTGTTATTGTTATTGTTTAGGTTCGGTGGAGGATTATTTGCATTGGTAGGGGTATTTGTATTAGGTGGGGGATTGTTATTTGTAACTGTTTCATTGTTGGTTGGGGGAGCATTACTGTTTTGTTGTTGGTTTGTTTGCATATTTGCGTTTACACCGGCAGTTACTTGTGTTACGATAAGTGGGATCACTGCCTGCATTTGCTGAGCAATCATCTCGGCTATTTCTGCCTCAGTCATAGGGTTTGCTTTCTTTGGGGCCATTCTATAATGATAAACAAAAATAAGCCAATTAGTACTAATTCCAGTCTACGGCACTGTGTAATAATAATCACAATAAATGCTGTACAGGTAAATCAGATAACATACTGACATTTCACAAATTGTTCTGTACATTGATATCAAAAAGTACATAGACTTAGCCTGATAAAGGCCAGTGCTTGCATGTATATATCAAAATCTGTCACTAAGTGACGGTTAGACTTAACCCTATAAGGGTCAGTGCTTGTAATAATGTACAAAATTGTGCTCCACGTTAACATAACATACTACTATATACATACATGGAGTATCAAAAGATCATGTACACATAATTGTAATATTCCGCATCTATCCATACAGACGATAGGCTAACCACAAACATAAAAATAACAGCACCGTAATCACCCAGTAACAGTTCCACAACCGAACTGTCACCCTATCCAAACACCGGTGGTGGTAGGCATCTGACTGCTGCAAGTTTAGTACTATCTGATGTAACGTCGATAAGTACTGGGTCACGTCCCTCCTCTCCTGGTTAATGTTAGCTATGGCGATCGAGTGGTCTATCACACGGTCAGTCAGGATAGCCATCCAAGAGTTGTTTCCTGTGTTTGGGAGGTCAGGGCGAGGGTAGGTATACTCAATGAAAGTGAAGATGAAGTATCTGCCCAAGGGCGTGAAGGTCCTCCCCGGTCGTGGGTAGATCTGAATGGAATCGAGGTAGGGTCAATCGGGGTTACCCGAATACGAGCAGTCTGTCGGACTCGCGCAGTAGCTGAAGTCGTCGGCGACAGGTGAATGGGTTGAGTGGGTGATCTGGCTACTCTAGCAGGTGAATGATACTGACTGTTAACTTCGTTTTGATTCCTGCGTGGTGACCTGGGTGGATAACTATCACATCTGTAGCCGGATAGATCAGGCACATTTCTGGGTAGCTCTCTACAGATAACTTCTTCTTCCACCTCTTCCTCCTCCTCCTCCGGTTCCTCTTCTGGGTCCTCCTCTTCTGGATCCTCCTCTGATTCTTCCTCGGGATCCTCCTCAACAGAGATTACCGGTTCTTCTTCCGGTACGTAGTCGTTATTCCATGACATGACTCTGCACAAAGGTTAGTTATAAGAATAATAACTATTACTAGCGCTAACTATTTTCAAGGAGATTAATTAATTAAACCAAATTTAATATTAATTATATTAGAATATAATATTAGTTTATTAAAATTATTATTATTATTATTATTATTTAAATCAATATTGAATATAAATGAATATAATATTCATAGTAAAATTTACCGTCATCAACAGTATCATACGTACACGTACTCATACACATTGTTCCAATTAAGCACGTATGAGTGTTACATATATATATACCTTCACATTACCTTTTATACACATATGTTGCCACTTTTACCTAACCATACGTTCCGCGACTTCTCCCTGAAATTCCCTCGTACAAGCAAGTCTGTTATTATGTTCCGGACCACAATAATTCACTTGCCCTACAAGTTCATCCCGACATCCATTAGTATATAATATTAATTTATTATTTAATTATCTCCCAGAGTTAATCGAGAATACGGTTATATTTTAGGTACCCTAAGGGATAACCTAATCCTTTATAACCAATGGCTCTGATACCAACTTCTGTCACACCCCGACAAGCACAATGCGGAAGCGTAAAACGGGAATGTAACAGACACCTCTGGTATCAACACATTGTTTATAAAGAAACATTACAAACTAATTTACAATATATTACATTTCTTTGTTCTATCATTGTTTTACAGTCTAGGTGGTACAAACAAAACTAGTTCGTTAACTAAAAGTTCTTACTACTAACACCCTTGCTTCTATTCACATAGCATCAACCACACACTTCAGGCAAGTAACAGATCACCAAATTACTCCGATTTAGGTACACCTGAAAAGCAGTTTAAAACGGGTCAACTACTAGAGTTGGTGAGTTTCACGAGTTTCAAGAAAACAGTAATGAGTATTCACAAGTCAACACTTGTAATCATGAAATAAGTACGTATGTATGTAAATGATGTAATTATACTAAGCTACAGCGAAGCCTTGACTGTATGTGCTGCGTGCATCCATTTCCTACGCTCAATCAACCACTATGGCCCCTTTCCGCCCACAACATGCCCCGGTAGCTATGTCTAACACTACATAGCCTGTTTGTATAAATATGGTCATGTGCAAACGGCGCTATGTGACACGGCAACCAGGCCGATTCCGTTTGGGTTTGTCAAACCAATAGTACTATTTACAAGCTACCGGCTCGAAGTTAATCACTGTGATCGTGGGGACTTTCGTGTGTTAGCACTTAGATAATTCACGTCAGTACATGTTTCAGGTATGTATATGTAATCAAACATGCTTTTCACCCCAAAAGTACGTAAAACAGTTTAAAAGTGGGGTCATGAAACTCATGGTTTAGTCGATAATCAGTACTGTATCAGCTCGTGGTTTGTTTGGTCTGCTGTAGTTCTTATAATCAATATTATAATAATATTAATATTTTAATATTATTATAATCTCAATACTAAACTAGGCTGTATAACTAATCTGGGTGTAGCTGGAACGCCCAGAAAGTGGCAATAGGCTTAGGTTGGGATGTTGTTCAATGTCTAATACTTAAAACCGAACTTGGCTCAGATTCCCGTTTTTCCAGCTGGGCCAAGTTGTTCGTTTACGCGTTCAGAAAACACTTATGGGGAAATAAGCTTAGGTAAATGTGTTGGTTAACAAAATGATTAAGTTATAAAGAAGGATCTCCTATTAGGGTCCCGGATTAGCCACGGGGCCGGTTTCCGTTTATTCAGTTTGATTTGAGAAGAAACGCACACAATCCACCCGGATTGTCCAGGTTTCTCAGAGAAAAGTTTATTTTCACTTAATTAGTCCAAAAATATGATATTTTGATCACTCTTGGTGTTTTGATATTCCTGCAGGTTCGTTAGTCGCAAACTTGCCGGTTTTTATAAATATTGAATTTGTTTAATATTCAAATTAGCATAACTAATTAACCGTTAATCATTAAATTATGAAAATTTAACCACTTATCAATTAATATATGTAGATCTTTATAAAAATATTTCTGGAATTTATTTACTAATTTATTAATTTATAAAAATTCATTTTATCAGCTATATTTCGCGTGAAAATCATCCGTTTACCCCAAACAATTTCCAAAAATTCCACAAAATTCCTGAATGCTCAAATCATGTCCCAAATCAACCTGTATCAATTCCAGAATGTAAAAAGTTTGTGCAATATTCTTTTCGGCCCAAATTCGGCTATAAAAATTCACACAAACACATATAAACAAAACACATTTAAACTTCTCCAAATGATCCCAAAATTCATATGTGATCAAAATACATCAAATCTGAGTTCCCAGAAAATTTTCATAATTTTTGAAGTATTTTAGCTATTTTTCCCAAATAAACGTCCCAATTTGGTAATAAATTCGCCAAATATTCTCGGATGGTCGAAAAATTACCAAATTTAAACAGGGACTCATTGATATGGTCCCTGATGTCCCTGAAAAATTTAAAGGCCTAATAATATGCACATCACAACCTTAACCTAAACAGCCCGTAAGCGAGTGTTTCAGCATTACCTTAGCGGGTTTGGCTCGTTTCCGACTTTTTAATCAAGTTTTCAGGTTCTTGTGCTTCTAAGAACGCTAGGTACAAGTCCTATATCACAAACCAAGAAATTTTTCATCAACACAACAGCCCTTAACTTAGTGTTTCGGCTAGTGCACAAAAACGAACTTTTGAACCGTAAAAACGCCGTTTCAACCCTTTAATCCGTGTTTATGGCCAAAAAAACTATCAAAACAGGTTCTTTACCGTGTTTATGATCAAAACATGTTTATGGACCATTTTTAGGATTTTTACACAGTTAGGAATGATTTTTAGTAACCAAGACATGTTTTTATGGTATTAATTAAGGTTAAACAAGTACAAAAGCTACTTAACTAAGCTCCTTACCTTAGGGTTTGAAGGTTTTCTAGAAAGTCAGCTTGCAGCTGCTTGGACCTCAGTTTTTATAAACCAAAATGAATAACCAAGCTTCCAAAACAAGTTTTATAAAAAGAATGGGGGTGGGGGTGGGCTGTCCGATCGGAACCCCATGGGCCTCCCCCTTGGGCTGTTTTGGCTCAATAATCTGGTTTCTCAAGCCCAAAAATGAAAAGCCCAGTCCAAATTTAGTTCGGGTTCGGTTTTTGGCGCGAAAAACTTATCGGGTGCGTTAAACAGCCCGAAAACGAATGTTTTTCGGCTAGTTTTGTGTAAAATTATAAAAACATACTATATGTTTGTAAAAATCAAAAATATTTTCACAGATCGCTTAAAATATTTCAAATAAGTGTTTGGTAAGTCTTTTTCGGCTTAACGGATGATACAATGCTTGGTTTGTAACTATCTTTTGCGTTTAAATCTATAGCGGGTAGTTAAACGAGCATATTTTAGTTTAACTTGTTTGCTATCAAACTAAGGCCATATTTCTAATGTTTTTGCTTGTATAGATCGTATATCACTTATAGATGGCCCCGTGAGATATCTGGGTCATAACCCGACCCGTTCGATTAATCGTTCGTTTGTTACGCGAAAGGTGTTTATTTGCTTAATTGGTAAATACGTACTGAGGTGTACCTTGTTTTGGCTCAAATGTCACAGAAAGTATACAAGCTGAAGAGCCAGTGACAACTGAAACCGAAGAACCCTTGGAAACTGAACCTGAGCAACCTCAATCTGAACCAGTTGATGCTGAGATGAAAACTGATAATGAACAAGAGACTGGTTGGGATTAAGAGAAGAACCTGAAAAGGATGAGGCACCAAGGATGCCATGGAATGTTTATGTCAAATTCATTGCTCAATTAGTTATGTTCAGAACACATTTTGACCTTCTCCTACATCCTGAAGAGTTCAGACCAGAAACTGTGGCTACAGCAAGGAAAGCCCATGAAGAACAAAGACAGGAACACTGGAAGAAAAGTCAACTATTGTTAAAAGACATGCCTGAGCCAGTAATAAGTGAAGTGTATGATGAGGAAGATCTTGGAACATCAGAATAGATTGATGATGAAGAATCTAAGACCTCTGAATCAGTTGATGAGGAGATAATAATTGAAGAGCCAGAAGCTGAAGTGACACAACATCCACTCCATCTCAATTGCCTTTGAAAAAAAAACAACTGAGATTGAAACACCAAGATCAAAAAGATAAAAATCAGTAAAATAATGGTGTACAAGAGGGAGCTTGGAGAAGCTTGAAGAAAGAAAAAGGGCTCAATCTGCAAAAAATGAAGAACCAATGATTGAGGCTCTTCATAATCTTGATGAAACAATTGAAATAGAAGATGATAGTGAAGGTGAAATGGAAGGTGCTGAAAAGGAAAATAAAGACAGAGATTATCTAATCAGCTTGGGCTATGACTTGAAACATCTCCATAGATTATCCAATGAGGTCATAGCCTCTGAAGCTGAAGGGTGGAGAAAGAGAGAGACAAGAAGGGAATTTATGATAAAGGCTGGGTATAAGCCTGCATTTTTAAATTTACAATATTTTGACTAAATTGAAAAGTTGTACAAAAAGGCCCTGGTAGATGACATGGCAAACATGGTTGAAAGAGTGAACAAAAGAAGAAAGACAAATGATGACAAGGAATATGATTCAATGAAGGAGAAATATAAAGATATTCAATTCCTCCAAATTCATGGTTTTAAATACGAGTCATTAATCAAACTCACTCTAGAGGAGTTAAAGAAGAAAGTTCAGAATGTAAAAGACTCTCATGCGAGAAAATAGACAGCTGCCAATATTGAAAGAGAGAAAAAGGAAAACGAGCAGAAAGAAAAAGAGAGAATTTAATCTGAGAAGAAAGAAGCTGAGGCAAAAGAATGATTTGAATACCCTCAGAGAGTCCAAACTTTAAAAGATCTAGTAATGGACAAGGGTATGACTGAAGAGGAATTTAATAGAATGCCCCATGTTCAACTACTAGAGATATACAAAAGGGAGCAGAGAATGTATATGAAAACTAAAAGAAAGTTGCAGGAGGATAAAAGGAAGATGGATGATTTGGTCAGAGCAGAGATGATAAGTGCTCTACACAGGAAGGGTGTCGGTATGGGAAGACTGATAAATCAATCCGATGAAACTCTGAAAATATGGTATGAGGAAGAGGGGCTGGATAAAGTAAAGAAAACTCAAGGAAGCACTAGCCAAGCGCCATCAAGATCTGAGAGTGTGAGGCACGAGCAACCAAGAAATTTGAATCTGCCCACACATCTCTTCATTGATAAAAGGTCAAAGACATTGAGGGTTGTTACTGAAGATCTTGATGAAACTCTCATATTCTTCAGAGATGATTTGAGAAAATTCTTAATGGAGCAGTTGAAAAGATTGGCTGAACTGGAATTGTATGACAATCAAGAGAGAAGCCAACTGGCAGGGCAACAAAGAAATGATCTCTCAAGATTTATAAAAGAACAAATGTAAGGCCCCGAACCCCGGGAACCCTACAGTTGGTATTCATCCGTAATACTTATAAAATACTTAACTTGAAAACAGTTCATTTCATTAAAACAACCAATTCAGAGTATAATTCAGCAGAAACCCATAATTAATAAAATAGGTTCCCAAAACCCGGGAATAATGCCCAAAAACCAATTTAAATATATTTGATAAAACTTTTAAAAAGAAATGTTTAATATTTAAATCTTCTATCCATGTATGCCCTTCCCGTCCAAGTAGCTTCATGCACGTCCAAGTGGTAAGGCATCCTTCTCCTAACCTAAAAACTCATACTAACATGCACACAAAGTCAGCTTGAGCTGAGTGAGTTCAAGTTTTAATAAATAACATCGACAATAATAATCGTAAAGGGATACATCAGTTAGGCCATCATCGTCAATAAATAATCATCTTCATATGTATATATAAACATTTTTATAAGTACATCCCTATGTAGATAAATATATATATATATATATATATATATATATATATATATATATATATATATATAACATCCAAGTAATAACATTAGGGTCGAGCAAACGTACAACCCAAACACGTAACATCTCATCAACGTATGCAAACACAAATTAGGCATACGTAACATCCGTAGACGATAACGACTACTAACATCGCCAAATATTGGCTATACAATAATACATACATACTATAACATCCCAAGGCCTACCATATACAAGCAAGCCTATATAAAATAGTTTAAATGTTTCATCAAGCAAAGTCGCTTAGGTGTGCATGCTAGCCCAAAAACTAAAAAAAAAAAGTTAAAGGGGCATCATGAACTCACCTGACACAAGACACGTGTTCACCACGAGCTAGAGAATCCCTAAGTAATCCCAAAACTCAAATACCTGTCGATTTACATTAATAACGACATCGAGATGACTCGTTTATCCTACGAGACGTTCTAACATGAGTAGAATATCATGTAATCAAGAATCAATCAAAAACAATCATTGGGTTATAGACCAAACAATAAACGAATAAGAATCTGCCAGCAACTATTTTAATCAAAACTCAAACCCTAACATGATTATGACATCTCTAGGGATCAATAAACGGTTTTAAAGTGTGAAAGAGACAATCCTTGATGTAATACTAACCTTGAATTAGATCTTGGCAGCTTGCAATGGCTGAAAAAAGAAGAAAATAATGGAGTTGTGGCTGCCTGTTAGGAATGATCGGACCAAGGGAAAAAGAAAAGGAATTAGGCATTTAATATAATAATTTTACAGTTAGGTCCCCCCAACTTGCATACTCTAATATCTTGGATGAAAAGTTGTAAAAAGCGACTCTCGAGAATGACTAGGAGGTCTTTTAAGAATGCCAAATTGGTTCCGGATAAAATATAAACTCTATAGGGCTTGATTCTTCTTAACGAAAGTTAACAAAATTTAACGGGCATTACAAGTCCACCCTCCTTACAATGGGATTCGTCCTCGAATACCTTTCCAACAGGAACAGACGTGGATAGAGACTAAACCTAATCATCTAATTACACAAGAGGACGGTAGAGGTAAAACTCTTACTGGTACTTGAGTCAAACAGGACCGAAGCCTGCAGCATGACAAGTAAAAAGGAGACTTAGAGTGATAGCATGCTACGCCTCATCTAAACAATTACGCGTAAAGCGTTCGAGAGGTGAACAGGAGAATTAAAGGAATGAGAGGAACTTTAACGCTAACGACATGAGCATTAGCCATATCCTATCCCTACAAACACATAACCCAAACACAGTCAAGCACAAGTAGTATTTAGAACATGGAAGGTAAGGGTTACCTGCTGATAACCTTGATCGAATGTTATTAGTCGTTTACTTCACCCGCCCGTCCTAAGCACCCCCTGTCCCTAACCATATTAGCATCCCATCTAGCACTTAAGCAATTATACACACAATGAAACCCTAATGCTTATAAAGATTAATAAACAAATAAAAATTACCTCTTGGCGTGCACCTACTCGCGGTTGGCATTTCTAGTCTACCCTCTTATAGTTCGAGTCCAAGCATTCGAGAATGCTCAGATCTCTCGAACCTTGGCTCTGATACCAACTTGTAAGACCTCGAAAACCCAGGAATCCTACAGTTGGTAATCATACCCCAAATTTCTCAAAAATTTAAAACCAAACAAGTTCATCTTATTAAACCAGTTCAGAGTAATAAACAGCAAAATAATAAGTATCAAAATTCCCAAAAACTAGGGAAAGGTGTCCAAAGTTAAATATAAAATAAAAATATTCATTTAATTAAAAACAGTTTAGAGTAACCAGCAGCGGAAAATGTCAAGTAGTGAAAACCCCAAAACCGGGGACATGTTCCCAAAACCAAAAATAAAATAAAACAAAATATTCTTTTTATTTAGAATTTCTCGACTAGAAACGCCTTCAACCGTTTGAGTAGTCTCCAGCACGTCCAACCGGTAATCTCTAGTCCTTAACTTGAAATCAAACTAAAATACACACAAAGTCAGCTTGAGCTGAGTGAGTTCAAGTTTTAATAAGCAACGATCATAAATCATTCCAAAGATTATCGGTATAAAACAGTATATGGAATAATAGGCAAATGAATAAATAAATAATCACCAAATAATATATTGACGGTCGAACACGCGTACGGGCCTCCCCACCACGGGATTGAAGAACCCGCCCCGGGATTTAAGAACCCGAGAAATGTATTTGACCTGAACACAGTAAGGCATAAGCACATGACACGGGATTTAAGAACCCACCCCGGGATTTAAGAACCCGAGTACTATATCACGGGATTTAAGAACCCGAGTAATATATCACGGGATTTAAGAACCCGCCCCAGGATTTAAGAACATGAGTAATGTGTCACGGGATTTACAAACCTGTTTTAATGATGATCATGCAACACGGGCCTCCCCCCCCCCACAAGATTTAAGAACCCGCCACAGGATTTAAGTACCCGAGTAGTATACTTAACCCAGCGACAATCACCATGCACACACACATCAATAGGTCTACTCACATAAATCTTAGTCACAAAGAACTAATTAATATCAACAATCGTAGGCCATATAGTAACTACATATATATAAGTCATCTCAAAATGTAAACTAGTACGCATAATCACTTAAACAGTTTAACGAGTAAAAACCCAAGTAAGTGTGTATGCTAGCCCAAAATGTAAAGAGGAAAAAGGGGCATCATGATCTCACCTAACATGAGGTCATGGAAATACCAACGAGCTAGATAACCTCTAAGCAAATCCACAATTCAAGAGCCTGTCGGATTTCACATAAAGATTACAAACTAAAT
Source organism: Bidens hawaiensis (assembly GCF_021521415.1). NCBI lineage: Eukaryota > Viridiplantae > Streptophyta > Magnoliopsida > Asterales > Asteraceae > Bidens > Bidens hawaiensis. The sequence goes on from NW_027493776.1 coordinate 99,112, forward strand.
CGCACCGACTCGTTTATCCTACGGGGCGTTCTAACATGATTTGATTGACCTAAAGCCTCAACCATACCAATCCCAACTACATCAGCCCCCAGGGCCTCATATTTACCAAAAACACCCTTAGTTAATTCCGGGGACCAAGGATTTCCGAACTACACCAGAAAGTTGTTAATTGTATCGAAAATGTGCGTTAACGAGTTTTATAAGCACTTAGCAACCAAATCAGCTCTGTGTGAACCAAAATTAATATAATTACAGCCAACAGGTCAACACGACACCTCACGAGTTGAATAGGTCGGCAATTCACATGTACAACGCACAACTACCAATTAAACGTGAATTCGCGTTGTACCGACCCGTTTAAGCAACCGACAACCAATTCAGCCCCTCAACATAAAAATAAAGTTTTTCACAGCCCGTATATCATACCGATGATACACAATCTGAATTGGTTGTTAATTTTGTTGGTGCATGTTTTGTGGCCGTCGCTTGGCGAATAGTTTAGATTGTTTATGTTGTATGCTGTACACCTAGATAGTGGTCCACGCCGAAAGTCATCCATTCGAAAGAGCATTCTCAAATGGATACTCATTCGATCGAACCAGTCTCTGATTCGATCGAATGAGTCTGCTATTCGATCGAATAGGACTCATTCGATCGAATGAGTCCTGATCGAGTAGCAGTGGGTATAAATACCCAGCTTTCAGGCGTGGTTTGTTAAGGATTTGCGTGCCCGGCGCCCAGGTGCTGTCCGGATGAGGGGGGAGGCCATGCTCGACCTCCCCCTGCCATAGATCGTGATTTCAGTGTTTAACAAGCATGTAATCTTTCGTTTTTATCAATGAAATCGTTTGTTTCGTGTTTGTTTCTATCTGTCTTTGGTTATCAAACCTTCCGTCTCGAACCGGCTCGGATCGTCTCGGTCCCGACTGAACCAACAATTGGTATCAGAGCCACGGTTACCGCTAGAAGGGTCTAACAACCGATCTAGCAAGCCGAGCTCTTGATTTTATGCGTTCTGGACGTTAAACTGTTGGTGTGTTCTTCGTGTTCTTCGCGTTTTCTGGGCTGGCGATGAAGGAGTCGAATCTGCCATTCGATCGAATAGGCCTATTCGATTGGCTGATTCGATCGAGTAGGTCTTCCCGCTCAAAAGTGTCACATTCAAACGCCAGTTTTCCCGCCCATTCGATTGACTTCATTCGATCGAATCAGATTGTATTCGATCGAACTGGTTTTCCCGCTCAAAGTGTCAAATTCAAATAGCTGATCGAACCAGTTCTTCATCCGATCGAATCTGTGCTTCATTCGACCGAATGAGCCCTATTCGATCGAACATGTTCCAGACCAAAAAAAAAAAAAAAAAAAAAAAAAAAAACTAGGGAAATTTTCGACCGAATGAGTCTGGAACGCCCGCTTACACGAAAATTTGCCCAAGCCATTTTTATCAGTCGGGAAGTCTTCTGAAAAAGTTTGGCAAAAATAAAATTTTTTCAACAAAATTTCCGGGAAATTTTCGGTTAATTTTCGGGTCAGTGAGGAAGATTTTTCTGGACATCCTATACAAGTTGATTACAATCCAGAAAAAGTTTGGTGACAGTGAAATTTTCACTGATATTTGCCGGCAAAGTCAGAGCGTTTAAATGTTTAATGGTTAAAGCGGCAAATTGGGGCAATGAACAAAGCACAATCACCTGAAGGAATTATCGTTTACAAGTTTAATGGATAACCCCTTGTTCATTGAGCTTCTACAGTGGTTATTGTTATAAGAACACAGAAGAACAGAGAAAAGTGATTACTGATGAGTTATGATGTTATTGGTTTGGTATGTACACATTGGCTATTGTTTCTTTTTCTCCGCTGTTCGAGGATTGAGCCTGAAAATGTTGGCTACGAGCAACATCTGGGATGCTTCTTTAATAGGGTTCAATCTTGTACCTGAAAATGTTGGCTACGAGCTTCAGAAGAGGCTTCTGTAATAGGGTACAAGTATGGTTGAATCTGAAAATGTGGGATACGAGCTTCTGGGTGTTACTTCTGTAATAGGGCACAATCTTTGGCGGATGGGGTTGAAGAAATGTAGATCATTCAACATGTCAGACCTTGAAATATGAATAACAGTAATCGAGTTAATATGTGGGGTAGTCAGGAGCATCTGACTATTTATGGGCCAACCAAGTTTAATTTATTTTCCGCATGTGAGAATTCCGCTTTGTGGAGGGAATTCTGTTGAAGAATGGTGATTCGCAATCACGAAGTTAATGATGTGTCTTTGTCTCCGATGATGAATCTGCATACAAACTAATCTGTTAAGGGGGAGTAGCTGTGGATCGGAAGCCTCTGTCATTTGCCCAATACATTATTAAGTCAGCGGAAGACGATATGAGCTTACACGTCTATATATTGGGATACACGCTAACGTTGAGGGGGAATTTCTATAGTTGGTTGTTTTTAAACAGATTGTTTTGTCTGAAGATGTCAGCAATGGAGAACACTTTGCATCATTAACTGAGAGTTCAGTCCAAGGGGAATCTGCTGCAATGATGGTATTCTACCACGTGATTATCAAGCCAGAGCAGAGATTGACTGAAGATTGCAAGAGGTGTTTACAGCAATTCGCAAGCAACGTCCAAGGGGGAATATGTTGGTGCATGTTCTGTGGCCGTCGCTTGGCGAATAGTTTAGATTGTTTATGTTGTATGTTGTACACCTAGATAGTGGTCCACGCCGAAAGTCATCCATTCGAAAGTGCATTTTCAAATGGATACTCATTCGATCGAACCAGTCTCTGATTCGATCGAATGAGTCTGCTATTCGATCGAATAGGACTCATTCGATCGAATGAGTCCTGATCGAATAGCAGTGGGTATAAATACCCAGCTTTCAGGCGTGGTTTGTTAAGGATTTGCGTGCCCGGCGCCCAGGTGCTTTCCGGATGAGGGGGGAGGCCATGCTCGACCTCCCCCTGCCATAGATCGTGATTTCAGTGTTTAACAAGCATGTAATCTTTCGTTTTTATCAATGAAATCGTTTGTTTCGTGTTTGTTTCTATCCGTCTTTGGTTATCAAACCTTCCGTCTCGAACCGGCTCGGATCGTCTCGGTCCCGACTGAACCAACAAATTTCCTCAAACAACGTGCTAAACGCAACAATTAACAATCTAGACAACCGAAATCCTAGGTTTCAATCTATCAACAATTGACCAATCAAACGATTGCCATAGCTCACAATACTAAATTATGATACATATGACATACCTAGAAGATGACGGAGCGAAAAACTTCAATTGATATAGCCCCGAAAGGACTTTAATTGGACGGCCGCCGGTTAAGCCTAAAACGAAAGAATCGATCAATAACGAGTCTAATATGTAGATTTTAGCATGCAAAGATGTATTTTATTACATAGGAAAATCATATAAATAAATTATGAAATTTTTACTAGATTTGCGTAAATATCTTTTCTAAAAATGTTTTTTTTATATTTTTCCAGTGTACACAAAAATCATAAAAATTCCTCCAACACAGAAAGGTACGTGCAGCTATTTAAGTGCGCAACAAAAGTTTTTTATTTGTTTAAAAATCAATACCAAACCAAACTAAATGATTCTAATTGGGTTAGAATACTAACTCAAAACATGAAGTTCCAAAGGTAGAACCAACAAATTTGGACTTGTCAAAAAAGAGTTATGATGTCGGGAAGACATACCAAAATTCGACTCCCCGCATCAGCTTTGGCACACGTTTTTATAAAATCATAAAATCTATTCAAATCTCGTCCAAAAACTACAAATTATACCTTTCTGGAAACTAAACTCAAAGTAGAATATCATGGAATCAAGAATTAATCAAAAACAATCATCAAGTTACAGACCAAACAATAAACAAATACGAATCTGTCAGCACATCTTTAAATCAAAACTCAAACCCTAACATGAATATGACATCTCTAGGGTTCAATAAACGGTTTTCAAGGGTGAAAGAGACAATCCTTTATGTAATACTAACCTTGAATTAGATCTTGGCACCTTGCAATGGCTGAAAAAATAAGAAAAATATGGAGTTGTGGCTGCCTGTTAGGAATGATCGGGCCAGCGGAAAAAGAATAGGAATTAGGCATTTAATATAATAATTTTACATTTATGTCCCCCAACTTGCATACTCTAATATCTTGGACCAAAAGTTGAATAACGCGACTCTCGAGAATGACTAGGAGGTCCTTTAAGAATGCCAAATCGGTTCCGGATAAAATACCAACTGTACAAGGCTTGATTCTTCTTAAAGAAAGTTAACAAAATTCAACGGGCGTTACAGTTCTTCTTCCGAGTATGTAATGTTTGTAGTTTCTACTTGTTCGGGTCGTTTTGAACTTAATGTTATATTGAAATTTATTTAACATTAGTGTTAGTTCATCATAAACAAACTTGACTCGCTTATGTATTTATTCTTGTTATTGTTCTTTTAGCCTTTTCCTTTATTATGTCAATCAAACTAAATTTCTATAAATTACTAAAAATCAAATAAAATCATTAAAATTTAAATAAAATTAATTATAAATTAAATTTTATCATCTTTCATATAAAAATCCAACCTTTCACATTCGTTAGGTTTCGTTAGGTTGCGTGCATTGTGCCATTATCCGAGTACGATGGTTGTCCCCACCTGGAAAAGGACCTCGCATGCGTTGTGTGATTATCCGAGTACGTTGGTTGTTACGAAAACTAGAATCGACCTTGCTTGCGTTTACACATGTTCATAGAATTGTATAGTTTTTATGTATGTATACCAAAACTGTGTGATTCTCGCCAACTACTTGCTAGTTGACCTTCTATTTTATATACATGATACAGGTACAAATATTAGAGGATGATACTTGGAAAAGACATTAGACTTAGGTTATTCAAACAATGGACAAACTGTATAGTTGTACTATTTATTGTAATTCTTCGTTACAAACTTGTGTATATGATGTTTAAATAAATTAATGATAATATTTTCACTTAATTGGGTCACATGTGTTTTGAGCAATCTGTATGTCACACTTAGGCGTTTCCGCTTAAGCCGGGGTGTTACATTTGGGTAGGATATATATCCTATCTATTCAATGGTTTATCGAGTCACTTACAAAAAAGTGATTCATATCATGGACTTGTGTGTTTATATGTTTACTTGTTTACGTGCATTGATTTCAATTTCAAGTGGTTGCCTCAATAAGTATGATCATATGCCTCCCTTTTCACTCAGGTCCATTGTATCAAGTGGAAAATGGACCCCCGATCTGAGTACGTTGGTTGTTACCGACTCAAAAGGACATTGCATGCGATGTAGTTATAATTTTCACAAGTTTCATGGAATTGCATGATTTTTACGTACTTATATAAAACTTGTGTTAACTCACCAACTATTCAATTAGTTGATCGTATTTTATATATATGCTACACGCACCGTTAGTAGAAGATGGCACATGGAGAAGAAACTAAACTTAAGTTACTTAAACAAATGGACAAAGTGTTTATTGTATTTATAATTCCTTGTATTCCTTATTGCAAACTTGTGTACTTGACTTGTAAATTAATTAATGATAATATTACCACCTAATAGTGTCACATGTGTTTTGAACAATCTATATGTCACACTCAGGCGTTTCCGCTTTAGCCGGGGTGTTACAGATTGGTATCAGAGCCGTGACTATAAGATAGGACACTAGATGTAGTGCCCTAGTTAGTTATAGCTTATTTGTTTATTTGTTTAGGTTATGTGATTAGAAATTATGTGAACCTTACTTGATTGTTCTTTGCACATGTTATTGCTTATTACTATTGATTCGTTTACGCCTCATTTACATAAGCACACACACAAGTCCAAGGCTTATACCTAAAACAAGGAATTTCAATCATTTTTTTTTCAATCTATTTCATTTCGGTTTCTGATATTTTTCTTCTTAAAGACGGTTTTACGTGGCGGGTATGTAGTAACTGTAAAGGGGACGTGCTTGTTTTCTGAACTTTTGACACTAAGATTAGTGAAACCTAAGGATAAGCAATGCCTACAAATCAATCAGACACCGACCCGGTTGCTTACATGGAGAGTTCAGAAAGGGCATGAAACCTATCAAGCCAAAGCGTACCACACCGAACGCCATATGGATTGCAACTTTATGCTTTCAAACGTGACCATGGTCTATTTGTGAATGGGATATGGTTACACTCCTTAGGATGTCATACAAGTCATGGTGGTTCATGCGACGTGTGACTCTAACCCTCAATATTTTACAATGTGTTTGAACTGAAAGTCTGTCAAGTCATGGTGATACACGAATATCCAACTTTCGGTTTGATTTGATTACACAATTTTGATTTTGTTTTGGAACATACAAGCTATGATTTCAAATACTCAATTGTTTATATGACGGTTTTAAAAAGTCATTGGGTTATGTGAATAGTCGATTTCCAATTTGTTTTCTTTATTGGTATATATTCATTATTCCTTATGATTGAAAATACGAAAAGTAATGGTGATACATGGATAGTCTATTTTCAATTCATTTTCTTCATATAATTCATTTATTATTGTGATTTTAATTGAAAATTCAAAAAATTATGGTGGTACATAAACATTCGATTTTCAATTCGATTTCACTACTTATATTAAGTTTGCATTAAATTCATATTTTATTTCAAAATTTGATATATTTTTCATATGTTTATTAAAAAATTTACGGGATTATTATTCTTGCTGACTCATAAGCATTTCAATTTCGATTTTAAATTTTTGGTTCATGCGATTTCATTACTTTACGATTTATAAAGATTGATTCCGATTTTAGGAATCTTTTATGTAAATTTTCTTTTGATTGTTAATAAGAATTTCATATTTACGTTCCATGTCACGTGAATTCTTCACTAACCACAACAATACGTGCAAACCCCAAAGCTATGCCCGAACCAATCTAGACCCAACCCAACTTTTGGACACTCAAATCTAACTCAACAAAGATACTTACACGGGAACCCACCCGTTGGGTAACACGTGTAAATCTACCACTCCGCTACCGCAATGCCTAAATATTCCAAACAGTGATAAAATCGACCATTATGTTTTGCCAAGAACGTATACATATTTAACACCTATTTATTCCGACGACTTGTTACCCAACCATTTATCCCCACCATGTGCTCGTGTTTCGAGTTTGCTATCATTATGATGACCCTAGCACACCTGTCATATTTGGAAAGGCCTAATGTGACATTTGAGCCAAAACGAGGTACACCTCATTACGTATTTACTGATTAAGCAAATAAACGCATTTTGCGTAACAAGCGAACGATTAACTGAACGCGTCGGGTTATGACCCAGATATCTCGGGGGGGGGGGGGGGGCATTTATAAGTGATATACGATCTATACAAGCTAAAATATTAGAAATATGGTCTTAATTTGATAGCAAACAAGTTAAACGAAAACATGCTCGTTTAACCACCCGCCATAGAATTAAACGCGAAAGATAGTTACAAACCAAGCATTGTATCATCCGTTAAGCCGAAAAAGACTTACCAAACACTTATTTGAAATGTTTTAAGCGATCCGTGAAAATATTTTTGATTTTTACAAACATATAGTATGTTTTTATAATTTTACACAAAACTAGCCGAAAAACACTCGTTTTCGCGTTGTTTAACGCACCCGATAAGTTTTTCATGCCAAAAACCGAACCCAAACTAAATTTGGACCGGGCTTTTCGTATTTGGGCTTGAGAAATCAGAAACTTGGGCCAAAATGGGCCCAAGGGGGGCCCATGATGGTCCGATCGCAGCCGCCACCCCCCCCCCCTTTGTTTATTCTTTCACATTTAAACTAGGTTCAAGCCATTTTAACATCATTTCTTGGAAAAATCTGGACACCCCTTCTGTTTCAGCCAGAAAACTTCCAAAACCCTAAGGTAAGGGCTTAAATAAGTAGCTTTTTTACTTGTTTGAACTTGTTTAATACCATAAAAACATGTCTTGGTTACTAAAAATCATTCCTAATCGTGTAAAAATCCTAAAAATGGTCCATAAACATGTTTTGATCATACACATGGTAAGGAACCTGTTTTGATAGTTTTTTTGGCCATAAACACGGATTAAAGGGTTGACACGACGTTTTTACGGTTCAAAAGTTCGTTTTTGTACACTAGCCGAAACCCTAACTTAAGGGCTGTTATGTTGATGAAATATTGCCTGGTTTGTGATATAGGACTTGTACCTAGCTTGCTTAGAAGCACAAGAACCTGAAAACTTGATTAAAAGGTCGGAAACGAGCCAAACCCGCTGAGGTAATGCCGAAACACTCGCTTACGGGCTATTTAGGTTAAGGTTGTGATGTGCATATTGTTAGGACTTGAAATTTTGCAGGACATCAGGGATCATGTCAGTGAGTCCCTGTTTAAATTTGGTAATTTTTCGACCGTCCGAGAATATTTGGCGAATTTATTACCGAATTGTGACGTTTATTTGGGAAAAATAGATAAAATACTTCAAAAATTATGAAATTTTTCTGGGAAATCAGATTTGATGTATTTTGATCACATATGAAATTTGGATCATTTGGAGAAGTTTAAAGGCGTTTTGTTTATTTGCGTTCGTGTGAATTTTACTGCCGAATTTGGGTCGAAAAGAATATCGCACGAGCTTTTTACATTCTGGAATTGATACAAGTTGATTTGCGACATGATTTGAGTATTCAGGAATTTTTGGTGAATTTTTGGAAATTGTTTGGGGTAAACGGACGATTTTCAGACGAAATATAGCTGATAAAATGAATTTTTATAAATTAATAAATCAGTAAATAAATTCCAGAAATATTTTTATAAAAATCTACATATTTTAATTGATAAGTGGTTAAATTTTCATAATTTAGTGATTAACGGTTAATTAGTTATGCTAATTTGAATATTAAACAAATTCAATTTTTATAAAAACCGGCAAGTTTGCGACTAACGAACCTGCGAGTATATCAAAACACCAAGAGAGATCAAAAATCATATTTTTGGACTAATTAAGTGAAAATAAACTTTTCTATGAGAAACCTGGACAATCCGGGTGGATTGTGTGCGTTTCTTCTCAAATCAAACTGAATAAACGGAAACCGGCCCCGTGGCTAATCCGGGACCCTAATAGGCGATCCTTCTTTATAACTTAATCATTTTGTTAACCAATACATTTACCTAAGCTTATTTCCCCATAACTGTTTTCTGAACGCGTAAACGAACAACTTGGCCCAGCTGGGAAAACGGGAATCTGAGCCAAGTTCGGTTTTAAGTATTAGACATTGAACAACATCACAACCTAAGCCTATTGCCACTTTCTGGCCGTTCCAGCTACACCCAGATTAGTTATACAGCCCAGTTTAGTATTGAGATTATAATAATATTAAAATATTAATATTATTATAATATTAATTATAGGAACTACTGATAGCGGACTAAACAAACCACGAGTTGATACAGTACGGTATATCTACAAAGCCGTGAGTTTCATGACCCCACTTTTAAACTGTTTTACGAACTTTTGGGGTGAAAAGCATGTTTGATTACATATACATACCTGAAACATGTACTGATGTGAATTATCTAAGTGCTAACACACGAAAGTCCCCACGATAACAGTGATTAACTTCGAGCAGGTGGCTTGTGAATAGTACTATTGGTTTGACAAACCCAAACGGAATCGGCCTGGTTGCCGTGTCACATAGCGCCGTTTGCACATGACCATATTTATACAAACAGGCTATGTAGTGTTAGACATAGCTACCGGGACACGTTGTGGGCGGAAAGGGGCCACAGTGGTTGATTGAGCGTGGGAAATGGAGGCACGCAGCACGAACAGTCCAGGCTTCACTGTAGCTTAGCATAATTACATCACATACATCATTTACATACATACATACTTATTTCATAATTACAAGTGTTGACTTGTGAACACTCATTACTGTTTTCTTGAAACTCGTGAAACTCACCAACTCTAGTAGTTGACCCGTTTTAAATTGCTTTTCAGGTGTACCTAAATCGGAATGATTGGGTGATCTGTTACTTGCCTGAAGTGTGTGGTTGATGCTATGTGAATAGAAGCAAGGGCGTTATTAGTAAGAATGTATAGTTAACGAACTAGTTTTGTTTGTATCACTTAGACTGTTAAACAATGATAGAACAAAGAAATGTAATATATTGTAAATTAATTTGTAATGTTTCTTTATAAACAATGTATTGATATCAGAGGTGTCTGTTACATTCCCGTTTTACGCTTCTGCATTGTGTTAGTCGGGGTGTGACACCTAACTTGTTTCCGCCATGCCATACTTTATCTCACATCCATTGTTCACTTAAAAGTTTATTCTTTCTGGCATCAATGCTTAATCTTTTCAAACTCATCAAACATGCTTAAATTTTTAAATAATTAAATTTTTCATGCAAATTTTCCCACGGTTATTCCTCTTATAAACACCTTTTACGTAAATTTTCAGATCTCGATTATTTTAAATAGTCATTTAACAAATATATATATCCATATATATTCAAAAGTATTTCGTTACACAAAGTATAATCAAAACATTTTCCTAAAAGAAATTTCATTTTAACCAAATGGGTTATCCCCAATATTATTTTTATTACTATCCGTAAAATCATTATTATTACTATCATTTTTGAAATTATTATTATTATTATTATTTTTATTATTATTATTAGTAGTAGTAGTAGTCGTCATCGTCTTTCAAAAAGATCTTTAAAATAAGATTATTTTTTTTGTTAAATAAAATTTGTTATAAATTACTTTTATCACCTTTCACTCAATAACCAACTTTTTCATACTTGTTAAATTCATGAGTCCCGTTAATATAATATTATCACCATAACAGTTTTATTAGTAAGTTATAACATTTGACGATCCTACATAATGTTTTCATAAGACATAACCCGACAGAAAATCTTTTACACTAAAAGGTTTAATAAAGTTTCACAAACTTTAGCACTTACTAAATATTTCTTTGCAAACTATTTTTCTTGAGTTATAAAAACATCACTGTAACATCCGCATTCTAAGAATAATAAATATCAGAAAGTTTATTGTTAACTGTGTGTCGTTAGTTTAATTGTGTGTGTGTTTATGTTTGGATAAGGTTTTGGTTGGAATGGGAAGTGGGTGGTGGGGCCTTTAGACCCTCTATATATATATCCCATCTTCTTATCCATTCCATTTCTTTACACAACACCCACACTCAAGAACACACACTTTCTCTCTATCACCCGAATCCAATCCCAAGCCAAAAGAAGGAAGAACCTCGTGTGTAAACGTCATCAAACACCAAGAAACACATCCAGATAATTGGGTTTGTCCGGATCTGAACTGAACCCGGAGCAAAAGGTAAGCTTCGGCCAAAGGGTTAAGTTTTATGGTTAGAATCGACATGCAAACTGATAGAATGATAGATCGGGTTGTAGAACGTAAGAAAAACATAAACTTGGTAAGTTATAACCTCACGGGGGTGTTATAGGACAAAAAGATAACGTTCGGACCACGAAAAACGCGGGTATACAAAGTTGGTACGACCCAAAACCCATAAAAGGAGTAGAATCGGGTCCTAAGGAAGAGTCTTAGAGGAAAATGGCCTTAAAATAGTAAAAAAAAATGAAGTAAAAAGGGGTTTTCCGCATGAAAAAGGGCTTCGCTTCGCACGCCATGCGAAGTGAAATTTCATGCGGAGCGAAATCACATGCAAAGCGAAATTGCATGCGAAGCGAATTCGCAAAAAAAGTGAAATCGCATGCGAAGCGAAATCGCATGCGAAGTGAAACCTTCCCAAGCGAAGCGAACCTTCCCATACGAAGCGAAACCTTCCCATGCGAAGCGAAACTTCCCATGTGAAGCGAAATTCCATGCCAAATTCCATGCGAAATGGCCATGCGAAATTTCATGAAATCTATTTTCTAATGCGTTTTTGATAAAGGACAGCTCAACCCCAGCTAGGGTCTCTGCTCCTTGGACCCTGCTAGGGGCTGCCGCCCCTAGACCACGCTACAATGGTCTCTGCCCCTGGACCCCCATTAGCTAAGGGTTTCATTAACTTATAGGTAAGTAGTAATGGATAAATGACACACGTAATGTGTTGTACAGTTAGCCGTGCACAACTAAGGAAGGGCATTACCATTAACGGCGAGAGAAACCGACTTCAGGTGAGTTCTAGCCCCATTTCTCTTTGAAATGTTTTCGGGGCTGTGTGCATACTTGTAAGACGATCAACATACAAACTTATATGATTAATGTGAAATGATTAATGTAAGAATGAAAGAGAGATGTTAAAACTTGCATGTGTTAGTTGTTTAACTTAACATGATAGTAAGACTCAGGGTGGCAGTCTCTTCTAATACCTGCGCAAGAATAGTAAGAGTCAATTGTAAGAATCAGGGTGGCAGGCCCTTCTAATACCTGGGCAAGAATAGTAAGAGTCTAATGTAAGAGTCAGGGTGGGAGGCCCTTCTAATACCTGGGCAAGAATAGTAAGAGTCTAATGTAAGAGTCAGGGTGGCAGGCCCTTCTAATACCTGGGCAAGAATAGTAAGAGTCTAATGTAAGAGTCAGGGTGGGGGGCCCTTCTAATACCTAGGCAAGAATAGTAAGAATCTAATGTAAGAGTCAGGGTGGCAGGCCCTTCTAATACCTGGGCAAGAATAGAGTGGCCGACTCTATGATATCGGTGCAAGAGGTCGGGCGGCAGACCCTTATAATATCTGTGCAAGAGGTCGGGTGGCAGACCCTTACAATATCTATGCAACAATGTATGTATAATTGTATGTTTGTAAGAATGTGTAAGAATAATCCTATAAACTGTTAAACTAGAACTCACTCAGCGTCGCTGACTTTTAGTATGCACGCAGGCAAATAGGTTGAGGCAGCTGGCTTGAGGAGGGACACGTGGCATGGACCGGAGAGACTGGCATCTCGGGATAGAAGTTTAATGAATTGTGATGTTGTGTTAACACAATTCAACTTTTGTTTAAGACAAGATTTGCTTTTTTTGTAATATGATGGTGAATGTTTAATTATTCCGCGAAAGTTTTAATTAACTCTGATTTTAGAACTGTGTTTATGAGTAAATCCAACACCAAAGTAGGGTTATCAGGAACGGGGCCTTACAAGTTGGTATCAGAGCATAAGTTCAAGAGAGCAAGCATCCGTTATGCTTAAACTCGAAAAGAGAATGGGACTTAGGGTAGAAAAGAAAGAAGATGCTAGTCCAAGAATGCCATGTGTCACTCAAGCAAGCTTAGAAAGTGATCATCTTGTAAGTTGATCTTGCGTAAAGTAAAGAATGAGTAAGAAAGCTAACTTGATTTCTTGATATAGAAATGTTTGTTTATATGTGATGATTTGAAAGGTACGATTGTCTAACTGTTATAAGTAGAACCTAGCACAAGTGGACTCACAAAAGGAAGTGTTTAGGACACCGAGAGTAACGTGAGCAGCTAGTCACAGCTGGCCACTATTATTACCTGTTAGCCTTACTATCCTCGTACTAAATAGTTCATAAAGTGACGACGTTTGTGTTTTCCTATAGAATACGAATGGCTGGTGCTAAGAAGACTGCTGGACAAGGGAGTCGCATGAGTCGACGTGGTAGACCACGTGTTACCCAAGTACCCCCCGAGCAACCGATTATCGAGTCTGATGGAGAAAGAAGTGTTACCGTGCGAGACGAAGGGAATCAGCTCGACCCGGCGATTCAAGCTGCCATCACTCAGGCAGTAGCTGCTGCTATGCTGAATCACCAACAAGAAAAGTCAACCGCAAGCCGTGCAGAAATTGTTGAGAAGACTGGAGAGGGTAGTAAGAAGGACGAAGAAACTGACAAAGAGGAATCAAGTGAAGATGGGTCTGTGAAGGTCAGTGACGATAAGAGAGGCCGAGGTGGCTGCAGCTACAGGTTGTTTAAAGGTTGTGACCCGCCAAAGCTGTCTGGTACGGGGAATTCCATCGCTACTCTCCAATGGATAACCGCAATGGACAAGGTTATCCGAATTAGCAAGTGCCATCCCAACCAAGCTGTGGGCTTCGCTACCCAATCATTTGTTGATGAAGCTATGTTTTGGTGGGAAACTGTTGAACAGAGGAAGACTGCTGCAGAAATCAAGGCTATGAAGTGGGAAGACCTGAAGGAAATGGTTATGAAGAAGTTCTGTGCAGACGCTGAAGTGGAGAGGGCAGAGATGAAGTTCCTGAATTTGAAGGCAGGAAAGATGATGACCTCGCAGAAATGGTTTACGATGACCTGGGCGTGGACGATGTGGTAGTGGAAGAGTAAAAGGAGAAGAAGTGGGTTGCTCCTGCTAAGCGACTAGGTACTCCGTTGTTGAATTCAAGGGAAAAGAAGCAGAAGGTGTGGGAGAAGAAGCCATGCAAGAATTGTGGGAAGATGCACGGTGGAGAATGTAAGTGGGGTGCAGGGGTGAACGCTTGCTACAAGTGTGGGAAGACAGGGCACTACTCTCGCGATTGTAACAGTGAGCCGGTGTGTTACAAATGTGGAATGACTGACCATATGGCAAGAGAGTGCTCGGTAAGTGTAGCTGGGGGAAGTGTTAAGAAGGTGACTGACCATAATAGGCCAAAGACCAGAGCCTACATGTTGACACGAGAGCAAGCCAAGCATATTCCTGATGTTGTGACAGGTACATTTCTAGTAAACGGTATTTCCGCTTCAGTATTGTTTGACTCAGGTGCGACTAGGAGTGTCGTTGCTACCTCATTTTGTATGGAACCTAAGATGATTTGTTTTCATGTGCCTGAAACTTTTATGGTAGAAACCGCTAGTGAGACCTCGATTAGAATTATGAGAATGGTTAAGAATTGCAAGATAGAGTTAGAAGGACACAAATTCCCTACTACCCTGTATGTGATGACCTTAAAAGGATTCGATATAGTATTGGGGATGGATTGGTTGTCTGAATTCGAAGCTCAGATAGTGTGCAAGAGTAGATTGATAAGACTGAAGACTTCGAATGGTGGTACAGTAACGGTTTATGGTGATAGAGAAAGTTCAGGGCTTAACATCATTTCGATGAGAAAAGCCGAGGGTTTGTTAAGGCGAGGGTGCAGTGCCTACCTGGCGTATGTTGTCAAAGCTACGGCCGAGACGAAGGAAGTGAAAGACATTCTTGTAGTGTGTGACTACCCAGAAGTATTCCCTGAGGACCTTCTGGGGTTCCCACTGGAACGAGAAGTAGAATTGCAGATAGAGTTAATGCCAGGAGCACAGCCCGTCGCGAAAGCACCTTATCGTCTGGCGCTCTCTGAGATGAAAGAGTTAATGTCCCAACTACAAGAACTCCTCGACAAAGGTTTCATAAGGCCGAGTGTTTCCCCGTGGGGCGCGCCGGTGTTGTTTGTTAAGAAGAAAGATGGGAGTATGAGGATGTGTATCGACTACAGAGAATTGAATAAGCTTACGGTAAAGAATAGATACCCGTTGCCATGGATTGATGATTTGTTTGACAAGGTGCAAGCTGGTTCTCGCGTATAGATCTCAGATCAGGTTATCATTAGTTGAGGGTGAAAGAGGCAAACATCCCGAAGACAGCGTTTCGGACACGGTACGAACACAACAAGTTCCTCGTGATGTCTTTTGGCTTAACAAATGCTCCCGCAGCATTTATGGATATGATGAATAAAGTATGTCCGCTAATGTTAGACAAGTCGGTTATCGTTTTCATTGACGATTTATTGATTTATTCGAAGAGCAGTCTGACCACGCCAAGCATCTGAAAGAAGTGTTGGAAGTATTGAAAGTCGAGAAATTGTATGCTAAGTTCTCAAAGTGTGCGTTCTGGTTACTAGAGGTGCAGTTTCTATGTCACATAATTAATCCTGAGGGGATTACAGTAGACCCAGCAAAGATTGAAGCGATAACGAATTGGAAGACGCCACGAAACCCAACTGAGATACGCAGTTTCCTAGGGTTGGCTGGCTATTATAGGAGATTCATTCCGGGTTTCTCCAAGATAGCCTCCTCGTTGACCGTTATGACCCGAAAGACTATGGTGTTCAGTTGGGGTAGGTTTCAGGAAGAGACATTTGAAGAGCTAAAGAAAAGACTCACTCAGGCTCCAATCTTTGTTCTGCCTGGTGGTGGAGAAGATTTAGTAGTTTGCACTGATGCTTCATACCAGGGGTTAGGTTGCGTGTTGATGAAACGAGAGAATGTCATAACCTATGCGTCTAGACAGTTGAAGGTTCATGAATGTACATACCCGGTGCACGACTTAGAGTTAGCAGCCGTGGTGCATGCTCTCAAGATTTGGAGGCACTACTTGTATGGTACTAAGTGTACAATTTATACAGATCATAAGAGCTTGAAGTACTTCTTTGAGCAGAAAGAGTTGAACATGACGCAGAGAAGGTGGTTAGAACTGATAAAGGATTATGACTGTGAGATCAAGTATTATTCCGGGAAGGCTAATATAGTCACTGACGCCTTAAACCAGAAGAATGCAAAACTCATCGCGACGGTAAAGTCCTACAAGTTGATCATCAACTCAGATTTCTTTGAAGAGATCTGTAAGGTGCAGACAGAAGTGTTATCTGATGAAGGGTTAATGAAGAAAGAAAGGATTTTTGGGCAACATACAGAATTGATAGATAATACTCATGGTGTGAAGACCAGGTTTGACCGGATGTGGATTCCACGTCATGGAGATCTTAGAGGACGAGTCCTAGACGAAGCGCATAAGTCTCGATACTCGATTCATCCAGGATCCACCAAGATGTATCAAGACCTGAAGAAAGATTATTGGTGGCCGGGTATGAAGAATGAAGTGGTAGATTATGTCGGTAAGTGCTTGACATGCTTGCAGGTCAAAGCCGAGCACCAGAAATCGCATGGAAAGATGCAGCCGTTGGAGATACCCGAATGGAAATAGGAGCACATCACCATGGATTTCATAACTAAGCTACCGCGTACAGCTAAGAATCATAATAACATATGGGTGATTGTGGACCGTTTGACGAAAAGTGCTCACTTTCTGCCTATACGAGAGGCTATCTCGTCAGAAACGTTAGAAAATATGTTCGTGAAGGAAGTTGTAACGAAACATGGAGTGACGTTATCGATTGTGTCCGATAGAGGTACCGGCTTTACTTCAAGATTTTGGAAGAAGTTCCATGAAGCCATTGGAACAAGACTGAACATCAGCACAGCGTATCATCCTCAAACAGACGGGCTGTCTGAAAGGACTATCCAAACCCTTGAGGATATGCTACGTGGTTATGTGTTAGATTTTGGAGGAAGCTGGGACGATCATTTGCACCTGGCGGAATTCTCTTACAACAATAGCTACCATTTGAGTATTGGTATGCCGCCGTTCGAGATGTTGTATGGAAGACGTTGCAGAACTCCCGTATGTTGGGGAGAAATTGGTAAGAAAGAAATTGGAAGTTTAGAAATGGTCCAAGAGACCTACTCAAAGTTTGACCAGATAAAGGCCAGAATGAAAGCTGTTCAAGATTGTCAGAAGTCATATGCCGATAAACGAAGACGGCCCATCGAGTTTAATGTTGGTGACAGCGTGATGCTCAAGGTTTCCCCTTGGAACGGGATTATACGTTTTAGAAAGAGGGGAAAGTTGAGTCCAAGATACATTAGGCCATTCAGAATTTTAGCCCGAGTAGGCGAAGTGGCTTACAAGCTTGATCTACCCGACGAATTGGAAGGAATTCACTGTACCTTCCATGTTTCCCATCTGAGGAAATGTCTAGCTAATGATATGTCTCACCTGCCCCTTCTAGACATTGAGGTAGACGAGCAACTGAATTATGTTGAGCAGCCGTTGAGATAGTTGACCGCAAGTAAATGCAGCTTCATCATAAGGTTATTCCCTTGGTGAAGGTGATATGGAAGCACCGTAAAGGATCGGATGCTGCTTGGGAAGTTGAAGAAGAGATACGCAAGTTTTACCCACATTTGTTTAGTTGTAATAGTTAGGTTTCGGGGACGAAACCTCTTTTAAAGATGGTAGACTTGTAGCATCCGCATTCTAAGAATAATAAATATCAGAAAGTTTATTGTTAACTATGTGTCGTTAGTTTAATTGTGTGCGTGTTTATGTTTGGATAAGGTTTTGGTTGGAATGGGAAGTGGGTGGTGGGGCCCTTAGACCCTCTATATATATATCCCATCTTCTTATCCATTCCATTTCTTTACACAACACCCACACTCAAGAACACACACTTTCTCTCTATCACCCGAATCCAATCCCAAGTCAAAAGAAGGAAGAACCTCGTGTGTAAACGTCATCAAACACCAAGAAACACATCCAGATCTTTGGGTTTGTCCAGATCTGAACCGAACCTAGAGCAAAAGGTAAGCTTCGGCCAAAGGGTTAAGTTTTATGGTTAGAATCGACATGCAAACTGATAGAACGATAGATCGGGTTGTAGAACGTAAGAAAAACATAAACTTGGTAAGTTATAACCTCACGAGGGTGTTATAGGACAAAAAGATGATGTTCGGACCATGAAAAATGCGGGTATACAAAGTTGGTACGATCCAAAACCCATAAAAGGAGTAGAATCGGGTCCTAAGGAAGAGTCTCAGAGGAAAATGGACTTAAAATAGTAAAAAAAAATGAAGTAAAAAGGGGTTTTTCGCATGAAAAAGGGCTTCGCATCGCATGCCATGCGAAATCCTAGAATTTTCGCATCGCACGCATGCGAAGCGAAATTGCATGCGATGCGAAATCGCATGCGAAGCGAAACCTTCCCATGCGAAGCGAAACCTTCCCATGCGAAGCGAAACCTTCCCATACGAAGCGAAACTTCCCACGCGAAACGAAATTCCATGCGAAATTTCATAAAATCCATTTTCTAATGCGTTTTTTATAAAGGGCAGCTCAACCCTAGCCAGGGGCTCTGCCCCTTGGACCCTGCTAGGGGCTGCCGCCCCTAGACCCCGCTACCAGGGGCGCTGCCCCCGGACCCCCGTTAGCTGAGGGTTTCATTAACTTAGATGTAAGTAGTAATGGATAATTGACACGCGTAATGTGTTGTATAGTTAGCCGTGCACAGCTAAGGAAGGGCATTAACATTAACGGTGAGAGAAACCGACTTCAGGTGAGTTCTAGCCCCATTTCTCTTTGAAATGTTTTCGGGGCTGTGTGCATACTTGTAAGAAGATCAACATACATACCTATATGATTAATGTGAAATGATTAATGTAAGAATGAAACAGAGATGTTAGAACTTACATGTCTTAGTTGTTTAACTTAACATGATAGTAAGAGTCAGGGTGGCAGGCCCTTCTAATTCCTGGGCAAGAATAGTAAGAGTCTAATGTAAGGGTCAGGGTGGCAGGCCCTTCTAATACTTGGGCAAGAATAGAGTGGCCGACTCTATGATATATGTGCAAGAGGTCGGGCGGCAGACCCTTAGAATATCTGTGCAAGAGGTCGGCTGGCAGACCCTTACAATATCTGTGCAACAATGTATGTATAATTGTATGTTTGTAAGAATGTGTAAGAATAATCATATAAACCGTTAAACTAGAACTCACTCAGCGTCGCTGACTTTTAGTATGCACGCAGGCAAATAGGTTGAGGCAGCTGGCTTGAGGAGGGACACGTGGCATGGACCGGAGAGACTGGCATCTCGGGATAGAAGTTTAATGAATTGTGATGTTATGTTAAGACAATTCAACTTTTGTTTAAGACAAGATTTGCTGTTTTTGTAATATGATGGTGAATGTTTAATTATTCCGCGAAAGTTTTAATTAACTCTGATTTTAGAACTGTGTTTATGAGTAAATCCAACACCAAAGTAGGGTTACCGGGAACGGGGCCTTACAATCACAATTTTACTGACTTTCACGAACTTAAACAACTATCAACAATTATTTCATTTCCTTCCTCTATCAATGCCAATGAGTTTCGAGTTAACAAGTCATATCATCGCCCCTATAATAATTTCCATACCACAAACCCACCTTCGAGAAGACAGGCATATAGATATATTGTTATATATATGTGTGTGTGTGTGTGTATATAAATATATAATTTCGTTTGGACATTATCAAAATAATTGTTATCGATTTCTTTCAAAGATTGTTTACGAATTTAATATTGAGTTTGGTTATTCGTTAATTTGTGAACTATTTTCATTCATAGTTGCACTTTGAATCGGTTTACTTTGTTATTTCAATCCCGTGGTCTGTAACCGATTTCCCATAAATGTAATCGTTTAGTGGGAATTTGGACTATGAGCATGTTATATACATGTTGAGTTTGTTGTTACATAGATTGTTTTGATTGTTTGAGTAGTCCTAGTTCAGCTCAATGTTTTATTCGAAGCATCTTGCATTAGTGATTTCAATGGTTTATCAATTTGATCAAGGTTTTACTATGATTTTGAAGTTTCAATTATTTTATTCTCGATGTTTTATCAATTTGAGACCAAAGTTGTACTTTGATCTCGAAGTTAATTATTTATTCCGTTATTCTTAACGTCAATGTTGTCCTTATTTCCGTTGATAGTTTATTTGGAGTTTTCATCTGTTTAAACAATTCATTATTGACTCAAAGGATTTAATCTTTATTTAAAGATTTTTGGAACTCTAGGTGCATTTTGTGTAAAATATTCAAAATATAACCACCGTCGGCCACCGCAATGAATTTCCGGCGAAAAACAATAACAACCAAAACTCGTTTTTAACATCGGATAATGATTGAAATTTATTTCTCCATCAATGTAAAACGCTAATCAACCATTATACCATGTCATAACGATCTATTAAGGCCGGTTTAATTCGTCCAACAGCCTGACTATTATTAAATTGCAATACCAGTTAATAAAACTCCAACTGCACAAATGAGAGTATAAATAGACCAAGCAACAACGTCTAAACATGCTCACAATATCCAATCGTACTAAAATCCTGTCTAAGTATACCAATTAATTCGTCAAGGTTCTTAAACTCCGGCCATCTTTGACCATCTTCAAACTGAAACAATTGCAGGTAAAATTTTTATGCTTTTTGATCGTTTGTGGCGACCAAACAAAACCCCTAAGCTAATTAAACCAAACAAAGATCATATTAGATTTCTAGGGTTTCTTTAAAGATGATGAACTTGTAACATGAATATATATATTTAACCATTTCAATTTCTAAACCAAATTGTAAGCTAGTTCGGTTGATTAAGTCCTTGTCTTACAACCTTAAGATTAAGGTTCGAACCCGGGTCAGCATGCTTTCAAATGTTTAAATTTTTAAAACTAGTTTTCTATGTAACTTAAATCAAATATATTTTTATAAACAAAAATAAATGACTAAATATTATTAAAAAAATCAAATAAAATTATTTTTAGTTAAATAAAATTAACTACAAATTAATTTGACAAAATTTCACCTAAAAACCCAATTTTTTTGTAATGTTTTGTAAGGACCCACTGATATAATATAATTATTATTGCATTTTGTTAATTTTTATAATACACTAACATAAACGTTTTGAGATAGATTAGACCAATAAAATTTCTTATTTCAAAAATAATAAAACTCTCTTATTAAATAATAAATTATTAATTAAATTGTATTAAAATGATTTAAACCGTTAAAAGTTAGTTTATAATTCATTAACTTTATAATTAGCTTTATTTCGTTAAACTTTATACTTTGTTAACATAATCACTTTCGAGTTAAAACTATCGTTAAAATCCGTAACTCGTGAAAATTACATTCCTCAGAATAGCGTTAAATTATTATTCTAATTATAATTAAAATAATATTTAATTATTTTAAAATCGTTGAAAGCCTGTTAACAATTGAAATAATATTATATAAAATGCTATTAAGATACACGCAAAATCCTTTAACTAAATAATTAACTCTTGTTATCCCGTTAGCTAGACTATAAATTTTCGTATTTAATTTATTTATAGTTTGAAAAACCCAATTTTTTCGTAATGCTATGTAAGGACCCGCTGATAAAATATAATTATTATTGTATTTTGTTATTTTTTATAATACAAACATAAACGTTTTCGAGATAGATTAGACAAAATAAAATTTCTTATTCCACGAATAATAAAACTCACTTATTAAATAATAAATTATTAATTAAATAGTATTAAAATGATTTAAACCGTTAAAAGGTAGTTTATAATTCATTAACTTTATAATTATCTTTATTTCGTTATAATTAGCTATATATACTAAATAATTAGCTTTATTTCGTTAAACTTTATACTTCGTTAACATAATCACTTTCGAGTTAAAACTATCGCCAAAATCCGTAACTCGTGAAAATTACATTCTTCATAATAGCGTTAAATTATTATTCAAATGATAATTAAAATAATATTTAATTAATTTAAAATCGATAAAAGCCCGTTAACATTTGAAATAATATTATATAAAATGCATTTAATTTACACGCGAAATCCTTTAACTAAATAATTAGCTTTATATTTCATTAACTTTATAATTAGCTTTATTTTGTTAAACTTTATACTTTGTTAACAAAATCACTTTCGAGTTAAAACTATCTTTAAAATCCGTAACTCGTGAAAATTACATTCCTCATAATAGCGTTAAATTATTATTCTACTTATAATTAAAACAATATTTAATTAATTTAAAATTGTTAAAAGCCGTTAACATTTGAAATAATATTATATAAAATGCTATTAAGTTAAACGCGAAACCCTTTAACTAAATAATTAGCTTTGATTATCCCGTCATAATCACTTTCGTTGATTTTTATAATACACTAACATAAACGTTTTCAAGGTAGATTAGACCAATAAAATTTCGTATTCCACGAATATTAAAACTCGCTTGTTAAATAATAAATTATTAATTAAATAGTATTAAAACGATTTAAATCGTTAAAAGCTAGTTTATAATTCATTTACTTTATAATTAGCTTTATTTCGTTAAACTTTATACTTTGTTAACATAATCACTTTCGAGTTAAAACTATCGTTAAAATCCGTAACTCGTGAAAATTACATTCCTCAGAATAGCGTTAAATTATTATTCTAATTGTAATTAAAACAGTATTTAATTAATTTAAAACCGTTAAAAACCCGTTAACATTTGAAATAATATTATATAAAATGCTACTAAGTTACACGCGAAACCCTTTAACTAAATAATTAGCTCTGATTATCCCGTCAGCTAGACTTTAAATTTTCGTATTTAATTTATTTATAGTTTGAAACACCCAATTTTTTCGTAATCTATTGTAAGTACCCGCTGATAAAATATAATTATTATTGCATTTCGTTGATTTTTATAATACACTAACATAAACGTTTTCAAGGTATATTAGACCAATAAAATTTCGTATTCCACGAATATTAAAACTCGCTTGTCAAATAATAAATTATTAATTAAATAGTATTAAAACGATTTAAATCGTTAAAAGCTAGTTTATAATTACTTTAATTTATAATTAGATTTTATTTCGTTAAACTTTGTACTTCGTTAACATAATCACTTTCGAGTTAAAACTATCGTTAAAATCCTTAACTCGTGAAAATTACATTCCTCAGAATAGCGTTAAATTATTATTCTAATTGTAATTAAAACAGTATTTAATTAATTTAAAACCGTTAAAAACCCGTTAACATTTGAAATAATATTATATAAAATGCTACTAAGTTACACGCGAAACCCTTTAACTAAATAATTAGCTCTGATTATCCCGTTAGCTAGACTTTAAATTTTCGTATTTAATTTATTTATAGTTTGAAACACCCAATTTTTTCGTAATCTATTGTAAGTACCCGCTGATAAAATATAATTATTATTGCATTTCGTTGATTTTTATAATACACTAACATAAACGTTTTCAAGGTATATTAGACCAATAAAATTTCGTATTCCACGAATATTAAAACTCGCTTGTCAAATAATAAATTATTAATTAAATAGTATTAAAACGATTTAAATCGTTAAAAGCTAGTTTATAATTACTTTACTTTATAATTAGATTTTATTTCGTTAAACTTTGTACTTCGTTAACATAATCACTTTCGAGTTAAAACTATCGTTAAAATCCGTAACTCGTGAAAATTACATTCCTCAGAATAGCGTTAAATTATTATTCTAATTGTAATTAAAACAGTATTTAATTAATTTAAAACCGTTAAAAACCCGTTAACATTTGAAATAATATTATATAAAATGCTACTAAGTTACACGCGAAACCCTTTAACTAAATAATTAGCTCTGATTATCCCGTTAGCTAGACTTTAAATTTTCGTATTTAATTTATTTATAGTTTGAAACACCCAATTTTTTCGTAATCTATTGTAAGTACCCGCTGATAAAATATAATTATTATTGCATTTCGTTGATTTTTATAATACACTAACATAAACGTTTTCAAGGTATATTAGACTAATAAAATTTCCCATTCCACGAATATTAAAACTCGCTTGTCAAATAATAAATTATTAATTCAATAGTATTAAAACGATTTAAATCGTTAAAAGCTAGTTTATAATTACTTTACTTTATAATTAGATTTTATTTCGTTAAACTTTGTACTTCGTTAACATAATCACTTTCGAGTTAAAACTATCGTTAAAATCCGTAACTCGTGAAAATTACATTCCTCATAATAGCATTTAATTATTATTCTAATGATAATTAAAATAATATTTAATTATTTTAAAATCGTTAAAAGTCTGTTAACATTTGAAATAATATTATATAAAATGCTTTTAAGTTACACGCGAAATCCTTTAACTAAATAATTAGCTCTTATTATCACGTCATCTAGACTTTAATTTTCGTATTTAATTTACTTATAGTTTGAAAAACCCAATTTTTTCGTAATGCTATGTAAGCACCCGCTGATAAAATATAATTATTATCGCATTTCGTTATCTTTTATAATACAAACATAAACGTTTTCGAGATAGATTAGACCAATAAAATTTCGTATTCCACGAACATTAAAAGTCTCTTATTAAATAATAAATTATTAATTAAATAGTATTAAAATGATTTAAACCGTTAAAAGTTAGTTTATAATTCATTAACTTTATAATTAGCATTATTTCGTTAAACTTTATACTTTGTTAACAAAATCACTTTCGAGTTAAAACTATCATTAAAATCCGTAACTCGTGAAAATTACATTCCTCAGAATAGCGTTAAATTATTATTCTAATTATAATTAAAACAATATTTAATTAATTTAAAATCGTTAAAAGCCCGTTAACATTTGAAATAATATTATACAAAATGCTATTAAGTCACACGCGAAACCCTTTAACTAAATAATTAGCTCTGATTATCCCGTCAGCTAGACTTTAAATTTTCGTATTTAATTTATTTATAGTTTGAAACACCCAATTTTTTCGTAATTTGTTGTAAGGACCCGCTGATAAAATATAATTATTATTGCATTTCGTTGATTTTTATAATACATTAACATAAACATTTTCAAGGTAGATTAGACCAATAAAATTTAGTTTTCAACGAATATTAAAACTCTCTAGTTAAATAATAAATTATTAATTAAATAGTATTAAAACGATTTAAATTGTTAAAAGCTAGTTTATAATTCATTTACTTTATAATTAGCTTTTATTTCGTTGTTCTTTATAATTCGATAGCATAATCACTTTCGAGTTAAAACTATCGTTAAAATCCGTAACTCGTGAAAATTACATTCCTCAGAATAGCGTTAAATTATTATTCTAATTATAATTAAAAAAGTATTTAATTAATTTAAAATCGTTAAAAGCCCGTTAACATTTGAAATAATATTATACAAAATGCTATTAAGTTACACGTGAAACCCTTTAACTAAATAATTAGCTCTGATTATCCCGTCAGCTAGACTTTAAATTTTCGTATTTAATTTATTTATAGTTTGAAACACCCAATTTTTTCGTAATCTGTTGTAAGGACCAGCTGATAAAATATAATTATTATTGCATTTCGTTGATTTTTATAATACACTAACATAAACATTTTCAAGGTAGATTAGAGCAATAAAATTTCGTTTTCAACGAATATTAAAACTCTCTAGTTAAATAATAAATTATTAATTAAATAGTATTAAAACGATTTAAATTGTTAAAAGCTAGTTTATAATTCATTTACTTTATAATTAGCTTTTATTTAATTACTTTAAAATCGTTAAAAGCCTGTTAACATTTGAAATAATATTATATAAAATGTTATTAAGTTACACGCGAAATCCTTTAACTAAATAATTAGCTCTTATTATCCCGTCAGCTAGACTTTAAATTTTTGTATTTAATTTATTTATAGTTTGAAAAACCCAATTTTTTCGTAATGCTATGTAAGGACCCGCTGATATAATATAATTATTATTGCATTTCGTTATTTTTTATAATACAAACATAAACGTTTTCGAGATAGATTAGACTGTTGGTGCATAATGTCAGTAGTTCATAGTCTAGTGTCTGTAATCGAGTCTATAATGTTAATTATGTTTTATATATGTCTTAAGCGAAGTTGTTAACAAGTTCGCCTAGGCGAACTTGTTAGTCAAGCGAAGTTATGGACAACTTCGCCTGAACATGCCAGGCGAAGTTGTCGTGTATAAATAGTCCTAGGTTACGGCTGTTTGAAAAAGAATCGTTTGTTCGTGTTAGTTTGTTCGAGTTGTTACGAGAGCTGTAATGTGTGTCTGTAATAGTGATATCGTATCACGTGTTTGAGTTATTATATAACGTGTGTTCGTTTCGTGTGTTCGTGTGATTCGTGTTCTATACTCGTAACGATCTACGCAGGGATTCCGCACCTGAGTAGATCGAGATATCTCGTGCGATCCATCCAGGGAACCTTCAATTGGTATCAGAGCATTTGCTCGATTGTGTGGTTCGGGATATTCACGCGGGTGTAGAAATCGTCCCGTTTCGACTATTCGCGGGACGTGTTTTCTGTGTTTTTGAGTCAATCTTACCTCCTACCATCGTATTCAAGCCTTTGCACCGTCAAAAACCTCGTAAAATCCAGATTTCAGATATGCAAAAACGTCCGTGTTCATCAGGCGAAGTTGCCGTCAGGATACGTAGGGTTTCGGCGAAGATATAAGGTTAAGCGAAGTTATCCACAACTTCGCCTACCTTCTCAAGTTCGCCTAACTTAGCGAAGTTCTCTACAACTCCGCCTACCTCCTAAGTTCGCTTACCTTAAGCGAAGTTAATCATCTGCGAAGTTCTTCAGCGAAGTTAATCAGCGGCGAAGTTAAGGCTTAAGCGAAGTTATCTGTAACTTCGCCTACAGTACTTTTCAGAAAATTTTTTGATATTTTATTTTTTTCGGGTTTCTTTGTTTTCGAGAAAGATGTCGTCAATTAACATCTCTGAGTTAGTAAAGATGGAAGTAGAAGCAGGGTCAGCTACTAAGGCCCCAAGGTTGCTGAAGGGAACCGATTTCGTTGCATGGAAGGATCGGTTCATACAATATGTCAAATACCAGGATGCGAAGATGTGGGTATGCATCCAGGATGGTTATATTCCACCAGTTATGGAGTATGAAGGTCGTGATCAAATCAAAAAGTATAGCAAAATGGAAGAAGAATAGAAAAAGATGTATGAGGCCGAGAGCAAGGCTCATGCTGCTATTACTATGGCTCTTCCACAAGAGATCCTTCATACGTTTAGAAAGTATACGTCAGCAAGAGAGCTTTGGGAAGCTCTTGAGAACAGATTTGAAGGGAATGTAGGAATCCGTGCTTCAAAGATAAAATTGCTCAAAACCCAGTTCTCAGTCTTCAAGTATTTGAAGAATGAATCTTTAGATGATATTATCACTCGATATTACCATTTGATGACTGAATTGAGCAACTATTCAATTTCCTACCGAGAAGAAGAAATAGTTGAGAAGCTTCTAGATGCTCTCCCACCAAAATGGGAGATGTACACTGTGCTGATGAGGGAAGACAAAGACTTTCCCACATATGATCTAGAAACGGCAGTCAACAAGCTCAGAACCTTTGAGCTTAACATGGTCAGAAAAGAGACACCTATGGATCAGGTTCAAGATCCAGGTATGTATGGAGCTAAAGTCAACACTAGCTCAGGATCGAAGACTGAATCTGCTGCCTACTACTCGAAGGGAGAGTCGGGTGCAAATTCATCACATGAGGGGCATGTGTCAGTCAACACAAATGGTGATGTTTGCTATGTAGCAGGTGGATCGAGTGGTTCTCAACCCCAGGTAAGCAAGAGTAGTTGCTCTCCAAGTATTCCCAGCAACAACTACTCCAAGATGCCTATTAGTGTCAAGTCTGCTGAAGAGCAGTTTGGTCTCTATGCTTCTTTTATTGCTTCCTTTGAGAACTACATTCAGGGGAAGATTGTTGATCCAGCTATGTTGGATGAAGATTATGACCAGATTGATGCTGATGATCTGGAAGAAATGGATCTACAATGGCAGATGGCCATGATCGTGAGAAGAGTGAAGCGGTTTATGAGAAAGACCGGAAGGAAGTTTGTCGGTGGAAGGCCAGGGTTTGACAAGACGAAGGTAAGATGCTACAATTGTCAGCAAAACGGTCACTTTGCAAAGGAATGCAGGAATGAGCGTGTGGAACGAAGTCAGGGCAGGTCTACACAGCAAAGTGGGGGTTCTAAAGATTATAGTGCAATGATTTCCAGAGGAGATGGAGAATACAACTGTGTAGGACCGATTCGGGACTCGGTTTCCCAACGATTCACGGGGCAACGTGTTAGAGTGCGGAATCCTCTAACACGGCGATTCGGTGGTGATCAACGGGCACGTAGGTACGATTCCTAAAGGGGTTTGACGCCTAGGATTGGAGGAAACGACCAAGAACACGAAGAACAGTAGAGAGAGTTTCTGTAGGCTGCTGGTTCGTGAGTGTGTAATCTGTGCTCTCCTTGTGAAATTTCCCAAGTAACGTTTATATACCGAAGACTCATTCGGTCGAATGAGATACTCATTCGATCGAATGAGATCTGGTTCGATCGAATGAGATCTGGTTCGATCGAATCAGTCACTGATTCGATCGAATCAGCTTCGTTTGACATTTTCAGTACGTTAACTTGGTTTCACGATCGTTGGTTTCATGTTGAACCAACCTGATAGAACTGGGGACATACATGTGACATTTCATGTCCTAACAAACTCCCCCTTGGAGCCAGTTCTATTTACCTGTAACCAATCGAGTTCTCTTGCTCGATCGTAACTCCCCCTTGGAGTTATCTCACTCTCTCTTTTCTCAAAACTAGTGGTGCATACGTTGCATCCACAAACTCCTTTCTTCATGGAGTTCTCTCTTGATCAAATGGTACAGTCAGTCAGACTTACCATAGGTTCCGCATATCCTGAGACGCTGTCAATTGGAATTTTGGATTAACATTTAAGCACAATTGTATTAGATTTGTAAAATTGACATTAAAGCATAATCTATCACAATATTCCAAATCATATTTCATTCAATTCAAAACAATTACAATCAGAAGATTTAACTTTGAATTACAACAAGAAACAAGATAAACGAAAGACATGACAATTAATCTTTAGTTTCTTGGGCATACTTCTTCTGTTGTTCTTTCCAATTTGATCCTGCATGTATGTCATAGGCAAAGCAAATCCTAATGACATTTCTGTACGTTAACGCTTGCTCTATGTCTTCAGGAGCATAAAGAATCTCTGTCTTGTACAACGTATAGACATCCTCCCTTGACAAATTTGTGAGCCACATTGGATCAAAAATACGAATTGTGCTCCAGTTTCCATAGTCATTGAGGACAATAACTGCCTCATGCAGTCTTCCATCATAGTACCAATGCCTGAATGATTTGTAGAAGTCCTGCTTCATCTTTCTAAGAGGAATCTTCTTCATTGTGAGTGGTGGCATGTACTTCAAAATAACTTTTGGCCTATTGGTGATCGGATCGATCTCCTTTTTGCTTATATATCTCTTCGGCCTTTGTGGTGTGATCATCTTCCATTTTGTGTTGTACTCTTTTCGCAATACACTCTGATAATACGTGGCAAATGGAGATGAGTTGGCGTATAGCAGATCAAGATAATTCAGACGGTTCAGATCATAAGTAGGAAGGGTCTTCAAATCAGTAATACGTTGAAAGTATTCAACCCCCCTTTCTCTCTTGACAGCTACGCAGTTAAGATCCTTCAGACATGCCCAAGCGATAATTTCTCCTGAAGTTCTGCGACCCTTCATTTTATATGACGTTGTATGAGGAATGGTCGGCTTCGCTTGTCGTCTGGATCTTATCTTCTCAAGAATAGCATTGAATGCTTTCTTGCATTCCTCGGTTTTCTCTAAAAAATCGGCTTGATCCGCTTCAGAAGGCTGTTCCATATTGTTTGACCTTTCTTCAGCCTTCTTCTGTATTTCCTCCTCTGTTACATTTTGGAAGAAACTTGCAGAGTTAGGAAGATCGTCATTTTGAGACGTATAGTATTCAGGACACTCTTCCTTTGACAAGTCTTCCATTTCAACTTCATCAAATTGAGAGGGATCGACGTGTGAGGGATCAGTGGCCGTTGATGATGATGAATCAGGTGTAGCAGCAGAAGAAGACATTTGTTCTGTTGGAGGCAAAGCCAGATACTTGCCTGTTTTTACGTTGGATAATTCAAACATTTGTTCCAATTCTTCTTCTGTGAAATTATGAGAAATTTCACCTTCTTCCAAGTCTCCACTTGCGAAGTTTCGCTGCTCATTTGGATTGTCCAGTAGAAACGTGAAAAATTCTGCTGCAGTTTTTGATTGCAGCGGTTAGACAATAAACGGATCATCATCACCTGTTTGATTAAACAACCACAATTTAACAACAATTTTAAGTAAACATATGTAATATCATAAACATGAAATACAATATCATTACATATGAAACTGAGTCTATACAAAAATCATCATTTAACAAGATTTAACATTTAAATCCTCACTACATTCACTCAATTCACTCTTTAGTACCTTCACCTCCATCATCTGAAGAGTCAAGTTCGTCTGTGTCCACATCAACATTTGTTGGACCTTCCAAACGTAGAACATCTCCTTTCAATTCGGTTACTTTCGCCTCAAGGCTTAGATTTGACTCTCTTAGTTCCTTGATAGAAGAGCCCTGATCAGCGACAGTCGCATTCAGCTGACTGTTTTCAATTCTGAGCATGTCGTTTTCGGCTCGAAGTTGGGCAATCTGCTCATCTTTCAGTCGATTTTGTTCTTCTTGCCGTCTGTTCAGCTCTTCTTGCTCAGTCT
Source organism: Bidens hawaiensis (assembly GCF_021521415.1). NCBI lineage: Eukaryota > Viridiplantae > Streptophyta > Magnoliopsida > Asterales > Asteraceae > Bidens > Bidens hawaiensis. The sequence continues at coordinate 130,374 of NW_027493776.1, forward strand.
TGAACATGAACATCTTCATCATAGCCTTGTGAAGATCAGCCAGTTCTGTTGCAACCTGAGGAGGTATAGACATTTCAGGTTGAGGTTGAGTAGTCGGTTGTGGTGCTGATTGTGTTGCTGGTTGCTGTGTTGGTGGCGGTGCTTGTTGAACGGGAGGAGCAGCAGACGAAGTCCCAACTGATTGTAACGTTGGAGGACGTGGGAGATCAGAAAATAAACTCCGATACTTCCTTGTAACCTTCTTCTTTCTTTCATGCACAGTCGGTTGCGCAGATAAACATTTAGCAGCCTGCATGAAGTTTTCTTTCATTCCTACACACTGGATAAACATTTAGTAGGAATAGACAGGGATCAGACTACCTGTCACGATGATTTCTCATCGATTTTCAAACAAACCGAACTAAATAAAATGAAAAATAAATAGAAATAAAACCTTTTTTTTTTTTTTTTTTTTTTTTACTGGGAGGGACAGGAATCAGACTACCTGTCACTGGATGATTTCTCATCAACATTAAAGCAGAATAAAAATAAAAATAATTCAGAATAAAACTCTTTTTGAATTTTTTTTTTTTTTTTTTAATATTCAAACTGAAATAAGCAACTGTATAAAATTTAAAATACAATATTTTTGGTTGAGAAGGATCTGTAATAAGAAATCATACAGACTTATTTGACTATCTACTGAGACTTTTCGTGATTTTTCACATGTTTTTGATTTTTCTTAATAAAAGAGTATACAATATTAAACTAGACATAATGAACATTCTTTTTGTGAGAAAGATCCGAACATGGGATCAGTACTGACATTGTAGCACTCAGTAAGTTAAATATAATTTCTTTTGGTCGATGCATATTACCGATGCGATTATGGGTATATTTGTCCATTTAAACTTAAACAAACATCCTCTCGTCTGTCAATGACCATTTGATAATTGCTTGTGATCACAGCTATGTATCCCACCATATTTTGATTGACTCATGTAGGACCTCACAACATATTGAACAGTCAAATCGGCGCATCTTATTTTTGACAAACGACCATAAGCTTATAGGATCCCATTTGTTCGCTTTTCATCAAATTTTGTTGCTTTTCTCATTCTTGCGAATTTAATTAGCAACTTGATGATTTTATCATGTTTTCACATACGTGTTCGGTATTCATCTACTTGTCCCAAAATCATTTATTTTATATATATATATATATATATATATATATATATTTTTTTTTCAGGAGATATCCAAGTTATCAGCGCTGTCCAGGTCGATACTTACGTATCACAGAGGGAGATAATAACTTTAGATATACCAGTATGGAAGAGCGCTGTCCAGGTCGATACTTACGTATCACAGAGGGAGATCAATCCAAACCGGTGGAGCATAAGATATTTAATACAGATATCCAAGTTATCAGCGCTGTCCAGGTCGATACTTACGTATCACAGAGGGAGATAATAACTTTAGATATACCAGTATGGAAGAGCGCTGTCCAGGTCGATACTTACGTATCACAGAGGGAGATCATTCCAAAGCCGGTGAAGTATAAAATATTTAATACTCCTCCTTAATCAATGTTTAAAGCATTTGATTTAGAAGGGACTTTCGATGAAAGCAGACCTGCAACACGAAGATCTAACATTCTTTAAGAATTTAGCTTTAGGGGGAACCAATTTGGGCCGATGGTAATTCGTGTACGCGTGATAAGACATATCCTCAATTGATATTGGTCTTTAGACAGTGACGTCTCGTCAATTTATCTTAGATGTACACCCATAGCTGACAATCTAAATGATTTAGATAGGTCAAATCCAGACTCAATTCAGTAAGATAAGCCTACCAATATATCACATTAGTACTATGCATGACCAATTTTTCACTTTATATCTTTTTAACATCATGCTACTGTCAGTGTGCCATCACTTCCCAAAGGTTGGATACAATTTCTCATTTTCTGAATATATGAATGTTTTTGGAAAAAAAAATTTAAATTATTTCGCCCCGATCAAGTCAAAGTCTTCAGGTAAACGGCTATCCTGACGATCCAATGGATCAGCTGGACCGACCACATACGAGTATGTGTCCTTCTAACTAAGTATGAACGACTATTTTTCAGCGAAAGAATAAAAACACATCATAAACCGCCCCGGTCACTTTCAGTCATCTGGTTAATGGTTATCCTCATAATCTACTAGTAGAAGTAAGGACCAAACATATCCGAAGATATGTCCTTCAAACTGAAGCAACCGACATAATTCTAAGCGATAGTGACGATTTTTTTTTTTTTTAATATAAGGAAAATGAGAATAAGCTATACAGAAATAAAAATCTTTTTGATGTCTCAGTATGATAGCGTCTGTGTACTATCATCTTTCTTGTAACAAGATCAACTTCTCAAAATTTTAAAATTTTTGATGTTTTTGGGTTTTTGTATTTTATATTGTTTTTGGTTTTTCTTGAAACCTTTCTCCCCCCTAAAAATTATAAAAACAAAATCTTTTTGGATTTTTCAAATTTTTAAGAAAAGAAAAAATGAAAAACAATTTAAATGATATCTTCAGGAACATCATCTGATTGACGTTTAACGCCGTTGATCTCTAGCAAATATAAAAACCGTGGTTTGTCAAATGATTTAGTGAAGAGATCAGCGCGTTGTTCCTGAGTGGGGATTTTTACCACATCGATTAACTTCTTTTCGTAACAGTCACGAAGGAAGTGATATCGAATTTCGATGGCTTCGTTTTGCTAAAATGGACAGGATTTTTGGTAATTGAAATTGCAGCAGAATTATCAATATATATGGGAGTAGTAGAACATTCAATACCGTAGTCACGCATCTGTTGCTGAATCCAAATAACTTGAGAACAGCAACTGGCAGCCGCAATATATTCCGCCTCAGCTGTTGAAGTGGAGACTGACGTCTGCTTTTTGCATTGCCACGTTACTAAACGACTTCCAAAGAACTGACATCCTGCTGTTGTTGATTTGTAATCGAGTTTACAACCACCATAGTCCGAATCACTATACGCATGTAGATCAAAGTTATCATCATGAGGATACCAAAGACCCCAATCTGGAGTACCCTTCAGATAACGCAAAATTCTTTTGACTGCAATAAGATGGGAGACCTTCGGCTTTGACTGGTAACGTGCACAGAGACACGTAGCAAACATTATGTCCGGCCGAGAAGCAGTCAGGTACATTAGAGATCCGATGATCCCTCTATAGTGAGTTGGATTGATCAATTCACCCTTCTCGTCAGGATTAATCCCGTGATTAACCTCTAACGGAGTTCCTTGTGAAGAAGAACTCAACATCTCGAACCGTTTCAAGATGTCATTGACGTATTTTGTCTGGTGAATGAAGACACCGGAGTCTGTTTGATCAACCTGAAGTCCTAAGAAGAACTTCATCTCACCCATGGAGCTCATTTCAAATTTTTCTTGCATCACTTGTTCAAACTCCTTGCATAGTGTTTTATTCGTGGACCCGAAAATGATGTCGTCCACGTACACTTGTACCATAATGAGATCTCCTTCTTTCTCCTTTGTAAATAACGTGCAGTCGATCGTCTTCTAAACCCGTTGTTCAGAAGGTGTTTGGATAGTTCCTTGTACCAAGCTCTCGGGGCTTGGTGAAGACCGTACAAAGCCTTGTTGAGCAGGTAGGCTTTGTCCTTGTGATTTGGGTCTTCAAAACCTGGAGGTTGTGCCACATATACGGTCTCTTCGATGTGACCGTACAAAAAGGCACTCTTGACGTCCATCTGATATACTTTGAATCTCTTGAAAGACGCATACGCCAAGAACATCCGGATTGCCTCCAAATGCGCAACCGGAGCATACACCTCATTGTAGTCTAGGCCCTCGATTTGCCTAAACCCTTGGACCACCAGGCGGGCTTTGTTGCGAACAATCACTCCACGATCGTCGCGTTTACATTTGAGTACCCACTTAGTGCCAATTTTCTTCTGTCCTTTGGGGAGATCCACCAGCTTCCACACACCAAGTCTCTTGAACTGTAATAATTCTTCTTGCATGGCTGAGACCCAGTTAGCGTCTTTCAGCGCATAGGTGATGCTGCGTGGTTCTTCTTGTGCTAAGAAGCATTCATGGGCATTTAGCGCAACTGATCCTGACTCCATCATTTCAGTGTAGAGGCCAAAATTCAGTTGTCGACGTGTTTTGACACACTGTTGAATGTCCCCTATAATGTTGTCTTGTGGATGATCACGTTCAGTCCTGACCACCGGATTGTCAGGAACGACAACATTTTGTTCCAAGTTAGTTAAGTTCGGCTCAGGAACTGGAGCGGTTGGTGCCTCTGAAGTAGACGTTAGAGGCTGATCTGCATTTGGCGCTTCTTGATTTGACGATGAAGGTTGTGGAGTAACCTGTGTCGGTGCCGATTGTACATCATCTGCTGGTGATTCATCTTCAGATTCAGATTCGGATGACTCTTGAACTTGCTCGCTAGACTCTGTGGAGGAAGACGATGATGGACCAGGATGAGGTGAAGATTGCTGTGATTCATCAGGAGGTGCATTTTGCGCCTCATACATCATCTGAATTGCAACCTCATACAAATTGAATGACTTGAACAATTTGTCAAAATCAAACAACCAGTCTTCTCCTGACCCCTTGGCTGGTTCTGTATAGCGTTGAACGTCGACATGGTACCATTCTTCAACTAATTTTGTTGATCTGTTGAAGACCCGTTTGAGAGGTACACTGTAACCCAGACAATAGCCGTTGATGATCTTCTCCTCGAACTTATTACCGACTTGCCTTTTAAGTAACGTGCAAAGAGCTCCAAATGGTTCCAGGTGCTCTAAATTAGGTCTCCGTCGTTGAAGAAGCTCGAAGCTTGTCTTGCCGTGGCGCTTGACAATGCCTACCCGATTCAATGTGAAACAGGCGTTGGCAATTGCCTCACTCCAAAACGTGACAGGCAACACTGAGTCTGCTAACATTGTTCTAGCTATCTCGATTAACATTCGATTTTTCCTTTCAGCAACCCCGTTCATTTGTGGAACATACGGGGCACTTAACTCCTGAACAATACCTCTTTCTTTGCAGAAGTTTTCAACATTCGCATTCTTAAACTCTGTCCCGTTATCTGAACGCATTCTCCGAACCTTCAGATTGTACTGTGACTCAAGAGTTGTAACTAGCAGATTTATACAACCAAATGTCTCGGACTTTGCTTTCAAGAAAAACACCCAAGAGAATCTCGAATATTCATCAGTAACCACTAGACAGTATGAGTGCCCAGAGATACTTTTGACGCTGATTGGGCCAAAAAGATCCATATGAAGGAGTTCCAATGGAATATCAATCGAGTGGAAACTCTTAGACTTGTGGGACCTTTTTACTTGCTTTCCCGCTTTGCACTGCACACACGAATCAGGGAGACGGAAACTTCTCAGATTAACTCCCTCAACTAGCCTGTTGTGCACAAGCTTGTTCATGTTCCTGACATTAATGTGTCCCATCCGTTTATGCCATATGACAGTATCACGTTCGGATGCCTTGGACACAAAACATGTCGCCGTTGGAGACGATGACCCTGCCTTAGCCATATCCAGAATGTAGAGATCACTCTGGCGTGCGGCTGACATTAAAACCTTGTCTTCAGAAATGGTGAAATCCTTAGCCAAGATGTGGCAGTCTCGATCATCAAACATAACTTTGAAACCCTTGTCGCAGATTTGACTTATCGACAACAGGTTGTTCTCCAACTCCTTGATGAAATTAACCTTATCAAACGAAATTCGCCCATTAGAAACAATTCCTTGGGCCGTGATGTAACCACCTTGATTTCCTGCAAAGGAAACTGCACCTCCTTTTATCTGTCTGACACTGGATAGGAGATTCATGTTTCCAGTCATGTGCCTGGAAGCTCCTGAGTCGATGATCCACATGTTGAATCTTGGATCATACAGAGCAACCTGCACACAAGAAGCAAAAGGTTTAAATATCATTGGAAACCCAAGCCTTTATGGTCTTGGGTTTTCCATTATCATCACGAATTAACAATTCAATCCATTTACCCTCATTAACACTGTTTTCTGGTTTGACATTGTTATCAACAGTGTTGTTTTTCTTTTGTTTCCAACTGTCAGTCTTCTTCTCAACATGTTTGACATAACTGGTTGAAGACTGACTTTCACTTGTTGAAGTGGAAACACTTGGGCTTGAGGGATTCGGTGATCTGTGTGGTGAGGTTGACTGAGGTTTCCTAGGAGAAACCGACCGCGGTGTGTGAGACCGAGTTTGACTTTGAATGTCAACGGTCGGTCGCCTCATAGGAGTTGACTTGACATATCTAGGATCCGTGTACTTGTAACAGAATCTTGCTATATGGCCAACCTCTCCACATGAGAAACAGTAATTTCTCCCCCTTTGACGTGGTGGAGAGTAATAACTTTGTTGTTGTTTGTTACCATAATACCCCTTTGATTTGACATTTTGGGGTGAAGTTTGTCTGGGAGGGGGTTTTGAAAAATTATGTTTTTCATTAAAGTTACCCTCTCTGACAAACTGGGTACCATGTTCCACATGCACTTTCTCAGATTTATGATTGAACTTGTTCTTCTGAGAATTACTTGTTGTTGCCTTTGATTTAGATGTGGATGGGCCTGACTTAGTTGTGGAACCTAAGTCTGTGGCAACAACATTTGGTTTGGTCTCAGGAGCCGGGTCAATGACTTCTTTACCCTTGGACTTTGAAATTTGGTTTGTGTCCTCGGGTGTTTTAACATTTGAGTCATCATCTGGCACAGCTCCTGGTGTGCTCACAAATTGGTTCAGCACAGGGGGTGGGACATTGTGATATCCCACACCTCTTTCCTTTTTGCACCGGAACTCGGGGATAATGTGTTCTAGCAAATAAGAGGAATTGGAGTAACTTTTTAATTTGAAAGTCAATGATTCAAGATCAGCTTTTGTGTTCTCCATTTCCTTTTTCAAGACATTATTTTTATTGATATGAAAATTTATAGAATCTTGTTGATTTAGAACACATATCTCCAATTCCTTGTTCTGACGCTTAAGGCTATCAACTTTTTCTTTAAAAGCAGACTCTTTCTGCTTCCAAGCCTTGTTTTGTGCAAGAGCGTCAGTCAGTTCAATTAAAGATCTTGAGGCTGCTTGTTTATAAGCCTCGAGATCTTCAATTCTCTCTTTCAGAGAATGAATTTCTTGTTCAGACATTTCACATTTTAAACATTTGGTATTTTCTGGTTTGGGAGTAGTAGGGTTAGAACTTACCTTGGCATCATTTGACGTCTCTGCCATGAACGCGAAGTAAAGATTCCCTGCTCTTTCCAGAAAAGATGCAGACTTTGCTTTTGACAGTACCTTGTTGACTTCTTCAACAGTAGCAGCTTCTGCAGGAATTGTTGAACTTGGACATGATTGAGGAACATTTGACTCTTTTGCTTGATCCTCCTTAATCTCCACTGATGACACTTCAGCTTCATGCTCTCCTTCATTCATTTCAGTAGCTGGCTCCTCGACAACGTATTCTTCATCAGTTGAGGAATCATCAGACCCAGATTCTGAGTCTCCATCCACAATGGTGATGTCAGCCATGTTAATGCTGAAGTTCCAGGACTCGCCTTCATCACCTTGAACAGCAAGAGCAGTTTCATTGTTGATGTTTGCGTTGTTTGCTGCTGTTTGATTCTGAGGGACCAGTTGTCTCTTATTGTTGACATTTGCAGCGGCTGCAGCAGGAGTAGATGAAGTTGAAGTAGTTCGGAAGGGATATTGGTGACCTTCCCTCTTTGGTTTAGAGCACTCCTTAGCAAAATGACCAAGTTCGCCACAGTTGTAGCATTTAACTTTTGTTTTATCAAAACCAAACTTGGATTTATTGTTGATTGAAAGAGCTTGGCCTGTTTTCTTAGCCCACTTTCTAGCCCTACGGAACGCGCTGCCAAGTGCCCACATTATGTCGATGCGTTCCATATCGTCTTCATCTAGCTGTTCATAGTCATCGCTGTCCAGATGACTGTTGCCAAGTTTACCAGCCACCATTAAACTGTATGATTCAATTATTGTGCCTAACGTTGCCATATGTTCTTTGGCAACTTCCACCGTTACCTTTCCCAAGCCTTCAGTGTTTAACGTTGCCTTTTCAGTTGACTTGGGTCCGGAGTTAGAACTTGAATTTCCGGAATTTGATGTTGGTGGTGCAGAAGATCTCGTTTCGGTCCCCTTAGATTGATTTGACATTGAGGAGACAAACGCAGTCTTCATTGGAGCATGGTCATTTGAATCTGACATTGGAGAGTTTGACATGTACAGCGACTTGTCAGATGTTGCTCTGGGTTTCCTGGAGGATGCTCTTAATTCAGCGTCTTCCTGTCTGATTTCTTTTATAAAGTCAGAAAGAAGAATCGTCTCCAATTGATGACTTCTTCTCATCACAGTCAGGAAGGTGTTCCAGCTTGTTGGGAGTCCTTGAGCGAGACATCTAACCTTTTCAGTCCCTGTTGTTTTGACATTATAGGACTTTAGCTCTGACATAAGATGATAGAATCTTGACAGCAATGATTCAATGTCTTCTCCGGATTCTGGACCAAACAAATCAAATTCACGCTTTAGCTCCCGTGCGTGAATTTCTTTAAGTGACTCAGATCCTTCGCATCGTTCAACCAGTGCGTTCCAAAGAGTTGATGCTGTTGAGAACTGGTTAAACTGATGGAAGAGATCGCTGGAGAGAGCTTGAGACAGTAAGGAGAAGGCTTTCTTCTCAGCATCAAAGGCTATCTTTTGTTCTTCTGACAGCCTAAAGTAGCTCAGGCTTTCACCATCATCGTTTGTAGGATGCACCCACGATGTCTGAACCGCTTCCCATAGTCCAGGATTCACACCTGTGATATGAATCTGGAATCTTGTCTTCCAGGTAGTAAACTCATTGAGTGCCATCAACTTTGGAGGCTTGTTGAAGCTTCCAGATTCTGAATCACTCTCAAGGATCGATTGGATCCTTTTGTTTGTACTTGAACTGGCAGCCATGTTTGCTTCTTTGCTTTAATCTTTGATCTTTTAAACGAATGTGATCGAGTGTGTTCTGATTCGATCGAATGTGTTCTTTATTCGATCGAATGTGTGTTGATTCAATCGAATGACTGACTGATTCACTGTTCTGGTCTTCTGAAGCTTATCCGATCGAATACAATCTAGTTCGATCGAATGAGGTGACAGGTTTGATCGAATGGATGTCCGGTTCGATCGAAAGGGTTCTGGCAGTCGACTAAGAAAGAGATCGAATGGGTGGATCGAATCTGAGACTTGTTCGATCGACTGGAAGCAGGTTCGATCGAAAGGATGAACTGATTCGATCGAATGGACTTGGCGTAGATCACGGCGGGAAAAACTGATTCGGTCAAAATTCAAACTGGTTCGATCGAATAAGAGGCTTATTCGATCGAATGAGTTCCAAAAATACGACTTGTTCGATCGGGATTTATGGAATTTCCAAACTTAGAAGATTTGACCAGATTTTCGGTTGTAAATTCACTAACACGAATCCTAGTTGATTTGGAAGCAAAAAATGACTCTTTTAAGTGTATTAACACTTAAACAAATAACCAACCAAACAAAAATGGATCAAACGTTTAAAAAATGAAGAACACGATGAATGTTCTTGTTAAAACCCGGAATTTTAACACCAAATCTTGAGATCAAAAACCAAAATATATGACTTTTATGAGTTTTTGATAAGAACACAATGAACACCAAGAACAAAAAACACTTGATTTCGAAAATTTTTCAAGCAAAATATATGATTTTCACGAGAAAAACACGAATATCACCACGAATCTTTCGTGAATCAAGAACCTAAATCTCTGATGCCACTTTGTAGGACCGATTCGGGACTCGGTTTCCCAACGATTCACGGGGCAACGTGTTAGAGTGCGGAATCCTCTAACACGGCGATTCGGTGGTGATCAACGGGCACGTAGGTACGATTCCTAAAGGGGTTTGACGCCTAGGATTGGAGGAAATGACCAAGAACACGAAGAACAGTAGAGAGAGTTTCTGTAGGCTGCTGGTTCGTGAGTGTGTAATCTGTGCTCCCCTTGTGAAATTTCCCAAGTAACGTTTATATACCGAAGACTCATTCGGTCGAATGAGATACTCATTCGATCGAATGAGATCTGGTTCGATCGAATGAGATCTGGTTCGATCGAATCAGTCACTGATTCGATCGAATCAGCTTCGTTTGACATTTTCAGTACGTTAACTTGGTTTCACGATCGTTGGTTTCATGTTGAACCAACCTGATAGAACTGGGGACATACATGTGACATTTCATGTCCTAACAAACTGGAACTTGCATTCTGAAGAAACTTTCGAACAGGCCAATTTGGCGAAGGTTGAAACTGAAGGAAATGAGAAGGTTACCGGAGAAGAAAAAGCTTTTATGGCAGATGTTAAAGACCAGCTCTCCGAGATATGTTCTAAACCTACTTGTTCTAAATGCGAAAACTTGTCTGAGCAATTAGCTACTATAACTGATCAGTATGTTAGTTTGGATGCTGAGTTTAAAACTTTAAAAGAAGACCATCACTATACTAAAACAAGAGAAAATAGTTATAAAGTAAAGATAAAAGCTTGTGAAAAAGATATTAAAAGTCTAAAAGCAAAACTTGCTGAAAAAATTGAAGTGATTGATCTAAGCTATGAAGTTTTGGAAGAAAAAACCAAACTAATCGCTGATAGAGAAAAACAGATTGCTGATCACCAGGTGAAAGTGGTGGAATTGAATAGAAAACTTGAGCAGTTCAGAAATTCCTCTGCTATTCTTGATCACCTTGTTAGTGATCAAGGTTCCTCTGCTAAGAGAGGAGGAATCGGTTATCATGAGGTTCCACCACCTTATAATCACAATTACACTTTTAACCCTAGTGTTCAGAAATCTGTTGACTTTGAGGTTGCTCAGACAGTACCAGTTAAAGTAACTTGTAAAGAACCAAATGTTAGTGGAGGCGAAACAAGTTCGCCTGTTTCAAGTGTTCAAATTTCTGATCCAAGTCCAGTCTCATCGGATTCGGATAAGTCATCCGAGTCTGGTAAGGCAAAAGAGGAGGTGGTATTACCCAATGGTGGAGAGAAAGATAAGACGAATAAAAAGAGTACTCCACTAAACCCGTACGTCCCACCATATGTGAGACGAACGGGCGGTAATAAAGCCTCGACATCTAAAACACCGGTTGATAAAAAAGTTGAGCATAGGTGTTGTTTTGGGTGTAATCAATTAGGACATCTTGTTGCAGATTTCCCTCTGAAGCAGCGATTCAGAGGTGTGAGGCCTACTAAAACTGAGAATAAGCCTAATAGTAATTATCATACTGCTAAAAATGAAAACCATTCAAAATTCAAAAATGTGACTAATTCAGTTTTTCATAGAAACAAATCTCAGTTTTACACTGCTAATAACCAAACCACAAGCTATAATTCTTTCAATTCACAAAGGTTTGGAAGGCCTCACAATCAATCTACAAGGAGGTATCCTAATAGGACTTACAGGAATTATCCAGATACTAACTTTGGAAAGCCAAAGTTTGGGATGTATAGATCCAAGACCAATTGGTCTTGGGTCCCTAGATTCTAATCTTTTGCTTTATCGTGCAGGAACAGTTGAACAGGGCTGCCAATAATCTTTGGGTTGTGGATAGCGGCTGTTCCCGGCACATGACGGGTAACAAAAACTTGTTACACGATTTGAAACCTGTTCAAGGAGGGAGAGTGAGCTTTGCAGGTGAAAGTGGAGGAAAGATTACAGGAATGGGAACGGTGTCTAACGGGAAGATGACATTAGAAAAAGTAAACTTTGTCGAAGAATTGAAGCACAATCTGCTGAGTGTGTCGCAGATTTGTGATAAGGAGTACACCGTACACTTCACAAAGAATGAAGCAATTGTGTTACATCTTGGTTTTCAGATACCAGAGGAGTGGATTGTGATGAAGGCTCCACGTGAGAGGAATACGTACATTATGGATATGAGGTCGACTGAAATGGCCACGAAAGAATCATGCCTTATGACAAAAGCGAGCGAATCGGAGTCCGAATTGTGGCATAGGAGAATGGGGCACATTCATCTTCGGAAGATGAACCACATTGTCAAGAATGGACTTGTGCTGGGCGTTCCCTTGAAAAGTTTCAATTTTGAAGACAAATGTCTACCGTGCAAGAAGGGAAAGCAGCACAAGAAATCCCATCACACCAAGAAGGTCAATTCAATTGCCTGTACCCTAGAATTGCTTCACATGGATCTCTTCGGTCCCGTGAATGCAAACAGTCTAGGAGGTACTTCATACTGCTTGGTGATCACTGATGACTACTCACGATATTCGTGGGTATATTTCCTGAAATCAAAAGATGAAACGGCTCAGATGGTGAAGAATTTGATTACCAAAGTTGAGAACGTTATGGATAAAAGGGTTAAGTTCATCAGGAGTGACAATGGAACGGAGTTCAAGAATTTTGAGATGGAGATCTTCTGCCTTCAGAAAGGGATCGAACACCAATACAGCGCTCCGTATACACCGCAACAGAATGGAGTGGCTGAAAGGAAGAATAGAACATTAATTGAAGGAGCCAGAACTATGCTGGCTGATTCAAAGCTTCCTGTGGTGTTCTGGGCTGAAGCTGTTGCTACAGCCTGCTATATCCTCAATAGAGTCTTGACGGTTAAACGACTTAATAAAACTTGTTATGAGCTTATGCATGGGAGGAAGCCCAACTTGAGTGGTCTTGAACCATTCGGGTCCCCTTGTTTGATTTTAAAGACAAATTCTAAATTTGGTGAAGTAGCCGATGAAGGAATATTAGTCGGTTATGTTGTTGGGACACCCAACAGACGTGTCTTTAATACATCGACCAGCAAGGTTGAGGTGGTGTGTAACACCGATATCACAAGTTACCAACCGCCAAAACCAAGCAACGGACCTGCTGAGTTTTTCGACTATGTTAAACTTTTTAAGTCTTTTAACATACCGTATTTGGATATTGCTGAAGAAGAAGAGAGAGTTGCTACGAAGATGATCCTTGATGAGGAAGAAAATCTATTGCAAAGACAGCTGATCGATAAATGTCAACCTTCCTCATCAAATGCTATCGATACCCCTGCTGCCTCGACTGAAGAAGAATTTTTCAATCCGTTTCACTCTCAGCAAGAAACAATCATTGACGAGCTCTCTTCTAACTTGGAAGACAATCTGCATGTCGGTTCTGTTCCGACCACGAGAATTCATAAAGATCACCCTTTGGAGAATGTGATTGGTGATGTGTCCTCCGGTGTACAAACAAGACGTAGCTTGAATGAGCACACCTGTGTTTACACAAGCATTAAGGAGACAGGCATAATCAACGAATGCTTGTACACCTGCTTTATCAGCCAGATTGAACCGAAGAATTATCAAATGGCTCTCAAGGACAGCTCGTGGGTCGAAGCCATGCAAGAAGAGTTGGCTCAGTTCAAGAAAATGGAAGTTTGGACTTTGATTGAAAAACCAAAGAATGTGCATGCGATATGCACAAAATGGGTGTTTAAGTGCAAGAGAGATGAGAAAGGGATTATTATAAGAAACAAGGCGAGGCTAGTCGTTAAAGGTTTTAATCAACAAGAGGGGATTGATTATAATGAAGTGTTCGCTCCTGTGGCAAGATTGGAAGCCATTAGATTGTTTTTGGCATTTGCTGCTTATAAAAAGATGAAGGTTTTTCAGTTGGACGTAAAGAGTGCATTCCTAAATGGGAAAGTTGATGAGGTTGTGTATGTTGAGCAACCTCCGGGTTTTCCTGACCCAGACTTTCCAGACCATGTGTACAAATTAAGCAAGGCGTTGTATGGACTACATCAGGCACCTCGTGCCTGGTACTCAACTTTATCAGATTACTTGCTTGAAAATGGGTTTGAAAGAGGTCAGATTGATAGCACACTGTTTGTGAAGAGACAAGGAAGCGACTTCCTGCTAGTGCAAGTCTACGTGGATGACATTATTTTTGCTGCATCAAAAGTCTCCATGTGTCAAGATTTTGAGGCCGTCATGAAGAAAAGGTTTGAAATGAGTGCTATGGGTGAACCAACTTTCTTTTTAGGATTGCAGGTTGATCAGAAGAAGGAAGGGATGTTCATTCATCAGACCAAGTATGTCCATGATGTGCTCAAACGCTTCAAGATGGAGGACAGCACTCCATTCGACACTCCAATCTGCGTCTACCATAAATTGGGTGCTGATTCTGACAATGACGCAGATGTGGACCCAACTCAGTATCGGGCTATTATAGGTTCTTTAATGTACTTAACTGCTTCTAGGCCTGATATTATGTTTGCAGTTTGTCTTTGTGCTCGTTTTCAGGCAAACCCAAAGGAATCTCACATGAAGGGTGTGAAGAGTATCTTGCGGTATCTCAAAGGCAAACCGAAGCTGGGGTTGTGGTACGCAAAAGGAGGAGACTTGGAGTTGGTCGCTTACACAGATTCTGATTATGGAGGGTGCAATCCGAGTCGGAAGTCAACAACTGGTGGATGTCAGTTTCTTGGTGGCAGATTGGTGTCGTGGCAATGCAAGAAGCAGACTTCAGTCGCAATTTCAACCTGTGAAGCAGAATACATGGCAGCATCCAACTGCTGCTCCCAGGTTCTTTGGATTCAACAACAGTTGCGCGACTATGGTCTGAATTTCTTACTTACTCCTATTTGCATTGATAACACAGCTGCTATCTCAGTAACTAACAATCCCGTGAAGCACAGTAAAACTAAACATATTGACATACGTCATCATTTTATACGGGATTGTGCTGAGAAGAAACTGATTGTGCTTGAAAAGGTGGATACGCTTGATAATTTCGCTGATTTATATACTAAAGCGTTTGACAAAACAAGATTTCAAAACCTTATTGAGCTGAATGGGATGATCAATCCCGAGTAACCATGCTTTTAATGTTCGTTTAAAAAAAAAAAAAAAAAAAAAAAAAAAACGTCACTATCGCTTAGAATTATGTCGGTTGCCTCAGTTTGAAGGACATGTCTTAGGATATGTTTGGTCCTCATTTCTACTTGTAGAATATGCGGATAGCCATTAACCAGATGACTGAAAGTGACCGGGGCGGTTTATGATGTGTTTTCATTCTTTCGCTTAAAATTAGTCGATCATACTTAGTTAGAAGGACACATACTAGTATGTGGTCGGTCCAGCTGATCCATTGGATCTTCGGGATAGCCGTTTCCCTGAAGACTTTGTTTTGGTTGGGGCGATTGATGTTAAAATTTTTCTTTTTGGGAAATGAAATTATTTTTCAAGTCTACTACTTCGTAAGAAGTTACTTTACTATGTTTAACAGAAAATTGATCCAACCTTGGAAAATGATAGATATACTGCTTTTGTGTGCTTAACTAGTGAAGTTATTAGGCTTAAAAGGCTTTAGAACAGTCATTGTATGTCATGGTAGCTTTTTATGGTGCGTAAAAGTAGATGTGATACAAACTAAATCTACTCGATTTTACGTGGAAACTCCTTAAGAGTGTTGCATGTCTTCATATATATCTTTCCGAATGATAGGCAGAAAAGCGATTACCCAGTCATACACGAGCCCATAAATGTTCTGATTCCCGTAAAGATAGTGTGCGAAGAAACTGCAGTGATCCAAATTCGGGACTTGCAGTTGTTTACTACTCTGAAGTCTATGTATATGTTTATCGTAAAAAAAAAAAAAAAAAAAAAAAAAAAAAAAAAAAAAAAAAAAAACTTATGAATTATTGAAACATTCTAGAGCTGACAATGTCAAGACTTCTCAATCATGGAGTAAGAAAGAGAACGGGAAGCAGATGAAGAGTACTTACAAACTTAATCAGACAATAGGGGTCGAAGTCAATTCGGGGTGACTTGGGAAAAGCCAAATACGCTTTGTGAATAGATAGGAGGCATCATAATCTCTGAGTTGTTGCCCACTTAAATTTTGAGGCATAATTGAACCTAACTCGTATCACAGAAATGATGAAAACCATTTTAAGTTATTTACCTGCCTACAACCTGTTTCTTTATGTCATAATACAGCTAAACACGGATCTATGTGACAGTCACGTAATTAGTATGATTCCTGTTCGGATCTTTTCTAAAACGTAGTAGTCCCTTGTAAAGACTGAAATTTGATCCCTTAAACTTTAATTGTTAAAAGTTTTCTTTTTATGTAGTTGTATGCTTTTATATCTGGTTACTTGGACTTGATCGTGTCATTTAATTCTCAAAGGGAAGTTTTAAAAGTTAATTGAAAAATGTTCAAATTATAAGGTTTGATTTTGTAAATATAGGCGAAGTTGTTAAACAGGCGAACTTGTGAATAACTTCGCCTAGGCGAAGTTAACCGTAACTTCTCCTGTATAACATCGTCCCTATATAAGGATTTTCAAAGGTCAAACTGTTCATATTTTTCAAAATCAGCGAACTTGTCTCCTAAAACCCTAAGCGAACTTCTCGATAACTTTCGCGAAGTTATCTGTCGATTCATCTGTTCATCTTTTCTTCGATTTCTTTTCAAAATAAAGGTGTGTTTGGGTTCTTATATCTTATAATCGATGTTCAATGTTATTAACCCTAGGTTGTTTCGACACCCGGTTAGTGACCTCGGACGTTCGATCCTTAAACCGGATTTTCAAAACTCGTGTTTATGTGGTCATGAACAAACTGATCGTCCAGATTGCTTTAATATCATGTGTTTTAGACTCCTCAATCGTCAAAATTGACCAAAACACCAGATTTTCCGGAGTTGAATCGATCTTACTGTTGCCGTTTCAGATTCAGGCGAACTTATAGGTTTAGCGAAGTTATCCGTAACTTCGCCTGATGCTTAACTTCGCCTGAGGCGATGTTGTGGTGAGGCGAAGTTATCATTAACTTCGCCTGGACCTTTTTAACTTATCAGTTATTAGACGAACTTAAAGCTGAAGCGAAGTTGTTCCCAACTTCGCCCCACCTTTAACTTCGCCTATACAGATTTTTTCACAACTTCGCTCATGGTAACAAGCGAACTTGTGTTATGCCTTAACGATTATCTAACTTGGTTCGTTTGTTGCAGATATGGCTGCAGTAGCAGGTTCTGGAGGTGCTGGAGGAGATGACGGAGATAATCAGAGGCAATTCTTCCCGGGTCACAACATGTATATCACCTTAGACCCGGAAGCAAGCGGTGTTGAGGATTACCGCGAGATAATCACATTCCTCCTTCGCTCAAGGATATTCCACGCAATCACTACGCCTCTTCCGATTTCCTTACCCAATATTGAGGATTTTTGGCAGACAGTGGAATACGATTGCCGCGTTGAGCCCCCAGTTATGCGAGCAACCGTCAACAATCAAGAAGTTCAGGTCTCTTCTGAACAAATACGGGTGGCTTTACGTTTCGGTAATGAGACTCGGGATGACCCGACGGACTTTGTGGCTCCTTTCCGAGATGGAGCATTTCTACGAATGTGCTATTCTGGTCCATTGGGCGATACACAACGGAGGAAGGGTTTCCTACTTGATCAGTGGCGCTTCCTCATGCACGTAATGATTGTCTGCATGTCTGGGAGGAAGGCGGGCACTGATGGTATGGGTGCGACCATGCAGTCAGCAATGACTGCTCTGACTTATAACAAACGTTATAGCTTTAGTCAGATGGTCTTTTATGAGATCGATAGACAGAGGAGAGCGATGGCTCGTGAAAGGTTCATCATGTATCCAAGATTCATTCAGATGATCTTGAATCATGTTGCTCCCACGTTGCCTCAACGACGTCCAATAAGATACGTGGAGAGTGTGAGCAAACGTATCTTCGCTCAATGCCGAACATCCGGCGCGAGGAGCAAGCCTGAACTGCGTCCAAGGCATACTCCACTCTTTGGGTACTTAATAAACCCGGGGTATGTGCCAGCTCGTGGGGATGAGTTCAGAGACCCGGCACCACAACAGGCAGGAGCATCTCAAGCTATACGTGCTGCTCCTGTTGTGTCACCGGAGGAGGAAGTGGACCTTGATGCAGAATTCGGAGGTCAAGGATTCTTCGATATGGATCGGGTGGATCCAGAGGAGAACGTTCAGATCCCAGTTGACCGTGTCTCGACTGTGCGTGTTACTAGAGCAGCTACGACGGTGGCTGACTCAGATCTTGATGATGTTATGGATGAGGCGAGAAGGAGGTTGGTGACTCAAGAGAGGACGTTTGGGAAGAGAAAGAGGACAGATGATGATAGTGAGTCAGAAGAAGAAGAGGATATTCACAAGTTGATTAGACGTTCAAGACGGGAAAGGACAGGTGCAGGTATGGGAGCTGGAGAGACTTCAAGAGTTGTACGTTTCGCTCCGCCCGCACTGTCAGGTATGTCGATTGTTCCTACATCACTACAGGTCACAAGTTTAAGCGCCACCGATGTACCCGTGGTGGCTACAACATCATCTGTTGGCCTCCCGTCTATCACACTCCAGCTGACGACTCCAGATATCGTATCGTTGCCGCCTCCAACGCTTACTCCGTCGGAGGTTGTTGCACAATTTGTTGAGTCGACAGTCGTTGCAACTGCAGGGTTGTCGGTCACGATACCACCTGCGGTTACGTCCACAGCTGCTTCTGATGTCGCGGTTTCATTCGAAATCCCTGCTGAGTATACTCAAGACACATCTCACATGAGTTTTGATTTCGATGCAACCCTCTCAGACTCGGAGAGAATAGCTGCACTAGAGCGGGTCGTGGCAGAGCAAACAAAGATAAATCTTGTCCAGACCCAGGCTATTCAACGCCTTTTAGCAGAGAATCAACTACAGTCGTCCCTCCTGGTTGAACATAGGAGAATTATAGATGCTATGAAGGAGTTCTTGGCATCTCAGGGGGAGACAAGCTGTAAAGGCGACGAGTTAAGGACAAAGAAGAGAAATGATAGAGACGATGATCCCAATGCATCGAAAGGTGCAGGTGGTGAGTTGCCAAGAACTACTCAAGCTCTTGGGACTTCCACAGCTCAGGGGGAGTCTGCAGGTGCGGCTGGCAGTTCTGGTGGTGATGAGGTGGTGATGGTTGATGATGAAGAAATGGGAGATGAAGTGATTGATGCTTTGAAAGAATTAGATGATGATATGTTTAGTGATGATGTGTTGTTTGATGATGATGTGCTGCCAATTGAGGAGATTGAAAAGATTGGTGCTGAAATAGTGATTGAAGATGATGTTGAAAAGGGTGAAATAGTTGAGGAGAATGTTGAACACAAGATCCCTGAAGTTGAAAAGTCAGATGTATGTCAAGACACAGCAGGTGATGATACAGAATGGGAGGAGCAGCCTAGATGGAAGGAAGGCTATGCTCATTGGTTTATCAAAACTAAGAAGCCTGCTGTTCCAACCATGTTCAAGAAAAGTTATAATATCAAAGGCTATGCTGAATCAAAGAAAGGAATTATCTGTTGGCTATATGATGAACAGTTAAAAGTGTTCGTGGTGAAAAGATATGATGGGATCCAATACTTTAAGAGGACGTTGAGATCTCTCAATACATTGCCTTAATGTGAGGTGAATGATTTGGCTAGATTGGGGTTGATTAATAGAAGTGACGACAACATGGCCAGAGTTATTGGGAAGATCGTGTGGAAAGAAAGTATTAAAGAAAATAAGTTTGAGTTATTAAAGCCACAGAAGGGAAAGCTAGTGGAAGATAAAGAAAGGGGAATGAGAGCAGATGGCAAGCCTTGGATGGTAATGAAGTACAAACCGATTCGGTGTCTTAAAGATGTGCCGATAAAGACAATGCCCAAGGATGTGTTAAAGAACCTTAAATGGTGGTATGTTGATTGCCAGACTGCTGAAGCCGTGATGGAAGACGAAGACGAACAAGAAGTGCTAAGAGTGTATGATCCGATGCATCTTGTTAATTTATCGAAAGCTGATCTGCAGGTGTTAAATGAAAAGAAGATATTTTATATTCCTGCTTGGAAAGACGAAGCGAGGAAATATCAGCGAGTAGTCACGGTATGTGTGAGAGAAGGAGTACATGCATGAAGACAAAGAGATTGAAGGTTACAAGACACGTGCTTGAAGATCAAGACATGAAGCTACTGCCAAGGGGGAGTCTGTTGGTGCATAATGTCAGTAGTTCATAGTCTAGTGTCTGTAATCGAGTCTGTAATGTTAATTATGTTTTATATATGTCTTAAGCGAAGTTGTTAACAAGTTCGCCTAGGCGAACTTGTTAGTCAAGCGAAGTTATGGACAACTTCGCCTGAACATGCCAGGCGAAGTTGTCGTGTATAAATAGTCATAGGTTACGGCTGTTTGAAAAAGAATCGTTTGTTCGTGTTAGTTTGTTCGAGTTGTTACGAGAGCTGTAACGTGTGTCTGTAATAGTGATATCGTATCACGTGTTTGAGTTATTATATAACGTGTGTTCGTTTCGTGTGTTCGTGTGATTCGTGTTCTATACTCGTAACGATCTACGCAGGGATTCCGCACCTGAGTAGATCGAGATATCTCGTGCGATCCATCCAGGGAACCTACATAGACCAATAAAATTTCGTAATCCACGAATATTAAAACTCTCTTATTAAATAATAAATTATTAATTAAATAGTATTAAAATGATTTAAACCATTAAAAGCTAGTTTATAATTCATTAACTTTATAATAAGCTTTATTTCGTTAAACTTTATACTTCGTTAACATAAACATTTTCGAGTTTAAACTATTGTTAAAATCCGTAACTCGTGAAAATTACATTCCTCATAATAGCGTTTAATTATTACTCTAATTAAAATTAAAACAATATTTAATTAATTTAAAATCATTAAAAGCCCGTTAACATTTGAAATAATATTATATAAAATGCTATTAAATTACACGCGAAACCCTTTAACTAAATAATTTGCTCTGATTATCCCATCAGCTAGACTTTAAATTTTCGTATTTAATTTATTTATAGTTTGAAACACCCCATTTTTTCGTAATCTGTTGTAAGGACCCGCTGATAAAATATAATTATTATTGCATTTCGTTAATTTTTATAATACACTAACATAAAAGCCTTTTCAAGGTAGATTAGACCAATAAAATTTCGTATTCCACGAATATTAAAACTCTCTTGTTAAATAATAAATTATTAATTAAATAGTATTAAAACGATTTAAATCGTTAAAAGCTAGTTTATAATTCATTTACTTTATAATTAGCTTTTATTTCGTTAAACTTTATACTTCGTTAACATAATTACTGTCGAGTTAATACTATCGTTAAAATCCGTAACTCGTGAAAATTACATTCCTCATAATAGCTTTGAATTGTTATTCTAA
The DNA here is from genome assembly GCF_021521415.1 of Bidens hawaiensis. Taxonomy (NCBI): domain Eukaryota; kingdom Viridiplantae; phylum Streptophyta; class Magnoliopsida; order Asterales; family Asteraceae; genus Bidens; species Bidens hawaiensis. The sequence continues at coordinate 151,693 of NW_027493776.1, forward strand.
TTATACTTAAAATAAAATTTAATTATTTTAAAATCGTTAAAAGCCTGTTAACAATTGAAATAATGTTATATAAAATGCTATTAAGATAAACGCAAAATCTTTTAACTAAATAATTAACTCTTGTTATCCCGTTAGCTAGACTATAAATTTTCGTATTTAATTTATTTATAGTTTGAAAAATCCAATTTTTTCGTAATGCTATGTAAGGACCCGTTGATATAATATAATTATTATTAAATTTCGTTATTTTTTATAATACAAACATAAACGTTTTCGAGATAGATTAGACCAATAAAATTTCGTATTCCACGAATATTAAAACTCTCTTATTAAATAATAAATCATTAATTAAAATGATTTAAACCGTTAAAAGTTAGTTTATAATTCATTAACTTTATAATTAGCTTTATTTCGTTAAACTTTATAGTTCGTTAACAAAATCACTTTCGAGATAAAACTATCGTTAAAATCTGTAACTCATGAAAATTACATTCCTCGTAATAGCGTTAAATTATTATTCTAATTATAATTAAAACAATATTTAATTAATTTAAAATCGTTAAAAGCCCGTTAACATTTGAAATAATATTATATAACATGCTATTAAGTTACACGCGAAACCCTTTAACTAAATAATTAGCTCTGATTATCCAGTCAGCTAGACTTTAAATTTTCGTATTTAATTTATTTATATTTTGAAACACCCAATTTTTTCGTAATCTGTTGTAAGGACCCGCTGATAAAATATAATTATTATTGCATTTCGTTGATTTTTTTAATACACAAACATAAACGTTTTCGAGGTAGATTAGACCAATAAAATTTCGTATTCCATGAATATTAAAACTCTCTTGTTAAATAATAAATTATTAATTAAATAGTATTAAAACGATTTAAATCGTTAAAAGCTAGTTTATAATTCATTTACTTTATAATTACCTTTTATTTCGTTAAACTTTATACTTCGTTAACATAATCACTTTCGAGTTAATACTATCGTTAAAATCCGTAACTCCTAGGAGTGCGACGCAGTTTAGTAACAAAATCCATCGTAAGATTCTTCCATTTTGTAACGTCCAACTTTTTGTTAAATAATGAATGACGAAAAGTTTTGTTATTTAACTGTGTGTCGTTAAGTTAGTCTTGTGTTAAGTGTTTGGGAGTAGGATTTGGGAATGGGTGGTGGGACCCGTGAAACCCCCTCTATATAAGCCCAACCACTTCTTCGTTTCCTTTCTTTTTCTCATCCAAACACACAAACACACACACTCAAGAAACACACACATACACTCTCTCTAGCACTCGGATTTAAAATCCAAGCCAAAGAAGGGTGGAATCTCGTGTTTAACATCGTCAAGCAACAAGAATCACGTCCAGATCCTCGAGTTGTCAAGATCTGAACTCGAACCTGCAAGCAAAAGGTGGGTTTTAGTTTAAAATGGTTAAGTTTTGTGATTAGAATCGGCATGCAAACAGTTATAATAATAGATCGGGTTGTGAAATGTAAGAAAAATATAAACTTGGTAAGTTATAACCTCTCGGGTGCACTTTGTGATAAAAAGGTGGTGTTTGGACTTTGAGAGATGGGTTCAGGATCAGGTGCATGGGGTCAGAATGTGTCAAAAGTTGGGAAAGAGTAAAAAATCAGGTCCTGAGGAAGAGCCACAAAATAAAATGGCTTAAAAATGGTAGAAACGAAGAAAGGCAGGCATTTCGCTTCGCTCAGCCATGAGAAGCGAAACAGGCATTTTGCTTCGCTTAGCCATGCGAAGCGAAACGCTTCCATGCGAAGCGAAACAGTTTCATGTGAAGTGAAACGCTTCCATGCGAAGCGAAATTCTTCCATGCGAAATTTTATAAAATTCATTTTCTGATGCATTTTTGTTAAAGGACTGTTAGTGAAATTCTTCCATACATTTTCTGATGCATGCCAGGGGCGCTGCCCCTTGGACCCTGCTAGGGGCTGCCGCCCCTAGACCCCGTTACCAGGGGCGCTGCCCCCGGACCCCCGTTAGTTGAGGGTGTCATTGAATTAGATATAAGAAGTAGTAGTAATGGATATTTGACACTCGTAATGCGTTATACAGTTAGCCGTGCACAGCTAAAGACGGGCATTACTATTAACGGCGAGAGAAACCGACTTCAGGTGAGTTTCTAGCCCCTTTATCTGTTGTGATAGTTGTTAATACACTTAACTTAAATGGTAAGTGTATGATTTGTGTATGTTATATGTACGACTAAGTATTGAATGTTATTATGGAATGTTTATACGAATGAATATGTACATATACGTATATCCATGACCAGATGATATCTAACCTATGCATGAATGAAAATGAACTTATGAACGAGTGACGCGACATGTATGAGACAAAGGGACCAGACCCTGATAATATCTGAGACAGAAGGGACCAGACCCTAATAATATCTGAGACAGAAGGGACCAGACCCTAATAATATATGTGATGGTAGAAATACAATAGCCTATGGTAAATTACAAGGCTTTATGAAAGAAAGTAGGTAAGCGTGTGTGCATGTATATAAAGTTTGTATGAAAGAAGTAAGAGTAAATAAGGTATGAATAGGTATCTTCGGATGCGTATGAGTAAGGATATGAATGTATTGTATGTTAAATGATTAACTAGAACTCACTCAGCATAACTGAATTTTAGTATGCAGGCAGGCAAATAGATTGAGGCAGCTGGCTTGAGGAGGGACACATGGCATGGACGGAAGATGTTGGCATCTACGAAGAAGTGTCAAGACTGTTTTAATTAATTACTTTTGAAAAAACAATTTGTATGTTAAGACAAGAATGAATATTTTGTAATGTGATGTATGAAGTTTTAAATTATTCCGCGAAAGTTTTAATTTACTCTGATTTTAGAACTGTATTTATGAGTAAATCCAACACCAAAGTAAGGTTACAAGTTGGTATCAGAGCATAAGTTCGAGAGAATAAGAATCCTTCATGCTTAAACTTGGACGGAGAATGGGACCTAAGGAAGAAAAGAAATAAGATGCCAGTCCAAGAATGCCATGTGTCTCCCAAGCAAGCTTAGAAAAGCTATCACCTGGTGTAAGTTGATCCTGTGAATAGTAGAGAATGAATAAGAAAGCTAACATAATAACTAGATATAGAAATGCTTGTTATATGTGGCGATGTGAAATGTACGATTGTCTAATTGTTATAAGTAGAACCTAGCACAAGTGAACTCACAAAGGGAAGTGTAAAGGACCTGGAGAGTAACGTGATCAGCTAATCACAACTGGCCATTGTTATTACCTGTTAGCCTTACTATCCTCGTACTAAATATTTCCTGTAGTGACGATGTTTGTGTTTTCCTATAGAATATGAATGGCTGGTAATAAGAAGACTGCTGGGCAAGGGGAAAGTTCGAGACGCCGTGGTAGGCCACGCGCTACCCAACTAGCCCCCGAGCAACCGATTATCGAGTCTGACGAAGACAGAAGCGTGACGGTGCGAGACGAAGGGAATCAGCTTGACCCGGCAATTCAAGCTGCTATTACTCAAGCAGTAGCATCTTCAATAGGAAAAGCCAACTGGGAGTCGTGCGGGAACTGTTGAGGAGATTGGAGAGGGTAGTAAAAAGGACGAAGAGGCTGAGAAAGAGGGATCAAGTGAAGGTGGGTCTGTGAAGGCCAATGATGGTAGGAAAGGCCGAGGTGGGTGCAGCTACAGGTTGTTTAAGGGTTGTGACCCGCCAAAGTTTTCTGGTACAGGGGATGCAATCGCTACCCTCCAATGGATAACCGCAATAGAGAAGGTTATCCGAATTAGCGAGTGTAGCCCCGACCAAGCAGTGGGTTTTGCTACCCAGTCATTTGGGGAGGAAGCTATGTTTTGGTGGGAGATAGTGGAGCAAAGGAAGACTGCTGCTGAGATCAAGGCCATGAAGTGGGAAGATTTGAAGGAAATGGTCATGAAGAAGTTCTGTGCTGATGCTGAAGTCGAAAGGGCGGAGATGAGGTTTCTGAATCTGAAGGCAGGAAAGATGACACACCGTGAGTACACCACTGAGTTCAATCGCATGTCCCGACTTGTCCCTGACATGGTGAACACTGAGACGAAAAGGATCAAGTGTTATTTGAGGGGACTACCACAAACTGTCCGCACCTTTGTTCGGGCTAGTAAACCCGCTACTTTTGATTCTGCTGTCGAACATGCAGAAATGGTTTATGAGGAACTAGCTGTGGATGATGTGGTGGTGGAAGAGCAGAAGGAGAAGAAGTGGGTCGCTCCTGCCAACCAGCCTGGTACTCAAATGTGGAACCCCAAGGATAAGAAACAGAAGGTGTGGGAGAAGAAGCCATGCAATACCTGTGGGAAGATGCACGGTGGTGAATGCAAGTGGGGGAAGGGTGCTGACGTTTGTCGCAAGTGTGCGAAAGTCCATGGCGGTGAGTGTAGGTTGGGATCGAATGTGTGTTACAGATGTGGGAAAGTGGGGCATTATGCTCTTGATTGTAATGCCAAGCCTGCTTGCTACAAGTGCTGCAAGACTGGTCATATGGCAAGGGAGTGTACTGAAGGTGAAGCTGGGGGAAGCGGTAAAAAGGATGCTGAGCAGACTAGGCCAAGGACCAGAGCCTACATGTTGACACAAGAACTAGCCAAACAAATCCCAGATGTCGTGACAGGTACATTTCTAGTAAACGGTATTTCAGCTTTTGTATTGTTTGATTCAGGTGCGACCAAGAGTTTTGTAGATACCCAGTTTTGTAAGACAGCTAAGATAAAATGTTGTCGTGTGCATGAAACTTTTATGGTAGAAACTGCTCACGAGACCTCAGTTAGAATTATGAGAATGGTTAAGAATTGTAAGATAGAATTGGAAGGGCACGAATTCCCGGCTACCCTGTATGTTTTAACCTTAGGAGGATTCGATGTGGTATTGCGGATGGATTGGCTGTCTGAATTTGAAGCTCAGATAGTGTGCAGGAGTAGATTGGTAAGACTGAAGTCTTCGGATGGTGGTTCAGTAACGGTTTATGGTGATAGAGAAAGTAGAGGGCTTAATTTCATTTCGATGATAAAAGCCGAAGGTTTGTTAAGGCGAGGGTGCAGTGCCTACCTGGCGTATGTTGTCAAAGCTACGGCCGAGACGAAGGAAGTGAAAGACGTTCCTGTAGTGTGTGACTACCCGGAAGTATTTCCTGAGGACCTTCCGGGGTTACCACCAGAGCGAGAAGTGGAATTCCAGATATAATTGATACCATGAGCACAGCCCATCGCGAAAGCACCTTACCGTTTGGCGCCGTCGGAGATGAAGGAATTGATGTCCCAACTGCAAGAACTCCTCGACAAGGGTTTCATAAGGCCGAGTGTTTCCCCGTGGGGTGCGCTGGTGTTGTTCGTTAAGAAGAAGGATGGGAGTATGAGAATTTGCATCGACTATAGGGAGTTGAATAAGCTTACCGTGAAGAATAGATATCCGTTGCCCCGGATTGATGATTTTTTTGATCAGTTGCAAGGTACTAGTTGGTTCTTACAAATAGATCTCAGATCGGGTTACCATCAACTGAAGGTGAAAGAGGCGGACATCCCTAAGACAACATTTCGGACGCGGTACGGACACTACGAGTTCCTTGTGATGTCGTTTGGTCTAACCAACGCTCCCGCGACATTTATGGACATGATGAACAGGGTATGTCGGCCGATGTTAGACAAGACGGTTATCGTTTTCATTGACAATATACTAGTTTATTCAAAGACCGAGTCTGACCATGCTGAGCACCTGAGGGAAGTACTGGAAGTTTTGAAGAAGGAGAAATTGTATGCAAAGTTCTCAAAGTGCGCATTTTGGTTGCGAGAGGTGCAGTTTCTAGGTCATATAATCAATTCAGAGGGGATTCATGTGGACACAGCCAAGATCGAAGCGATAAAGAATTGGAAGACACTGCGAAACCCGACCGAGATACGCAGTTTCCTAGGGTTAGCTGGCTATTATAGGAGATTCATTCCGGGCTTCTCTAAGATACCCGCACCATTGACAGGTATGACCCGAAGGACTGTGGTGTTTGATTGGGGCAGGTGGCAAAAAGAGGCATTTGAAGAACTAAAGAAGAGGCTCATGCAAGCTCCAATCCTTGTTCTGCCCGATGGAGAAGAAGATTTGGTAGTTTGCACTGATGCTTCATAGCAGGGGTTAGGTTGCGTGTTGATGCAAAGAGGAAAGGTCATAGCTTATGCGTCTAGGCAATTGAAAGTTCACGAATGTACGTACCCAACTCATGACCTAGAGCTAGCCGCTGTAGTGCATGCTCTTAAGATCTGGAGACACTACTTGTATGGTACCAAGTGTACTATATACACGGACCACAAGAGTTTGAAATACTTCTTTGAGCAGAAAAAGTTGAACATGAGGCAGAGAAGGTGGTTAGAACTGATAAAGGATTATGATTGTGATATCAAGTATTACCCAGGAAGGGCTAATGTGGTTGCTGACGCCTTGAGCCGGAAGAACGCAGAAGTTATCGCGACAATAAAGTCTTATAAGCTGATAATCAACTCTGATTTCTTTGAAGAGATCAGCAAGGTTCAGTCAGAAGTGTTGGTAGATGAAGGGTTAATAAAGAAAGAAAGGATTTTTGGGCAGCAGAACGAGTTGATAGATAACACTCATGGTGTAAAGACCAGGTTTAACCGAATGTGGATCCCACGACATGGGAAACTTAGGGGTCGAATCCTAGATGAGGCCCACAAGTCCCGTTACTCGATTTATCCAGGATCCACCAAGATGTATCAAGACTTGAAGAAGGACTACTGGTGGCCGGGTATGAAGAATGAAGTAGTAGATTATGTAGGTAAGTGTCTAACTTGCCTACAGGTTAAGGCCGAACACCAGAAACCATATGGAAATATGCAGCCGTTAGAGATACCAGAATGGAAGTTGGAACACATCACCATGGATTTCATAACTAAGCTACCGCGTACAGCTAGAAGTCATGATACCATAAGGGTGATTGTGGATCGTTTGACTAAGAGTGCTCACTTTTTGCCTATACGAGAGGCTATCTCGTTAGAAACGTTGGCAAACGTGTTCGTCAAAGAAGTGGTTACAAAGCATGGGGTGCCGTTATCGATTGTGTCAGACAGGGATACCCGCTTTACTTCAAGATTCTGGAAGAAGTTCCATGAAGCCATGGGAACAAGACTAAACATCTGCACGGCGTATCACCCTCAAACAGATGGGCAGTCTGATAGGACTATCCAAACCCTTGAGGATATGCTACGTGCTTGTGTGTTAGACCTTGGAGGAAGCTGGGATGATCATCTGCACTTGGCAGAATTTTCTTACAACAACAGCTATCATTCAAGTATCGGTATGCCTCCTTTCGAGATTTTGTATGGTAGACGTTGTAGAACTCCTGTTTGTTGGGGGGAAATTGGTCAGAATGAGATTGGTAGTCTGGAAGTTGTGCAAGAAACCTCCTCAAGATTCGATCAGATCAAGGCAAGAATGAAAGCTGTTCAAGACCGTCAAAATTCGTATGCGGGATAAGCGGAGACGGCCCATTAAGTTTGATGTTGGAGACCACGTGATGCTTAAGGTCTCACCTTGGAAGAGGATTATTCGTTTTATAAAAAGGGGAAAGTTAAGTCCAAGGTACATAGGACCGTTCAAGATCGTGGCCCGAGTGGCTGAAGTGGCTTACAAGCTTGATCTACTCGATGAGCTGGAATGTATCCACTCTACCTTTCATGTATCTCACTTGAGAAAATGTCTAGCTGACGACACATCCCATGTGCCACTGCTGGACATTGAGGTGGACGAGCAATTGAATTACGTCGAGCAGCCCATTGAAATAGTCGACCGCAAGGAGAAGCAGCTTCGTCGCAAGGTTATTCCTCTAGTGAAGGTGATATGGAAGCATCGTAAAGGATCAGACGCTACTTGGGAAGTTGAAGAAGAGATGCGCAAGTTTTACCCGCATTTGTTTAGTAGTAATGGTTAGGTTTCGGGGACGAAACCTCTTTTAAGGAGGGTAGACTTGTAACGTCCAACTTTTTGTTAAATAATGAATGATGGAAAGTTTTGTTATTTAACTGTGTGTCGTTAAGTTAGTCTTGTGTTAAGTGTTAATGAAAATAAAATTCAGCTCAACCCCAGCCAGGGGCGCTGCCCCTTGGACCCTGCTAGGGGCTGCCGCCCCTAGACCCCGCTACCAGGGGCGCTGCCTCCGACCTCCGTTAGTTGAGGGTGTCATTGACTTAGATATAAGAAGTAGTAGTAATGGATATTTGACACTCATAATGCGTTATACAGTTAACTGTGCACAACTAAAGACGGGCATTACTATTAACGGCGAGAGAAACTGACTTCAGGTGAGTTTCTAGTCCCTTTATCCGTTGTGATAGTTGTTAATACACTTAACTTAAATGGTAAGTGTATGATATGTGTATGTTATATGTACGACTAAGTATTGAATGTTATTATGGAATGTTTATACAAATGAATATGTACATATACGTATATCCATGACCAGAAGATATGTAACGTATGCATGAATGAAAATGAATGTATGAACGAGTGACGCGACAGGTATGAGACAAAGGGACCAGACCCTAAAAATATCTGAGACAGAAGGGACCAGACCCTGATAATATTTGAGACAGAAGGGACCAGACCCTGATAATATCTGAGACAGAAGGGACCAGACCCTCATAATATCTGAGACAGAAGGGACCAGACCCTAATAATATCTGTGATGGTAGAGATAGAATAGCCTATGGTAAATTACAAGGCTTTATGAAAGAAAGTAGGTAAGTGTGTGTGCATGTATATAAAGTTTGTATGAAAGAAGTAAGAGTAAATAATAGTGTTGGTAGACGAAGGGTTGGTGAAGAAAGAAAGGATTTTCGGCCAGCAGAACGAGTTGATAGATAACACTCATGGTGTAAAGACCAGGTTTGACTAAATGTGGATCCCACGACATGGGAAACTTAGGGGTCGAATCCTTGATGAGGCCCATAAGTCCCGTTACTCGATTCATCCAGGATCCACCAAGATGTATGAAGACTTGAAGAAGGACTACTAGTGGCCGGGTATGAAGAATGAAGTAGTAGATTATGTTGGTAAGTGTCTAACTTGCCTACAGGTTAAGGCCGAACACCAGGAACCATATAGAAAGATGCAGCTGTTAGAGATACCAGAATGGAAGTGAGAACACATCACCATGGATTTCATAACTAAGCTACCACGTACAGCTAGAAGTCATGATACCATATGGGTGATTGTGGATCGTTTGACTAAGAGTGCTCACTTTTTGCCTATACGAGAGGCTATCTCGTTAGAAACGTTGGCAAACGTGTTCGTCAAAGAAGTGGTTACAAAGCATGGGGTGCCATTATCGATTGTGTCAGACAGGGATACCCGCTTTACTTCAAGATTCTGGAAGAAGTTCCACGAAGCCATGGGAACAAGACTAAACATCATAACAACGTATCACCCTCAAACAGATGTGCAGTCTGAAAGGACTATCCAAACCCTTGAGGATATGCTACATGTTTGTGTGTTAGAATTTGGAGGAAGCTGGGATGATCATCTGCACTTGGCAGAATTTTCTTACAACAACAGCTATCATTCAAGTATCGGTATGCCTCCTTTCGAGATGTTGTATGGAAGACGTTGTAGAAATCCTGTTTGTTGGAGGGAAATTGGTCAGAAGGAGATTGGTAGTCTGGAAGTTGTGCAAGAAACCTCCTCAAGATTCGATCAGATCAAGGCAAGAATGAAAGCTGCTCAAGACCGTCAAAAGTCGTATGCGGATAAGCGGAGACGGCCCATTGAGTTTGATGTTAGAGACCACGTGATGCTTAAGGTCTCGCCCTGGAAGGGGATTATTCATTTTAGAAAAATGGGAAAGTTGAGTCCAAGGTACATAGGACCGTTCAAGATCGTGGCCCGAGTGGGTGAAGTGGCTTACAAGCTTGATCTACCTGATGAGCTGGAAGGAATCCACTCTACTTTCATGTTTCTCACTTGAGAAAATGTCTAGCTGACGTCACATCCCATGTGCCACTGCTGGACATTGAGGTGGACGAGCAATTGAATTACGTCGAGCAACCCATTGAAATAGTCGACCGCAAGGAGAAGCAGCTTCGTCGTAAGGTTATTCCCCTAGTAAAAGTGATATGGAAGCACCGTAAGGGATCAGATGCCACTTGGGAAGTTGAAGAAGAGATGCGCAAGTTTTACCCGCTTTTGTTCAATAGTAATAGTTAGGTTTCGAGGACGAAACCTGTTTTAAGGAGGGTAGACTTGTAACGTCCAACTTTTTGTTAAATTATGAATGACGGAAAGTTTTGTTATTTAACTGTGTGTCGTTAAGTTAGTCGTGTGTTAAGTGTTTGGATAATATTTGGATTTGGAATTGTGAGTGGGTTGTGGGGCCCATGGCCCCCTATATAAGCCTAACCACTCCACCTTTCACCGCTTTGTTACCTTCCACCCCACACATACACTCAAGAACACACACACACTTTCTCTCTACGTTCCGGATCCAAATCCGTGTAAAAAGAGGATGAATCTCGTGTGTAGACATCATCAGATAACAAGAATCATCGTCCAGATCTACGTCTTGTCCGGATCTGAACTCAAACCCGGAAGCAAAGGTAGATTTCGGTTTAAATGGTTAAGTTTTATGGTTAGAATCGTCATGCAAACAGAAATAATGATAGATCGGGGTGTAAAATGTAAGAAAAATATAAACTTGTTAAGTTATAACCTCTTGGGTACACTTAAGATGAAAATGTGGTGTTGGACTATGAGAGATATGGGTTCAGGATCAGGTGCATGGGGTCAGAATGTGTAAAAAGTTGGGAAAGAGTAAAAAAAATTAGGTCCTGAGGAAGAGCCACGAAGTAAAATGGCTTAAAAATGATAAAAGCGAAGAAAGGCAGGCATTTCGCTTCGCTCAGCCATGAGAAGCGAAACAGGCATTTCGCTTGGCTTAGCCATGCGAAGCGAAACAGTTTCATGCGAAGCGAAACGCTTCCATGCGAAGCGAAATTCTTCTATGCAAAATTTTATAAAATTCATTTTCTGATGCATTCCATGCGAAGCGAAATTCTTACTTGCGAAATTTTATAAAATTCTTCCATGCGAAGCGAAGCTCAACCCCAGCCAGGGGCGCTGCCCCTTGGACCCTGCTAGGGGTTGCCGCCCCTAGACCCCGCTACCAGGGGCGCTGCCCCCGGACCCCCGTTAGTTGAGGGTTTCATAAATTGAGATGTAGGTAGTTGTGGTAATAGATAATTGACACACGTAATGTATTGAATAGTTAGCTGTGCTCAACTAAAGAAGGGAATTACTATTAACAGCGAGAGAAATCGACTTTAGGTGAGTTCTAGCCCCATTTCTCTTTGAAATGTTTTCGGGGCTGTGTGCATACTCTTATGTTATAGTTAATACATTTACTTAATTGATAAGTGTATGCTACGTGTATAACTATGTATTGGATGTTATTACTATATAATGATATTCTGAATGAGCACGTATATATATATATATATTATATACATGATACATGTAATAATATCTGTGATGTTAGGGACCAGACCCTTATAATATCTGTGATGTTAGGGACCAGACCCTTACAATATCTATGATGTTAGGGATCAGACCTTATAATATCTGTGATGGTAGGGACCAGACCCTTACAATATCTGTGATGTTTAATGTAGAATAACTTATGGTACACCATAGGGTTTTATGAGAGAAAGTATGTAAGTATGTATGCATGTATATAAAGTATGTGTGAAAGAAGTAATAGCAAAGTAAGGTATGAATACGTATTTTCGGACGCGTATGAGTAAGGGCAGGAATGTATTGAATGCTAAATTGATTAACTTGAACTCACTCAGCATAGCTGACTTTTAGTATTCACGCAGGCAAATAGATTGAGGCAGCTGGCTTGAGGAGGGACACATGGCATGGACAGAAGAGATTGGCATCTATAATGAAGTGTCAACACTATTTTATGTTATGTTATGAAAAGACGATTTATATGTTAAGACAAGAATGAATGTTTTGTAATGTGATGTATGAAGTTTTAAATTATTCCGCGAAAGTTTTAATTAAACTCTGATTTTAGAATTGTGTTTATGAGTAAATCCAACACCAAAGTAGGGACCGGGAACGGGGCCTTACACTAATAATATATGAAACAGAAGGGTCCAGACCCTAATAATATCTGTGATGGTAGAGATAGAATAGCCTATGGTAAATTACAAGGCTTTATGAAAGAAAGTAGGTAAGCGTGTGTGCATGTATATAAAGTTTGTATGAAAGAAGTAAGAGTAAATAAGGTATGAATACTTATCTTTGGATGCGTATGAGTAAGCATATGAATGTATTGTATGTTAAATGATTAACTAGAACTCACTCAGCGTAGATGACTTTTAGTATTCACGCAGGAAAATAGATTGAGGCAGCTGGCTTGAGGAGGAACACATGGCATGGACCGAAAAGATTGGCATTTACGAAGAAGTGTCAAGACTGTTTTAGTTAATTACTTTTGAAAAGACAATTCGTATGTTAAGACAAGAATGAATGTTTTGTAATGTGATGTATGAAGTTTTAAATTATTCCGCAAAAGTTTTAATTTACTCTGATTTTAGAACTGTGTTTATGAGTAAATCCAACACCAAAGTAAGGTTACCGGGAACGGGGCCTTACACATTTCCACCTAGGTATTTCTAGGGGGTTGAAATTTCCCGAAAGGCAAGGTGCTCAGCCTTAACCTGCGAACATGTCAAACATTTACTCACATATTGAGCCACCTCATACTTCATCGCATGCCACCAGTAATTCTTTTTTAGGTCTTGGTACATCTTAGTCGCGCTCGGATGAATAGAATAGCGTGACTTGTGTGCTTCATTGAGAATCTTACTCTTGAATCCCCCATACCTGGGTACCCATGGACGGCCATCCTTATACTTTACCCCGTCACCGACATCTTCCAACAACTTTTCCTGACCCCAAATACGCTCTAACATAATCCATTCCACCTGTAAGGCCTCATTCTGTACATTGGCTATCTGTTTCAAAATATCGGGTTTGAGAATAAGCTGAAAAGATTTCACACGAATGGGTTTCAGACGGAGACTTAGGAGATTCCCATTTGTTTACGGCTTCCACCTTTGCAGGGTCTACCAAAATGCCATTTGGGTTAATAACATGACCCAAGAATTGAACCTCGCGTAACCAGAAAGAGCACTTTAGAAAATTTCACGTACAACTTATTCTTTCGAAGAGTATCCAAAACTTCCGTGAGATGACGGGCGTGATCAATTTCGTTTTTGGAATACATGAGAATATCGTCAATGAACACGATAATGGAACGGTCAAGCATAGGCATACACACCCGGTTCATAAGATCCATGAACGTAGCCGGCGCGTGTAACACCTTAGGCAAATCACATCGGCCGTGGATAGGAGAGATCCTTGGTTCATAAGTAAATGTCTCGCCTCTTAAATCACCAATGCGTTTTGGGCTTAATGGTAGTGGACGAGAGGAGAGCTCCACAGTTAAGCATGCTCAGGTGGGAGTACTAGCAGGATGGGTGACCTCCGGGAAGTTTCCACCTAGGCAACCAAAAAGCAAATCCGTAAGCTCTTCGTGGGCAAAACGGACAATATTGGTGGTGAGAGGGGCTGGATGTTACAAGTGGTATTAGAACCACTCTTGTGTCATTCGGGATGGTGGGCCAAACCTCATAAGAGATGGTGAGTCCCCGGGGGTGTCGAGAGGTACACCTTAGGTGAATCCCACATCCTGGATTGGATGGTGGGGCAAACCTCATCGAGGACAATGAATCAAAAAGGAGGGGTGTTTGTAACACCCTAGGCAAATCCCACATAGGTTGTGGATAAGAGAGATCCTTGGTTCTAAGTAAATGCCCCGCCTCTTAAATCACCAACGCGTTTTGGGCTTAATGGTAGTAGACAAGAGGAGAGGTCCACAGTTAAGCATGCTCATGTGGGAGTAGTAGCAAGATGGGTGACCTCCTGGGAAGTCTCCACCTGGGCAACCAAAAACAAATCCGTGAGCTCTTCGTGGGCAAAGCGGACAATATTGGTGGTGCGAAGGGCCGGATGTTACAGCGCGTTGGTCAAACCAAAAGACATCACGAGAACTTAATAATGCCCATAGCGAGTGCGGAAAGCGGTCTTAGGAATATCTTCCTCACGAGTTTTCAACTGTGATACCCTGACTTAAGGTCGATCTTCCAGAACCAACTAGCTCCTTGGAGCTGATCAAATAAATCAGCTATCCTTGGTAGAGGGTACCGGTTTTTCACGTTGAGTTTATTCAATTCACAGTAGTCGATGCACATCCGCATTCTACCGTCCTTCTTCTTGATAAACAAGACCGGGGCACCCCAAGGTGAGATACTCGGTCAAATGAAGCCCTTGTCGAGAAAGTCTTCCAATTGAGCCAAAAGTTCTTTCATTTCGTTTGGTGATAGGCGGTAAGGTGCTCGAGCGATAGGTTTGGCACCAGGCACAAGGTCTATCTAAAACTCGACCTCGCGATCCGGTGGCACATCTGACAAATCGTCTGGAAATACAGATAGGTAATCCCGAACGATTGGAACATTACCGATGGTAGCCACCTCGTTTTTCACGTTTATAGCATAAGTCATATACGACGTACAACCTCGCTACATAAGTTTTCCCGCCTTAAGCATGTATATAATATGTGGTGTCGCACCATCCGGGGCCCTTAGACGCAAAAGTTTCTGACCACAGATTATCTGAGCATCCACACTAGCAAGCTAATCCATCCCAAGCACCACATGGAAACAGCCTAGCGGCATCAAATACAGCTGTAAGAGAGCTGCTAAGGATCTAGATCGATGATGACATCGTGTTCTTCATTGCATATGTGATACGATTAATGTGTAATATAATTAGTGTGTGCTAGTGAGTGTTTCTGAGAGGATTTTGGCAGAGTAATGAGGCAATTTGGTGAATAATAAGAACTGATTACTTTACTGATAATGTTAACCCTATATATAGACGATGACAAATTCGTTAACTTAACCTTAACGAATGTGTCATTCGTTACATTAATATAAACGAATGAACAACCTCATTCGTTTTACATTAAACACTAACCAATGCCCTTCATTCGTTGTCACATTCGGTAAGCGGGGTTAACGAATGTGGCTTACAATAATAACGTATGTAGCTTATTCGTTACGGGGTAACGAATATCTTGTTCATACGCTTCACATCCTGCCCAAACATACCATCCAAAGCACATTTTCTTTTCTTCTCCTTTGTAGATAAGTGACTGGTTTTAGCTTCTTTGTTCCACTTCTCCCTATCTTCACGCAGACGTTGTTCTGCTGCTTCGATATGTTTAGTGGTGAAGAATGGAATACCTGAATCATTGTTTTTGTCAGTATAAAGATCAGGATACTCCTCAGCAGTTACGTCTTCCACTTCCACTTCCACTTCTTCATACTCAGGCACATTCCCACGTGAAATACCTGGATTTGCACTTTTCTCAAAATCAATCCCTACCTCAACTGACTTCCCTAATTCCTCAACCTCGTCTACATTCAGATCCAGAAGCAGGGCAATTTGTTCTTTAGTCAGCGAATGATCTACAAACTCACCCTCTTCGATCTCATCAGCATTAACCATACTATAAACAGTCCCATCCATACCCAAAAACAAAATCATATTAGCTGGTATGACATCAATCGGTTTAGCTCAAGTGTAGTCCTTGTACGGCACAATCTGCAAATTATTTCCCTCACTACCACCACCAGTACTCGTTCAACTAGCTTCATCACATGCCGACGGTGTAGAACTACCGCCCGGTTGTTAGTCACCAACACCCCCTTCATCCGAATCACATTCATCATTCCTTAATCTTTTCAACTCGTCATCTTCGCACGTAAGTTGAAGGATGATCTCATCTTGCTTATCTAATCTCTCCCCCCTGAGCAGCAACCAGGGCTTTTAGTTCCCTATTTTCTCTCTGAATGAACTGAATATGTCGAAACATATTCCACTTCTCTGCCCTCATTTGTTCTTGAAACAAACGATCTGGCTGAATCTGGGTTTGTTGCATATGAACAAAATTTAACAAATTAAACCACTAGGCATTATGAGACAACTCATAGAAGTGCGGATGAATAAGTTGCATAGGACCCTGAGTACGATTGAATGTCATAAATGAATGCTCAGGTCTTGGCAACGAAGTCGGAGTGATTGGAGTAGTAGGTGTAGTCGGTTGAGGACTAGTCATGCGTGCCAATACAGTTTGCAAAACATCTCTAATGTACGGATCCGACATAGATGTAGTCATCAAAGTCATGGTCGGGGGTACTAGAGAAACGGGCATATTAACTGGAGTCGGAGATCGAGTAACAACTGGAACTGGAGATCTCGGAATCATCTGTGGCGTAGGAGAAGTAGGAATAGAAACTGGAATAGATACTGGTGGAGTCGGTCTCTCAAACGGTTCACTTGGTATCTCAATACCCGAACCCCGTCTGACACGTTGCTTCTTAGGTTTCTGCCCCTTATCCACCACTGGCTCTTTACCTTTACGTTTGCACTTTTGTGTATACGTTAACTCAGCGCTAGGCCCTTGGCCACCATCATCATCACCACCATTACCACCATCACCACCCTCACGCTCAAAATTAGAATCATCATGAGCCCAACGATCATTAGGTGGCGCTTCATAATCAATATTGGCAAGATGGCCAATCAACTGCTTGTACCTCGGCCGATCTTGAATACTTTAACCACGGTAAGAACGTAACCGCCTCATCGTTTCAGCACTCATATGCTCCAGCTTCATCAGATTATTGAGATTAGCTGGATCTTTAAATAAAGTCGGCTGTAGATCATCAATCATCAGCTGTAGGAATCTTGGATACATTAAGAACTTGTGTCGGCTTGTAAGATTCTCCTTCAAATGATAGAAAACCAGTTCAGAGAAATTGGAACGGTTTGTTGAGCACAAGAGCAACGACAGAAGATTGCAGCATCACTCTGCATTCGTCATATCCACCCTTTCTTCCACCAAGTTAGCCTTGTTGTACATAGACCTATCCAAATCCCCCTTGTATTTAATCCTACCGAAAAACCCACGAATCAAACTCTTATCAAACTCACAACGGTCATCCACAGTATCAACAAACCCCAATAACTCCCATATCGATCACTACACGTTTCTCCTGAATGATAGCTTCTATCTGATTCTTGGCTTCATTAAAATGAGCTGTACTCTAAATGGCACGTATAATACTTCGGTAAACTAAAGTATGTGTCGATATAGCCTTGTAGATCCTGGAACGTAGTAAGAAGTTAATCATCCCTCCAAAAATTGGTGAATCTTCAAAATCATCGTGCAAAAAGCCACAGATGTGCTTTTTATCCCACGACAATAGCACAGGAGCTTGTTTGAGTACAGCCGCTTGTTCTGGAGATTGAACCTCCGATTGTTGTTCTGGATTAACATCTTGTTGTTGCTCGAGAACTGGATTCTGAACAATCTCGTCAGCCATTCTGTAGAATACAGATATGTTAATCAATTGCTCATAAATGCTTGTATGAAAATCTAATGAAATTTGGCCAAAGTTTTGTTTATGTTTCGATGAAATAGTATGCTGACAAATGAAGAGGCTATTCGTCTGCCTTGGGATGATATACTTCAATAATTTCACGCAAATCAAGGTCATTCATTCAATTTTGAACTAACGAATGTCCTCAGAAGTTAATTTAAAAGAACGTTATTCGTTAAACATATAACGAATCTGATTCACATTCGTTAAATTTTAACGAATGATACATTTACATTCCATTCGTTAACTGTTCACACGAATGTCTTCCATTCGTTATACCCAGTGGAAGTGAATGCCATTCATAACGAATGTGATCATTCGTTATGTATAAATAACGAAAGGCTTGACATTCGTTAAACCAAAGTTAACGAATCACCAAATATCATTAACGAATGAGATTAATTCTCATTAATGATTTAAATAATCATTTAAAACCAATTAGGGTTTCAAAAATGAAATAAATAATCAATTAGAAAACCAATTAGACTTTTTAATTGATTACCTTAAAATACCCGATCCATCAAAGATCCGTAATGTTTAACTTAAACGGATTTTTACTTTAATACCAACTGATGGCAGTTGTAAATACATTAAGCACGATTAACTTAAAGTTTTGGGGTAAAACTTTTCTTTTGTTTTGTATAATTCGCCAGCTCGGTAAATCGAAAATAAAGCAGAAAAAAATAAATTTTGTTTTCGGATTTTGAAAAATTTTCAAATACAGAAAAAGTAAAGCAGTAAACAATTAAACTATCAAAGCAGTACATATTTTGGTGAGTTCGAGCAGGGAATCAAATTGATCAAATTTTCCTTCCGTCTCAGTTTTATTTTCAGTTTTTATTATGACTGATGTTAAGTTGATTATTGGTATTGTTGTCCACTTAAATCTTCGAACAAGTGTTTCAGAACATTCGGTGATATGGTTAATTGGTTCAATTAGGCACGAATATCATAAATTATCATCTCTAATCTTGATTCAAGCCTAATTTGATTTTCTCCAAATCACCCCAACTTGACTTAAACTTAAGAATTAATTTGATTTAAAATGAATGATTTTAAGCAAACATAGTCCGTCATCCCCGCTACAAGATATACCCCCATTATCAAGCAATACCCTAAGGTCCTTCCCCATGGATGAGTATGCACGATTTCATCCATCGGTTTATAGACATTGTGTCCTTGTGGTCAGTTTCTTAATGGTAATAAGACGTGAGCAAGGGGACAATGTATGACTCACAGCGTGGTTTGATCAAGTCTGTAATTCATTTTGTACACAAAGTATATTTTGCGATCATGTATAGAGACTTAAGCAGTTATACCGCGGTTTCACTTTCTCAAGCATTTTTTAATATTCATCGAAATGAATACCAGATGTAAAACCGCATAAAAAGCCAATGGAGTCAGGAACCCTAAAGCATTCCATCAATACAGGATTAAAAGCCTGACCATACGTCATTGAAGTGTTAACCACCAACAAGAAGCTTTTCCTTTAAAAATGTTTTTTAAATTGATTAGAAGGCTTGAGTATGACCGGATTATTACATTTCTGCCATCCTTATCAAGACCTTTTCTAGAACCAATAATCTAAGTTATTCGGCAATTTAGATTTATATCACTTACTTGAACTTACTTGTTTGTTAAAAGACCTACCAATACATCAATGCAATTAAACATACAGTCTTTTATTACTTACTTTTTACTGGACTTGGGAGCAAATGACCAATGCACTATCATTTTCCCTTTTTGCTCGAGAACTCATTTTGAGGAGCATTTTTCAATGTTTTTGTATTTTTCAATATTTGTATGTTTTTGGAGTTTTTAATTTTTCTATACAAACAAAAACCACAATCTTTTTGGATTTTTATATTTTTCTCCCCCTAAAAACTACAAATAGAACAAAAACAAGAAAAACGAAAATAAAATGATTCAACTAAGCTATTGAATATCAGTTAATCTTTTTAAACCATTTATACCCAACAAGTATTGAAAACGTGTTTTATCAAATGCCTTGGTATAAAGGTCAGTCTTTTGAAAATCCGTATGTATTTTTTCAATATCAATTAGTTTCTTTTCAAAGCATTCACGTATAAAGTGATAACGGATTTCAATATGTTTTGTTTTAGAATGTTGAACTGGATTTTTGGTGATAGAAATAGCAGCCGAATTGTCAATGTAAATGGGAGTAGTAAGAAACTTCAAACCCTAATCCCACAGATGCTGCTGGATCCAGAGAACCTGTAAACAGTAACTCGAGGCCGCCACGTACTCGGCTTCTACTGTAGAAGTTGAGACTGTTGTCTGCTTCTTACACTGCCAGGAAACAAGCCAGTTTCCTAAAAACTGACAACCCGCTGTTGTAGACTTGAAGTTAATCTTGCATCCTCCGTAGTCCGAATCATTATAAGCCGTGAGATCAAACTTATCGTCCTTGGGGTACCACAACACGATGTCGGGATTTCCCCTCAGATAATGTAAGATATGCTTAATTGCTGCCAGATGAGTCACTCGGGGACTCGATTGGTACCTGGCACATAAACAAACAGCAAACATTATATCAGGACGTGATGCAGTCAAATACATAAGAGAACCAATCATTGCTCGATAAAGGGTTGGATCAACGGTACCCTCCAATTCATCCGGTGATAAATTGTGACCCACGGGAAGAGGTGTCGAAGGGATTTTTCCGGCAGATATCTTGAATTAGCTCAAGTCATCATTCACATATTTGGTCTGATGGATAAAGATCCCGGAATCATACTGGTGAACTTGCAATCCTAAGAAGAAGCTCATCTCCCCCATCAAACTCATCTCGAATTTGATTTGCATTGTCTTATTAAAATCTTTGCATAAGCTGTCGTTTGTCGAACCAAAAATAATATCATCCACATAAATCTGGACGAGGAACAGATCTTCACCAACATTCTTGTAGAATAGAGTACAATCCATAGTTCCCCTCTTAAATCCACTATCAATCAAATGGTCAGCCAAAGTGTTGTACCAGGCTCTCGGGGCCTGGTGTAAACCATAAAGAGCTTTGTTTAAGCGATAAACTCGCTCAGGATAGTCTGGATCTTCTAAGCCGGGAGGCTGCTTCATGTATACTTCGTCATGAATCTCTCCGTTCAAGAAGGCTGATTTAACATCCATCTGATAAACTTTAATGTTCTTGTAGGCTGCGTAGGCAAGAAATATGCGTATTGCTTCCAATCGTGCTACTGGAGCGTACACTTCCGTGTAGTTAATGCTGCAAGACCCCGAACCCTGGGAACCCTACAGTTGGTATTCATACATAATACTTGTAAAAACACTTAAACTTGAAAACAGTTCATTTCATTAAAACAACCAATTCAGAGTATAATTCAGCGGAAAACCATAATTAATAAAATAAGTTCCCAAAACCGGGGAATAATGCCCAAAAACCAATTTAAATATATTTGATAAAACTTTTAAAAAGAAATGTTTAATATTTAAATCTTCCATCCAAGTATGCTCTTCACCATCCAAGTAACTTCATGCACGTCCAAGTGGTAAGGTATCCTTTTCCTAACCTGAAAACTCACACTAACATGCACACAAAGTCAACTTAAGCTGAGTGAGTTCAAGTTTTAATAAATAACATCAATGATTAATAATCATAATAGTCATTCCAAGAGTTTAAATGTAAAAAGGGATTCATCACTTAAGCCATCATCATCGATAAATAATCATCCTTATATTTATACATATATATATAAACATCTTTATAAGTACATCCCTATATAAATATATATATATATAACATCCAAGTAATAACATCAGGGTCGAGCAAACGTACTACCCAAACACGTAACATCTCGTCAACGTATGCAAACACAAACTAGGCATCCGTAACATCCGTAGTCGATAACGACTACTAACATCGCCAAATATTGGCCATACAATAATACATACATACGATAGTATCATCTCAAGGCCTACCCTATACAAGTAAGCCCATCCAAAATAGTTTTAAACAATCCATAAAGTAAAACGCTTAGGTGTGCATGCTAGTTTTAAACAATCTTTTTTTTTTTTAAAGAGTAAAAAAAAGGGGTATCATGAACTCACCTGACACAAGACACGTATTCACCCCGAGCTAGGTAATCCCTAAGTAATCCCAAAACTCAAACACCTGTCGGTTTACATACAAACATTACAATCGACATCGAAAGAACTCGTTTATCCTACGAGACGCTCTAACATGGTTCGAGTTACCTAAAGCCTCGATCTCATCAAACTCAATCATAACAGCCCCCGGGGCCTTACATTCCCCAACACGACCCTTAGATACTCCCGGGAATAAAGAATTCCCACTTTACCCCCGGAAGCACTATGTGACACTAACACGCGCGTCTAAGAGTCGTTTAAGCCATTAACATCCAACTCAGCCCCGTGTGGACCCAATATGACAAAATCACAGCCAACAAGTCCGCACGACACTACACAGGTCAAATGGGTCGGTAACTCGCAAGTACAATGCACCAACTATTCATAAACGCAATTGCGCATTGTACCGACCCGTTTGAGCAATCGACAACCAATTCAGCCCCATAACTTATAAAAATGACTTTTCAACAGCCCGTACATCAAACCAAGTTTCTCCCGAGCTGAATTGGTCATTAATCACTTCAACCCTCGTGTTAAACGCATCAAACTACAATTCTAGTCAATCGAACACTAAAAATCAAACGACAACTAGTTGACCAATCTAACAATCACTAATGAACATGATTTTTAAGTATGTTATACAGAACATACCTAGGAGGATGTTGGTGCAAAAACCTCAATCAAAACAGTCCCGGAAATGCTCAATTGGACAGCCACCCGGTTAGCCTAAAACAAGCCATTAATCGATTAATTCGCGTGCTATAACGACCAATTAAGGTGTAAAAGACTTGGGGAATCGTAGAACTAACCTTGAATTGAAGTTTTATAGCTTAATCTTGGCTGCACAGAAGAAAATCACTACGGGGGGGGGGGGGGGCCTGGAAGCTGCGCCGATTGGACAAGACATAGGGGTTAGGGTTTTCTTTTGTTTTGTGTTATAATATAAAAAAGTTTCATCCTAGCCCCTCCAAATTGAAGTATTTGGCATTTTGGAAAAAAAGTTAAAAGCTTTAACGTACCGGGATGACGAGAATGATTCCGAGAAGTGTCGGTTAAATCCCGAGAATTATACATACTTTACAACCTTAAATCTTTAAACCGTAAATTAACGGGCGTTACAAATCCACCCCCCTTACAGTGGGATTCCTCCCCGGATCTCGATGCGACAGGAACAACTGCAGATAGAGTTTCATCATCTCACCTTCGGACTCCCAAGTAGCCTCGGAACCTCTACGGTGCCTCCACTGCACCTTTACCTACCTAACCACTTTATTCCTCAAACGCCTTTCCTGACGGTCAAGAATGGCGATAGGTTCTTCCACGTAGTTCAATTTACTATCAAGCTCAATGTCATCAAGAGGCACATGGGCCTCCTCATCTGCTAAACGTTTCCTCAAATGGAACACGTGAAAAGTAGGATGAATCCCCGCGAGCTCCTCGGGTAATTCCAATCTATACGCTACCTCACCAACACGGGACAATATACGGAACGGACCAATGAACCTCGGACTAAGCTTCCTCCTCTTACGAAATGAATAATACCCTTCCAAGGAGAAACTTTCAGCATAACCCGATCACCAGCCCCATCCACAATAGGCCTCCGCCTTTTGTCCGCATAGGACTTTTGACGATCCTGAGCGGCCTTCATAAAAGCCTTAATTTTATCAATCTTCTCAGTCGTAGCCTCAACCACCTCCAAACTACCCAACTGTTTCTGACCAATGGAACCCCAACAGGCTGGAGTCCTACACCTCCTACCATACAACATCTCAAATGGTGGCATCCCAATCGTGGTGTGATAACTGTTATTATAAGAGAACTCGACTAACGTTAAGTGACGATCCTAACTACCACCAAAATCTATAACACAAGCCCGCAACATATCCTCAAGAGTCTGAATGGTCCTCTCAGACTGACCATCCGTCTGTGGGTGATAAGCGGTTCTGATGAGGAGTTTGGTACCCATCTTCTCATGAAACTTCTTCCAAAACCTGGAGATAAAACGCGTATCCCTATCCGAAACAATAGATACCGGCACCCCGTGCCTAGAGATGATCTCACAAATAAACACATCGACCAGCTGCTCTGAATTAAAAGTCTCTCGAATCGGCAAGAAATGAGCGCTCTTGGTCAGTCTATCAACGATTACCCAAATGGTGTCATAACTACCTCTAGGTGTATGTGGCAATTTAGTCAAAAAATCCATCGTAAGATGTTCTCACTTCCACTCAGGTATTTCCAATGGTTGAATCTTCTCGACGGCTTCTGGTGCTCGACCTTAACTTGCAGACACGTCAAACACTTACTCACGTACTGAGCCACCTCAAACTTCATCGCATGCCACCAATAATTCTTCTTCAGGTCTTGGTACATCTTGGTCGCGCCCTGGTGAATGGATTAGCGCGACTTGTGTGCCTCATCCAAAATTTTACCTCTGAATCCCCCATACCTCGGTACCCATAAACGCCCATCCTTATACTTCATCCCATCACCGACGTCTTCCAACAATTTTTCTTGACCCCAAATACGCTCTGACATAATCCATTTCACCTGCAAAGCTTCGTTCTAAACGTTGACTATCTGTTTCAAAATATCGAGTTTAAGAATAAGGTGATAAGATTTTACACGAATGGGTTTCGGTCTCTCTTTCCGGCTCAACGCGTCGGCTACAACGTTAGCCTTACCGGGATGGCACATAATCTCCAGATCATAATCCTTAATCAACTCCAACCATCGATGCTGTCTCATATTCAGTTCCTTTTGTTCGAAGAAATACTTTAAGCTCTTATGATCGGTATAGATAACGCAAGAAATGCCGTACAAATAATGCCTCCACAACTTAAGCGCAAACACAACCGCCGCCAGCTCCAAATCGTGAGTAGGATAATTCACCTCATGAGGCTTCAACTGCTGTGAAGCATAAGCGATGACTCGACCTCGCTGCATCAGAACACACCCAAGCCCCTAGTAAGAGGCATCAGAATAAACCACTAAATCATCGGTGCTATCGGGTAAAGCTAGAATCGGGGCATGCGTCAACCTATTCTTCAACTCGAGGAAAGCCTCCTCCTGCTCAGAACCCCAAACAAACTTAACACTCTTCTTGGTCAACCTGGTCAACGACGAAGCAATTTTCGAAAAATCGGGAATGAAGCGGCGGGTAATACCCTGCTAAGCCCAGAAAACTACGAATTTCGGACGGGGACTTAGGAGATTCCCATTCATTTACGGCTTCCACCTTCGCAGGGTCAATCAAAATACCACTCGGGTTAATAAGATGACCAAAGAACTGAGCCTCGCGTAACCAAAAGGAACACTTAGAAAATTTCGCATACAATTTGTTCTTTCATAGAGCTTCCAAAACTTTCGAGAGATGACCGACGTGATCGGATTAGCTTTTGGAATATACAAGAATGTCGTCGATGAACACAATAACCGAACGATCGAGCATCGGTCTACACACCCGGTTCATAAGATCCATGAACGCAACCGGTGCGTTGGTCAAACCGAAAGACATCACGAGGAATTCATAAAGCCCGTAACGAGTGCGGAAGGCAGTCTTAGTGTAACGCCCGTTAATTCCGGTACCAAGAGTAAAACTTGTAAAGTATGTATTATTCTCAGAATTAACCGATGTTTCTCGGGTGCCTTTACGTTATCCCGGTACGTTAAAATTATGTAACTTTCCACCCAAGTTGCTACACACTTCATACTGGAGGGACTAGAGTGTAATTTATTTTATATCATAATATTAAAACAGAAAAAACCGTAACCCTAACTTCATTCCTAGCGGCCGATCGCAGCTAAGACCCCACCCCCTGATCGTTTTTCTTCTGCCCAGCCAAATTTTAGCCGTGAAAACTTCAATTCAAGGTCGGTTTTATGATTCCCCATATCTTTTACACCTAAATTGATCATATTAACTCCCTTATTGGACGTTAACGTTGAGTGTTGATGATATCAGTTTGCTGACAGATTCATATACGTTTATTGTAGGGTCTGTAACGCGATGATAATCCATTTTTTTTATCGATTCTTGATTCCATGATGTTCTTCTTTGAGTCTAGTTTCCAGAAAGGTATAATACATAATTTTTGGACGAGATTTGAATGGTTTTTATGAATTTATAAAATCGAGTGTCAAAGCTGATGCGGGATGACAGATTCTGGTCTGTCTTCCCGACGTCATAACCTTTTTTCGACAGGTCCAAATTGGTTGGTTCCACTTCTTGAAGTTAGTATTTTTATTTAGGAACCAAACCCAATTGGAATCGTTTAATTTGGTTTAGTAATGAATTTTATAAAAATAAAACCATTTTGTTGCGCACTGAAATAGCTGCACGTACCTTGCTGTGTTGGAGGAATTTTTATAATTTTTGTGTCCAATAGAAAAATACAATAAAAATATTTTTATAAACCTAAGACATTTATTAAAGTCTGGTAAAAATTTAATAATTTATTTCGAAGGTTATCCTATGTAATTAAATGCATCTTCGCATGCTAAAATCTACACGTTTTACTCGTTATTGATCTATAAGTTCGTTTTAGGCTCAACCGGTGGATGTTCAATTGTGTTCTTGTCGGGGCTGTTTGAAGTGAGTTTTTGCACCACAATCTTCCTAGGTATGTCCCGTATATCATACTTAAAGATCATGTTCGTAGGTGTTCATTAAGTTGATCAACTAGTTGTAGTTTGATTGTTATGTTCGGTTGTCTAGAATTGTAGTTTGGCGCGTTTAACGCGAGGGTTGAAGTGATTAACGACCAATTCAGCTCGGGGACACTTGGTTTGATGTACGGGCTGTTCAAAATTCATTTTTATAAGTTATGGGGCTGAATTGGTTGTCGGTTACTCCAGCGGGTCGGTACAACGCGCAATTGTGTTTATTGAATAGTTGGTGGCGGGTTACCGACCCATTTGACTCGTGTGGCGTCGTGTGGACTTGTTGGCTGTGATTTTTTCATAATGGGTCAACACGGGGCTGAGTTGGATGTTAACGGCCTAAACGACTCCTAAACGCGCGTGTTAGTGTCACCTAGTGCTCTCGAGGACAAATTGGGAATTCTTTATTCCTGGGAGTACCTAAGGGTCGTTTTGGTGAAAGTGAGACCTCAGGGGCTGTTTTGATTAAGTTTGATGAGGTCGAGAGTTTAGGTAACTCGAACCATGTTAGAACGTCTCGTAGGATAAATGAGTCATCTTGGTGTCATTAGTATTGATTGAATGTAAACCGACAGGTGTTTGAGTTTTGGGATTTCTTAGGGATTCTCTAGCTCGTGGTGAATCCGCGTGTTGTGTCAGGTGAGTTCATGATGCCCCCTTTTAACTCTTTTTAAATTTTGGGCTAGCATGCACACCTAAGTGTTTTCTTACTTGATGAAATGTTTTAAACGATTTTATATAGGCTTGCTAGTATATGGTAGGCCTTGGGATGTTAAATATATATATACACATTATTGCTTGGCCTGTATTTGGCGATGTTGTAGTCGTTTCGACTACTGATGTTGCGTATGCCTACTTTGTGTTTGCATGCGTTGATGTTACGTGTTTGGGTTGTACGTTTGCTCGACCCTGATGTTATACGTGGATGTTATATATATATATATATTGTTATATATATAGGGATGTACTTGAAAGGATGTTTATATATACATTTTGTATATGTATGTATGAGAATGTTTAGTTTTCGGTAATGATGATTTAATGGATGCACTCTTTTATTTTTAAACTTTTGATATGATTATCATAATTGTTACTACTGATATTATTTACTTAAAACTTGAACTCACTCAGCTCAAGCTGACTTTGTGTGCATGTTAGTGTGAGTTTCAGGTTAGGAAGAGGATGCCTTATCGCTTGAACGTGCACGAAGCTACTTGGACGATGAAGGGCATACGTGGACGGAAGAATGTAATTTGAACAATTTTATTTTAAATGGTTTTATGAATTATATTTAAAAATTGGTTTTAGGCAAAATTCCCGGGTTTTAGAGAACTTATTTTATTATTTATGTTTTCCGCTGAAATATACTCTGAGATGGTTATTTTAATGAAATGAATTGTTTTTAAGTTTAAATATTTTTACGAGTGTTTTGAATGAATACCAACTGTGGGGTTCCCGGGGTTCGGGGCCTTACAAGTTGGTATCAGAGCCATGGTTCGAGGGATCCGAGCATCCCCGAATGCTTGGACTCGAACTGTAAGAAAAGAGACCAGTATGCCCACCGCGAGTAGCTACACGCCAAGAGGTAAATTTAAATTATTTAGTCATTCCTTTGAATTTGAAAGTTTCTAGTATGTGATTAATTGTAAAGTGTTAGATAGAATGCTAATGTGGTTAGGGGCAGGGGGTGCCTAGAACGGGCCGGTGAAGTAAACGACTAATAACACGTGATCAACGTTATTAGCAGTTTACCCTTACCTTCCATGTTTTAAATACCACTTGTGTCTGACTATGTTTGGGTTCCGTCTTTGTAGGGTTAGGATTCGGCTAACTCTCGAGTCGTTAGCGTTAAAGTTTATCTTACTTCCTAAATTCTCCTGTTCGTTTCCCATCTTCTCGAACGCTTTGCGCGTAATTGTGTAGCTGAGGCGTAGCATACTGTCACTCTGGGTTCCTTGGTACTTGACCGCTTAAATTCCTCGCTCCTTCAAGAATGTATGAGCAACTGTTTAGCTAAGTAGGAGCGTGATGTTATCCCAGATACCTTTCTACTTGATGAATTACCGGCGTCAGTCTTATTTGATTCGAGCGCCAGTAGAAGTTTTGTGTCTACCGCTTTCTGTTCCTCGTTGAATAAATCACCCGAGCGCGTAGTCGTTGTGTTTGAGGTTGAGGTCGTCGTAGGAAAATCTGTTTCTGTGTCTAGGGCTACCATCGGTGATGTTCCTATCGTTTGGGATTTCCCGGATGTAATTCCAGATGATTTGTCATATGTGCCGCCGGACCGCGAGGTCGAGTTCCAGATAGATCTTGTGCCGGGCGCAAAACCCGTTGCTCGAGCCCTTATCGTCTAACACTGAATGAGACGAAAGAACTTATGGTCCAGTTGGAAGACTTGCTCGACAAGGGCTTCATTCGACCGAGCATCTCACCTTGGGGTGCCCCGGTCCTGTTTGTTAAGAAGAAGAACGGTGGCATGCGAATATGCATTGATTTCCGTGAATTGAATAAGCTCACTGTTAAAAAAAAAATCGGTACCCGCTCCCGAGGATCAACGACTTATTTGATCAGCTCTAAGGAGCTAGTTGGTTCTCGAAGATCGACCTTAGGTCCGGGTATCATCAGTTGAAAATTCGAGAGGAAGATATTCCTAAGACCGCTTTCCACACTAGTTACGGACATTACGAATTCTTCGTGATGTCTTTCGGTTTGACCAACGCACCGGCTGCGTTCATGGATCTTATGAACCGGGTGTGTAGACCGATGCTCGATCGCTCTGTTATTGTATTCATCGATGACATTCTTGTGTATTCCAAAAGCAAATCTGATCACGCCAGTCATCTCTCGGAAGTTTTGGAAGCTCTGCGAAAGAGCAAGTTATATGCAAAATTTTCTAAGTGTTACTTCTGGTTACGCGAGGATCAGTTCTTGAGTCATGTTATTAACCCGAGTGGTATTTTGGTTGATCCTA
The DNA here is from genome assembly GCF_021521415.1 of Bidens hawaiensis. Classification (NCBI taxonomy): domain Eukaryota; kingdom Viridiplantae; phylum Streptophyta; class Magnoliopsida; order Asterales; family Asteraceae; genus Bidens; species Bidens hawaiensis. The sequence continues at coordinate 181,071 of NW_027493776.1, forward strand.
CAAAGGTGGAAGCCGTGAATGATTGGGAGTCTCCTAAGTCTCCATCTGAAATCCGTAGCTTTCTGGGCTTGGTGGGGTATTACCGCCGCTTTATTCCCGACTTTTCAAAAATTGCTTCTTCGCTGACCAAGTTGACTAAGAAGAGTGTTAAGTTCATTTGGGGTACTGAGCAGGAGGAGGCTTTTCTCAAGTGGAAGAACATGTTAACGCATGCCCCGATTTTAGCTCTACCTGATGGCACTGATGATCTGGTGGTTTATTCTGATGCCTCTTATCAGGGGCTTGGGTGTGCTTTGATGCAGCAAGGTCGAGTCATCGCTTATGCCTCATGGTAGTTGAAGCCTCATGAGGCGAATTATCCTACCCACGATTTGGATTTGGCGGCAGTGGTGTTTGCGCTCAAGTTGTGGAGACATTATTTCTACGGGTTCCTTGCATTATCTATACCGATCATAAGAGCTTAAAATATTTCTTCGAGAAAAAGGAACTGAATATGCGACAGCGTCGATGGTTGGAGTTGATTAAGAACTAAATATGCGACAGCGTCGATGGTTGGAGTAATTGTTACTACTGATATTATTTACTTAAAACTTGAACTCACTCAGCTCAAGCTGACTTTGTGTGCATGTTAGTGTGAGTTTCAGGTTAAGAAGATGATGCCTTTTCGCTTGGACGTGCACGAAGCTACTTGGACGGTGAAGGGCATACGTGATGGAAGAATGTAATTTGAACAATTTTATTATAAATGGTTTTATGAATTATATTTAAAATTGATTTTGGGCAAAATTCCCGGGTTTTAGGGAACTTATTTTATTATTTATGTTTTCTGCTGAAATATAATCTGAGATGGTTATTTTAATGAAATGAATTGTTTTTAAGTTTAAATATTTTTACGAGTGTTTTGAATGAATACCAACTGTGGGGTTCCCGGGGTTCGGACTTAAGGTCGATCTTCGAGAACCAACTAGCTCTTTGGAGCTGATCAAATAAGTCGTCGATCCTTGGGAGAGGGGACCGATTTTTAACAGTGAGTTTATTCAATTCACGGTAGTCAATGCACATCCGCATGCTACCGTCCTTCTTCTTAACGAAGAGGATCGGGGCACCCCAAGGTGAGATGCTCGGTCGAATGAAGCCCTTGTCGAGCAAGTCTTCCAACTGAGCCATAAGTTCTTTCATTTCATTCTGTGCTAGACGGTAAGGGGTTCGAGCAACGGGTTTTGCTCCTGGCACATGGTCTATCTGGAACTCGACCTCGCGGTCCGGCGGCACATCTGACAAATCATCTGGAAATACATCCGGGAAATCCCGAACAATAGGAACATCACCGACGATAGCCACCTCGGTTTTCATATATATAGTATACGCCAGATACGCCCCGCAACCCGCTGCATCAACCTTCCCACCTTAAGCATAGATATGATATGTGGCATCGCACCATTCTGGTCACCGAAGACCGTAATTTGGGTCCCATCCGGGGCCCTTTGACGAACAAGTTTCTGACTATAAATGATCTGAGCGTCAACACTCACGAGCCAATCCATCCTAAGCACCACATCGAAACAACCAAGCGGCATCAAGTACAACCACCCCGGAAATCTATACCCGGACAACTCGATGGAAGAACCCTGAATAGCCCTAGACATGGAAACGGATTTTCCTACGGCGACTTCAACCTCAAACACATCGACTACGTGCTTGAGTGATTTATTCAACGAGGAACAGAAAGTGGTAGACACGAAACTCCTACTGGCACCCGAATCGAATAAGACCGACGCCTGTAATTCATCAAGTATAAAGGTACCTGGGATAATATTATACTATTGCTTAGCTACAAGATCATCACATACGATTCCAAAGGAATGAGAAATTATAACGGTGGAATAAAAGATAAATAAGGAAAAAGTACCTGAAACAACATCCGTGTCATCCTTCACCTCTCTCTTGGAGATGTTGAAGGCCCTCGCCCAGGCCTTCGGTTTCTCTTCCACCTTCCCCCTCGAGGAAGTCCCCTGACCAGCCCCCCCCCCCCCACCTTACTGGTAGGAAAGTTTGATGCCAAGTGACAGACACCCTTACAGCGGAAACAAGTCAACGTCGAACATTCGAAATGGGGATGTCCAACCTTATCACAACGAAAACAGGAGCCGGACCCACTCTTACATTCCCCCTTGTGCGGTTTCCCGCACCTCTTGCAATTACCCAACGCCGCATCCCTTTAAAAATCCGAATTCTCAGTCTTTACCCTCTTCTCAGCCGAATTAAAGTTGTTTACCGTACGAATTTGAGTTCCAAGTCTTTCTAGTCTCGGTCGGCGGCAACTTCTCCCTCTTATCAAACAATGTACCTGCTAGGGTAACCACCGAGGGAAAAAGAGTTCATGTCGGTGGTCACCACACCCCTAGGAATATCCACCGGAAGGCCCTTCACATACTTCTTAATCCTCTTTGCCTCAGGAGTAACCAGATCGGGACATAAGCGAGCCATCTTATTAAACTTTGTGGTATAGTCCCGATGCGTCATATTGCCCGCCTCCAAGGTCAAGAATTCCTGTTCAATCTTATCCAGTTCATGCGGAGGACAAAACTGATCAAGAACCAACTTCTTCAACTCATCCCACGTCATCCTCCTAATCGAACGATCACCCATAGCCTTCGCCAGATTATCCCACCAACACAATGCCTCGGAACGAAACGAGGCAGTAGTATAAGTCACCATGTCCTCCCCCTTGCACTTACTAACTCTCAGAACGGCCTCCATCTCCCTCACCCACTGATGTGCTGCCAACGCATCTTTAGTACCATCGAAAGAAGGAGGATCACATTTCTTAAAGTCACCGTACGAACAACCCCGAGTAGACACACTAATAGCAGAAACCTCCTCTTCATCCTCACTCGGCACATAAACCTCTTCCTCCTCGATCTGCGTCTCCTTTCCCTTGTTTTCCTTATCCGAGCCCTTTCCAACCAAAGACTCCTCCATGGCCCTAACAGCCTCAGCAACGATCTCGGGAATAGCGCTATGGAGCACTTGGTAAACCTCGTCAGCGATTGCCTCGTGCATAGAAGGATCTAAGGCGGGGTTATCCCCCTCCTCATGAATCAGGTTTTCTTCCTACTAGGAAATAGGGATTTCACTCTCGGCTTCGGCACGTGGCTTACGATCTCGACCACGAACACTAGGACGGCCTCTCTTAGTTGCACGAGTATTAACCATGACTTATCCCTACAAAGACAGAATTTTAACACGGTCAAGTGCAAGTGGCATTTAGAACATGTAAGGTAAGGGTAAACTGCTAATGACGTTGAATAAGTGTAATTACCCCTGCCCCTAACCACATTAGCCTTTTATCTAACACTTAAACAGTTAATCACTTACTGGAAACTTTTAAATTCAAAGGAATGACTAAATAATTTAAAGTTACCTCTTGGCGTGCAGCTACTCGCGGTGGGCATACTAGTCTATTTTCTTACAGTTCGAGTCCAAGCATTCGGGGATGCTCGGATCCCTCGAACCATGTTTTTGATACCAACTTGTAAGGCCCCGAACCCCGGGAACCCTACAGTTGGTATTCATACATAATACTTGTAAAAATACTTAAACTTGAAAACAGTTCATTTAATTAAAACAATCAATTCAGAGTATAATTCAGCGGAAAACCATAATTAATAAAATAAGTTCCCAAAACCCGGGAATAATGCCCAAAAACTAATTTAAATATATTTGATAAAACTTTTAAAAAGAAATGTTTAATATTTAAATCTTCCATCCAAGTATGCCCTTCACCGTGCATGTAACTTCGTGCACGTCCAAGTGGTAAGGCATCCTTTTCCTAACCTGAAAACTCACAATAACATGCACACAAAGTCAGCTTGAGCTGAGTGAGTTCAAGTTTTAATAAATAACATCAATGATTAATAATCATAATAGTCATTCCAAGAGTTTAAAAGTAAAAAGGGATTCATCACTTAAGCCATCATCATCGATAAATAATCATCCTTATATATATACACATATATATATATATAAACATCTTTATAAGTACATCCCTATATATATATATATAACATCCAAGTAATAACATCAGGGTCGAGCAAACGTACAACCCAAACACGTAACATCTCATCAACGTATGCAAACACAAAGTAGGCATCCATAACATCCGTAGTCGATAGCGACTACTAACATCGCCAAATATTGGCCATACAATAATACATACATACAATAGTATCATCTCAAGGACTACCCTATAGTAAGCCCATCCAAAATAGTTTTAAACAATCCATCAAGCAAAACGCTTTGGTGTGCATGATAGCCCAAAATCTTAAAAGAGTAAAAAAAAGGGGGCATCAAGAACTCACCTGACACAAGACACGTATTCACCCCGAGCTAGGTAATCCCTAAGTAATCCCAAAACTCAAACCCCTGTCGGTTTACATACAAACATTACAATCGACATCGAAAGGACTCGTTTATCCTATGAGACGCTCTAACATGGTTCGAGTTACCTAAAGCCTTGATCTCATCAAACTCAATCATAACAGCCCCCCGGGCCTTACATTCCCCTACACGACCCTTAGATACTCCCGGGAATAAAGAATTCCCAATTTACCCCAGAAGCATTAGGTGACACTAACACGGGCATCTAAGAGTTGTTTAGGCCATTAACATTCAACTCAGCCCCGTGTGGACCCAATATGACAAAATCACAGCCAACAAGTTCACACGACGCTACACGGGTCAAATGGGTCGGTAACTCGCAAGTACAACGCACCAACTATTCAATAAACGCAATTTCGCGTTGTACCGACCCGTTTGAGCAACCGACAACCAATTCAGCCCCATAACTTATAACAATAACTTTTCAACAGCCCGTACATCAAACCAATTTTCCTCCGAGCTGAATTGGTCATTAATCACTTCAACCCTCACGTTAAACGCATCATATTACAATTCTAGTCAACCGAACACTAAAAATCAAACGACAACTGGTTTACCAATCTAACGAACACCAATGTAACGTCTGTAAATTTCCGATAAAAGGTTTAGCCTTGTAGTGTTGCGTACACCTTCGGGCTTGACCCGGAATTCTTCCGTGAGCTCTTGGCCACCCTCGTAAACGTTTCTCACTTAACTTTTCTTACAAATTCGACCATTTGTAAAGTGGAGGGGCTAAGATGTATTATTATTATATTATAATACAAAAAATAAATAAAACCCTAACACCCTAGCTAATCCCGATCGGCGCCCCCCCTCCCCCTCTCTTCTTGATTTCCGTGCAAGACCAGCTCGTTCCGACCATCCAAACTTTAATTCCAGGTCGGTATTAAGTGTCTACAACTCTTTTTTCACTTTAATTCATCCATATGGCGCGTTTATTCGTCGAAATTCAGTTGTTTTAGGCTTGTCGGGTGGCTGTCCAATTGGGCAGTTTCGGGGCTGTCTCCCCCTCTCTTCTTGATTTCTGTGCAAAACAAGCTCGTTCCGACCATCCAAACTTTAATTCCAGGTCGGTATTAAGTGTCTACAACTCTTTTTTCACTTTAATTTATCCATATGGCGCGTTTATTCATCGAAATTCGGTTGTTTTAGGCTTGTCGGGTGGCTTTCCAATTGGGCAGTTTCGGGGCTGTTTCGGATAAGGTTTTTGCACCACAAACTTCCTAGGTATGTCACTTCCAACATAATAAAATTTCATGGCCATTGGAATTGGTTAGGTCGGCCAATTGTTAATAGTTTGAAAACTAGTATTCGGTTGACTAGTTTGTGAGTTGTTGTGTTTAACGTGTTGTTTGAGGGAATTGACAACCAATTCGAATATTGTAGACTCGGCATGATATGTTGGCTGTGAAAAACTGGTTTTTTTGAGTATTTGGGGTGAATTGGTTGTCGGTTACTTGAATGGGTAGGTACGGCGCAAATTCGCATTTATTGGTAATTTGTGCATCGTGCATGCGAATTACCGACCCATTCAACTCGTGTAGCGTCGTGTGGACTTGTTGGCTGTAATAAATTTGGTCCACACAGGGCTGAGTCGGTATCTAAGTGCATAAACAACCCGTTAGCGCGCGTATTCGTTAAAGTAAACACCTTTCGAGGGTAAATTGGAAACCCTTTTGTCCCCGGGATTAACTAAGGGTGGTTTTGGTAAATACATGGCCTCAGGGGCTGATGTAATTGAATTTGATAATGTCTAGGCTTTAGGTCAATCAAATCATGTTAGAACGTCCTGTAGGATAAACGAGTCGGTACGTTTAGTTAGTAATCTTTGTGGGCAATCTGATGTGTTATAAAACACTCGTATTTTCCGCATGTTTTATCTACGTATTATATTATATTTTATATGTTTTAACTCGTTTTAGATAGGTTTTACATACATTTATTAATCTTGTAGGTTTTGGGTAAAAGAAAGGAAGAAACCGGGACTTTTCGAGCATTCTACGAGCATTTTACGCATACGTTTTCAAGTAAACAACTCAAGGCCCGACCCGTATGCATCATGGAGGCCCAAGACCATATTATATTATATTATATAAAAAAATAAAAACCCTAGGGCTGGAAGAAGTTCCGATCGGCAGCAGTAGGAAAGAAAGAAAAGAGAAAAAAGTTTAGTGGAGCTAGGGTTTGGACTTGTGGCGGCTAGGGAAGGAAGAACAAGCAAGAACAAGCCTCGGTGATCGTTTACCGTCAGTTTACAGCAGCCCGGAACATCCATATCCTTCCATCTTTTACATTGTTCATCATACTTTATTTTCTTGATCAATTGTTAATTTGTTTTGCAATTGTGTTAGAGATTGAAGTGTTTATGAGTGTTATTGATTGTTGAATGAATTTTAAGATGATTGGTATGAGTTTATTAATGGTTTTATTTAATGTTCATGGCTTTCCAAATATGATCATAGGCTAAATTTGTTAGTTCTACCTAGGAATGATGATTATTGTTAGTGTTTGATAGGTTTTATGGATTGTTTGATTAATAGACTTGAATTGTTATTGTAAAGTTTGATTTAGACATGAAATAGGTTGTGTTTAGTGGCTGGAAATTTTGGTGATTCATTGCATAAACCCCTTGTGTTGATTGATTAGTTTTGTGTTGATTGATCGGTGCATTGTTGATTTAGACTTTGTGTTTAGGGTTTGTTTGCGATAGGAACAACCGTAGGGTTTTGTTGCGTGATTATTTGGATTAAGTAAAGCGGTTAAACACCTTCCTTGAGACCGAGAGGTGATAGGAAGTTAGGGTTGTCTCATTACCTTTGCATGCTAGAATAAGGATTGCGCGAGAGCGAGTTCGTTTCTTGTCAGGTTTAGGTGTTTTGAGCGACTAGTTGATCTATTTTGGTTTAAGTTGAATTGTTCCTCTATCCTTGGTTGTGTAGTATTCATTACCATTAGGGTCGAGTGTTGGTGAGACCGAGAGGTGATCCTTCATTAGAACACGTTAGCAATTATTTCCCGGTTTGGTCGTTTTAGGCGATTTTGAGTAGTTAAGGCTTGTTGAGTGAGACCGAGAGGTAATCCAGTGAGCCCGAGCGATCCTTAGTCGTGTCATCTTTAGGGATCGGTGTCTATATATCATTCAATCCATTAGCTTGTTAGGCCTACAATTTGATTCAAACCTAGGTAGACGTTTTTCTCCATCTAAAGTCAACTCAGTTAGTTTTCCGTTAAGTTTTCTATTTTAGGTAAGTTTTGTCAGTCAGTCTTGTTAGTTCAGTTAAGTATCTAAAAATCAATATAATTATTATTCTAAGGTAGGTCTTGTCTAGGGTTAGTGATCTTTAGCATTCTTACGTGTCCACGTGTCCGATACTCGGACTTCCTAGGTCTATATTACTTGCGATCGGTACACTTGCCGGTTGTGTATGGTTTTAGGATTTTCGTTTTAATATTAAAGCTTAGTTGTGAGGGTAATATTTATAGGGTTATTAGACACACATCAAGTTTTTGGCGCCGTTGCCGGGGACACGGTTTTAGGCGTTTTGAGAGCAATCCGAGTTAGGATTTATCTTTTGTGCTACTTGTAATTATTTTTGTTTTATTTTGCTTATTTGTTAGAATAGTTTAGATAATATTATTTCTAATTATAGTATTTATGCGACAGACTCGATCTCGTGGACCACCCGACACTGAAGCATTCCCCGAGCCAGAGAGAGAGTTTCGTGAGAGACATCGTCCCGTTTCACCCTCGTCCACTTCTTCATCCGTTGACCCCGACGATAGGGATAGGATCATGGGCGACATTCCACCGAGGAGGACAGTTGCTGACCGGGCTTGACCGGCCAATGCTGGCGCGAGATCCAGCATCGCACCACCCGCCATTGGAGTTGCGACGAGCTGGCAGATCCCGTCGAACATTCTGAAAACTGTTGGTACATAAATGTCAATAGTTCATAGTCTAGCGTTTGTAATCGAGTCTGTAATGTAATTATGTTTAAGTTTATGTTTATGTATGTAAGCGAAGTTGTCAACAAGTTCGCTTAGGCGAACTTGTTGAACAAGCGAAGTTGTCGACAAGTTCGCCTAGGCGAACTTGTTGAACGAGCGAAGTTATGGACAACTTCGCCTGAACATATCGGGCGAAGTTGTCGTGTCTATATATACTGTAGCTGACGGATTGTTTAGGAGAACGAGAGAGGAATCAGTAGTTGAGTTCAGTGAACGTGCCGAGAGTCTGTAATAGACGTGTTTCAAGTTATAATATATAACGTGTTCGTTTGTATCGCGTGTGATTGTTTTACGTATTCTACGCTCGTAACTACCTACGCAGGGATTCCGCACCTACGTAGATAGCGATATCCCGTGTAAGATCCGTACGGGAACCTACAATTGGTATCAGAGTTTTGGCTCGATTGTGTGGTTCGGGATTTCACGCGGGTGTAGAAAACGTCTCGTTTGACCTATTCGCGGGACGCGTTTTCGTTGATATTGTGTTATACTCACCTTATACCGTCATATTCAAGCCGTCACACCGACCGGAAACTGCTAATCGTCGAAAACAGATCTGAATATTTTCAGTGTTCTTCGGGCGAAGTTGTTGTTCTTCAGGCGAAGTTGCCGACGCTGGAAGTAGGGTTTCGGTGAAGATATAAGGTTGAGCGAAGTTAACCACAACTTCGCCTACCTCATAAGTTCGCCTAAGCGAAGTTATCCTCAACTTCGCTTACCTCCTAAGTTCGCTTACCTTAAGCGAAGTTATTCTCAACTTCGCCAAGTCACGCGAATTTAAGGATTTTCCAGCGAAGTTAACACTTAAGCGAAGTTATCCTTAACTTCTCCTATAGTACTGTTTGGAAGAATTTTTGTTTTTTTTTTCGGGTTTTTCTTGTTTTCGAGAAGATGTCGCCGATTAACATCTCAGAGTTAGTCAAAATGGAAGTTGAAGCGGGGTCGGCTACTAAGGCCCCAAGGTTGATGAAAGGAACCGACTTTGTGGCGTGGAAGGATAGGTTCATTCAGTATATTAAATACCAGGATGCAAAGATGTGGGTGTGCATCCAGGATGGATATATTCCACCGACAATGGAATACGAAGGTCGGGATGTGGTAAAGAAGTACAGCAAGATGGAGGAAGAAGAGAAAAAGATGTATGAGGCCGAGAGCAAGGCCCATGCTGCAATTACTATGGCTCTTCCTCAAGAGATTCTCCATACATTCAGGAAGTACACTTCTGCACGAGAGCTTTGGGATGCTCTTGAGAATAGATTCGAAGGGAACGTGGGTATTCGTGCCTCGAAGATTAAGCTATTAAAGACCCAGTTCTCTGTCTTCAAGTATTTGAAGAACGAATCGCTCGATGATATTATCACCCGATATTATCATCTAATGACAGAGCTGAACAACTATTCTATTGCTTACAGAGATGAGGAAATAGTTGAGAAGCTTCTCGATGCTCTCCCACCGAAGTGGGAAATGTACAGTGTTCTAATGAGGGAAGACAAAGACTTTCCTGATTATGACTTGGAGACAGCAGTAAACAAGCTCAGAACCTTTGAGCTTAATATGGTTCGTAAAGAGACACCAACGGATCAGGTTCAAGACCCTGGTATGTATGGTGCCAAAGTTATCTCAGGCTCAAGTTCGAAGTCTGAATCTGCTGCTTACTACTCCAAAGGAGAGTCAGGTTCTAACTCTTCTCATGAAGGAAATGTGTCAGTAAACATGAACGGTGATGTTTGCTTTGTTGCTGGAGGATCAAGTGCTTCGAAACCTCAAGCATCCAAGAGTAGTTTCTCTCCCAATGCTTCAAGCAATAACTACTCTAAGATGCCAATGAGTGTCAAATCTGCTGAAGAGCAGTTTGCACTCTATGCATCCTTTATTGCTTCTTACGAGAACTAAATACAAGGGAAGATTGTGGACCCTGCTGCTTTGGAAGAAGACTATGACCAGATCGATCCAGATGATCTGGAGGAGATGGATCTGCAGTGGCAGATGGCTATGATAGTCAGAAGAGTGAAGCGTATCATGAAGAAGACTGGCAGAAAGTTCGTAGGTGGAAAGCCAGGATTTGATAAGTCAAGGGTGAGGTGTTACAATTGTCAACAAAATGGACACTTTGCAAAGGAGTGCACTAATGCACGTGTAGAACGTAGTCAGGGGAGGACTACACAGCAAAGTGGAAATAACAATGGGAATAATACCATGATGTCTGATGCTGGTGAATACAACTGGAACATGTTCTCTGGAGAACTCTTTGAGCAGGCACACATGGCGAAGGTTGCAGCTGAAGAATGTATGAAAGCTGCTGAAAATGAAAAAGCTTTCATGGCTGATGACCAGAACTCCGAGGTATATACTAAACCTATCTGTACTAAATGTGAGAACTTGTCTGAACAACTTGCTACAATTACTGATCAGTATGTTAAGTTGGATGCCGAATTTAAAACCTTGAAAGAAGATCATCACTTCACAAAGACAAGAGAAAATAATTATAAAATAAAAATTAAAGCTTGTGAAAAAGACGTTAAAAGTTTGAAAACAAAATTAGCTGAGAAAATTGATGTGATCGATCTAAGCTACGAGGTTTTAGAAGAGAAAACCAAGTTAATCGCTGAGAAAGAAAAACAGATTGCTGATCACCAGGTAAAAGTGGTGGAACTAAATAGGAAACTGGAGCAATTCCGGAATTCCTCTGCTATTCTTGATCACCTCGTTAGTGATCAAGGTTCCTCACCTAAGAGGGGAGGAATTGGTTACCATGAGGTTCCACCACCTTATAACCATAATTATACTTTCAATCCTAGTGTTCATGAATCTGTTAATTTTGTAGCTGATCAGACAGGTCCTGCTAGGGAAACTGGTAAAGTACCGGAAGTTAGTAAAGGCGAAACAAGTTCGCCTATCTCAAAAGTTAAAATTTCTATTTCAAGTCCAGTCTCATCTGATTCGGATAAGTCATCCAAGTCGGGTAAGACAAAAGAGAAGGAAGTATTACCCACTAGTGGAGAAAAAGTTAAATCAACTAAAAGGAGTACTCCACTCAACCCATATGTCCCACCTTATGTGAGACGTACGGTTGGTAATACTGCCTCCACATCTAAAACATCTGCTGAAAAGAAAGCTGATCATAGGTATTGTTTTAGATGTAATCAAACAGGGCACCTTGTTGCTGATTGCCCTCTGAAGCAGCGTTTCAGAGAGGTGAGGCCCTCGAAAACTGAGACTAAGGTTTTTGGTAATCGTTTAAATGTTAAAAATGAAAACCATTCAAATTTGAGAGATAATACAGGTTTTCAAAGAAACACATCTCGTTTTTACACTACTAATAACCAAACCAAATGCTATAATTCTTTTGATTCTCTTAATGTACGTCGGTTTGGTTGGCCTCACTATCAGTCTCCAAGGAGGTATCCTGTTAGGACTCGTGGAAATTTTTCTAATGCTAACTTTGGTCAGCCAAGGTGTGTGAGTTCTGTTAAGAAGGTTAATCGACCCAAGACCAAGAGGTCTTGGGTCCCCAAATTTTAATAATCTCTTTTGTTTGTGCAGGAACAGTTGAACAGGGCTTCCAATAATCTTTGGGTTGTGGACAGCGGCTGTTCCCGGCACATGACTGGTAACAAGGATTTATTACAAGATTTAAAACCTGTTCAAGGAGCGAGAGTCAGTTTTGCCGGTAAGAGTGGAGGCAAAATAACAGGAAGGGGTACGGTAACTAACAGGAAGATGACGTTAGAAAATGCGAACTTTGTTGAAGAACTGAAGCACAATCTGCTGAGTGTGTCGCAGATTTGTGATAAAGATTATACCGTACACTTCATGAAGAATGATGCGATTGTGTTGAAGCCTGGTTTTCAAATACCAGAGGAGTGGATAGTAATGAAGGCTCCACGTGATAGAAATACGTATATGATGGATCTAAGTTCAACTGAAATGTCAACGGAAGAATCGTGCCTTTTGACGAAAGCAAGCGAATCGGAATCTGAACTGTGGCACAGGAGAATGGGGCACATTCATCTTCGGAAGATGAACCATATTGTCAGACATGGGCTTGTGTTGGGTGTTCCCTTAAAAAGTTTCAATTTTGAAGACAAATGTGGTTGTTTGCGCGACTATGGTCTGAATTTCTTACTCACTCCTATTTTTATTGATAACACTGCTGCCATCTCAGTAATTAACAATCCCGTGAAACATAGTAAAACTAAACATATTGACATTCGTCATCATTTCATACGGGATTGTGCTGAGAAGAAACTGATTAAGGTCGAAAAGGTCGATACGCTAGAAAATTTCGCTGATTTATTTACAAAAGCGTTTGATAAATCCAGATTTCAAAACCTAATTGAGCTGAACGGGATGATCAATCCCGAGTAACCTTGTTTTTTTTGTGTTTATTTAAAAAAAAAAAAAAAAAAAAAAACGTCACTATTGCTTAAAATTAGTCGGTTACCTCAGTTTGATGGACATATCCTCGGATATGTTTGGGTCCTCGTTTCTACTTGTAGAGAATGAGGGTCGCCATTAACCAGATGACTGAAAGTGACCGGGGCGGTTATGATGTGTTTTTCTTTCTGTCGCTGAAAATTAGTCGTTCATACTTAGTTAGAAGGACACATACTTGTATGTGGTCGGTCCAGTTGATCCATTGGATCTTCAGGATTGCCGTTTACCTGAAGACTTTGACGTGATCGGGGCGATTGAAGTCAAAATTTTTTTTGGGGGAAATGAAATTACTTTTCAAGTCTACTACTTCGTATGAAGTACCTTTGCTATGTTCACAGAAAATTGATCCAACCTTGGAAAATGATATATATATACTGATTGTGTGTGCTTAACTAGTGAAGTTATTAGGCTTAAAAGGCCTTAGAACAGTCATTGTATGTCATGGTAACTTTTTATGGTGCGTAAAAGTAGATGTGATACAAACCTAATCTACTCAATTTTACGTGGAAACTCCTTAAGAGTTTTGTATGTCTTCATACATATCTTTCCGAATGATAGGCAGAAAAGCGTTTACCCAGTCATACACGAGCCCGTAAGTGTTCTGATTCCCGTGAAGAAAGCGTTTCAAGACACTGCAGTGATCCAGATTCGGGACTTGCAGTTGTTTATTACTCTGAAGTCTATAAGTATGTTTGTTGAAAAAAAATAAAAAAAAAAAAAAAAAAAAAAAAAATTAGTACTTATGAGTTATTGTAACCTTCGAGAGTTCAAGATATCGAGACTTCTCAATCATGGAGTAAGAAAGAGTGCGGGAAGCAGACAAAGAATACTTACAAGTTAATCAGACACTATGGGTCGAAGTCAATTCGGGGTGACTTGGGGAAAGCCAAATACGCTTTGAGAATAGATAGGAGGCATCTTAATCTCTGAGTTGTTGCCCACTTTTTTTTTTGAGATTAATTGAACTTAACTCGTATCACAGAAACGATGAAAACCATTTTAAGTTGTTTACATGTGTACAACCTGTTTCTCTATGTCATAATACAGCTAAACACGGATCTATGTGACAGTCACGGAGTTAGTATGATTCCTGTTAGGATCTTTTCTAAAACATGGTGGTCCCTGACTAGACTGAAATTTGATCCCTTATTCGTTAAATTTTTATAAGTTTTTCTTAGTTTTGTAGTTGTATTAATTTTTAACTGTTTACTTAGAATTGATCATGTCGTTTATTTCTTAAAGGGAAGTTTTAAAGAGCTAATTCAAATTGTTCAAAATTATAAGGTTTGGTTATGAAAATATAGGCGAAGTTGTTGAATCAGGCGAACTTGTGGATAACTTCACCTAGGCGAAGTTATCCGTAACTTCGCCTGACCAACTCTGACCCTATATAAGGATTTCAAACAGTAAAATTTTCATTATTTACAATATACAGCGAACTTGAGCTCCGATATATCAGCGAACTTGATCTTTTCGATTTCGATTTCTTTCTTTGTTCTCAGTTTCAGTTATCGTTTCACGGTATGTGTTATCGGTACATCGTGTTAGCTGTTTCTTCTTGTTTATCAAGAGCGGATCATTGCTGAGCAGTCCAAGACTATTCAACGCCTAGTGGAAGCAAATCAACTGCAGGCATCCCTCCTGGTTGAGCACGGGAAAGTTATAGATGCCTTGAAGGTTTTCTTGGCATCTCAGGGGGAGATGAGCTGTAGAGGCGACGAGCTGACGACGAAAAGAAGAAATGATCAAGACGATGATCCCAATGCACCAGAAGGTGCAGGTGGTGAGTTGCCAAGAACTACTATAGCTCTTAGGGCTTCCACAGCTGAGGGGGAGTCTGCCGCTGGTGATGATGTGGTTGCTGTTGGTGATGATGTGGATGTGGTTGAAGATGTTGAGATTGTTGATGATATGATTGATGCGCTGAAAGAGATAGACGATATGTTAGAGGATGATGAGTTGATAAATGAAGATGATGTTCTGCCAATCGATGAGATCGAAAAGATTGGTGCAGAAATTGTGGTTGAGAATGTGATAGAAGAAGGAGAGATTGTTGAAGAAAATGTAGAGCATGAGATCCCTGTGGTTGAACAGTCGACTATATGTGAAGATGCTGCGGTTGACAACACTGAGTGGGAAGATCAGCCAAACTGGAAGGAAGGCTGCGCTCAGTGGTTTGTAAAGACGAAGAAGCCAGCAGTACCGACGATGTTCAAAAAGTCGTATAATATAAAGGGATATGCAGAATCAAAGAAGGGAATCATATGTTGGTTGTACGATGAAGAGTTGAAACTATTTGTGATCAAACGTTACGACGGTATTCAGTACTTCAAGAAGATGTTAAGATCCCTGAATACCTTACCGGAGTGTGAGGTGAAAGACTTAGCAAGACTGGGGCTGATAAACAGAAGTGATGATAACATGGCGAGAGTAATTGGGAAAATTGTTTGGAAGGAGGCCATTAAAGATAAAAAGTTTGAACTTCTGAAGCCTCAGAAAGGGAAGTTAGTAGAAGACAAAGATAGAGGGATGAGGGCAGACGGCAAACCATGGATGGTTATGAAGTATAAACCAGTCCGTCATTTAAAAGAAGTGCCGATGAAGGTGATGCCCAAGAACGTCTTGAAAGACTTGAAGTGGTGGTACGTGGATTGTGAAACTGCTGAAGCGGTCATGGAGGATGAAGATGAGCAAGAGATCATGAGAGTGTATGATCCTATGCACTTAGTCAATCTGTCTCAAGCTGACTTGCAGGTACTACATGCTAAGAAGATTTTCTACATTCCTGCTTGGAAAGAGGAAGCTAAGAAGTACCAGAAGTTGGTTTCTGTATGTGTTAGACAGGGAGTGCATGCTTGAAGAGATGAAGAGAGAAGACGAGAGATTACAAGACACAAGCTTTGAAGATCAAGATATGAAGCTACTGCCAAGGGGGAGTCTGTTGGTACATAAATGTCAGTAGTTCATAGTCTAGCGTTTGTAATCGAGTCTGTAATGTAATTATGTTTAAGTTTATGTTTATGTATGTAAGCGAAGTTGTCAACAAGTTCGCTTAGGCGAACTTGTTGAACAAGCGAAGTTGTCGACAAGTTCGCCTAGGCGAACTTGTTGAACGAGCGAAGTTATGGACAACTTCGCCTGAACATATCGGGCGAAGTTGTCGTGTCTATATATACTGTAGCCGACGGATTGTTTAGGAGAACAAGAGAGGAATCAGTAGTTGAGTTCAGTGAACGTGCCGAGAGTCTGTAATAGACGTGTTTCAAGTTATAATATATAACGTGTTCGTTTGTATCGCGTGTGATTGTTTTACGTATTCTACGCTCGTAACTACCTACGCAGGGATTCCGCACCTACGTAGATAGCGATATCCCGTGTAAGATCCGTACGGGAACCTACAAAAACCATTGCTCATTCTGCTCAGTTTCACGGGTTGCTTCATGAGAACCCGCACTCTCATCTCACTCGCATCGTGCGTATCTGCGACACTTTCCATCTTGCGGGCGTTTCCGAAGACGCCGTTAAGCTCCGCATCTTTCCGTTTTCTCTCGCTGATCAAGCGAGTCTGTGGCTCGAGTCCCTCCCACAGGGCTCTATAGCCACTTGGGCTGCCATGCAGACCCAATTTCTTGAAAAATACGATCCTCCGGCTAAGTCCGCCCGTTTGCGTAACCAAATACATTCTTTTCAGATGGAGGACACTGAGTGTTTTTACGAGACCTGGGAGCGATTCAAAAATCTATTAGCGTTGTGCCCGAACCACGTCTTGCAAGATTGGGCGGTCGTCGAGAAATTTTATAATGGAGTGACGTACGCGACGCAGAGTATGCTCGACACGGCGGCGGGAGGAAATCTGTTGACAACAAAGGACCCTGATAAGTGTATCGCTTTATTCAATGGGCTAGCTATGAGTGGGTACCAGAGACCACCCGCCAGAGGAGGTAAGACCGTCGATTCCATCTCACGAGGCATGCATTCGGTGGACACCACCACCGCACTGACGGCACAGGTCGAGGCGTTGGCGAAGATGGTAAAAGATACGCAGACGAAGAGCAAGTTGTGTGAGATCTGCAGAGGTGGGCATGATACCGTTCAGTGCCCTGTCAGTTCCCAAGAGGAGGCCGTAGACTTCGTAGGAAATCCAAACCGAAATCCAAATTCTTTCAATTCTTATAATTCGGGATGGAGGGGAAATCAGAACTCCAACTGGAGGAGCGGCAACCAGTCCGGTTTTCAGCAGCGTCAGAGCCTATTTCAGGATGCCGGTGAGGGAACGAGCAGTGGGGAGAAGAAGCCCACTTTGGAGGAGATGATGGCGCAACAAACGCAGATGTTGTCGCAGCTTATGACGCGTGAGGATTCCCGACACAAGGAGACGCAGGAGAAGTTTCGAGAGCACGAGCAGTTCATGAGGAATCAGGCAGCGTCAATTCAGAATCTCGAGCGGCAGATGGGGGAGATAGCCAGTAGATTAAATGAGAGGCCGCAGGGTACGCTACCGAGTAATACTGAGCAAAACCCGAGAGGATTCGTGAAGGCTGTGACGACGAGGAGCGGTGCAGGGGCACGAGATGAGCCCATGATCCAGCAGAGGTCTAGAGGAGAAGTCGTCGAGGAGCCTGCAGTCGATGGAGTGGAGCAGGTGGATGAGGAGATTCAGATGGAGTCTCCGCCGGCCCAGGTGCATCAGAGGAGCAGCCCAGGGAGTTCACCACAGGCCGAGAAATAGCAGTCACCGAGCGAGCCACCGAGAGTTTACAAACCCCGATTGCCATACCCCGGGAGAGTCCGTAGAGATAGAGATGAGGAGCAGAACTCCAAATTCCTTGATCTTTTGAAGCAGCTTTACCTCAATATCCCATTCCTTGAGGCACTCACTCAGATGCCTAAACACACAAAGTTCCTTAAGGATATTCTCTCGAACTAGGAGAAGTTAGCTGAGGCCGCTTCCACCCCTTTGAGTGCTAATTGTTCTGCTATCTTACAGAGGAAGTTACCAGAGAAGAGAGCTGATCCAGGGAGTTTCACAATTCCCTGCACCTTGAGTGATGATACAGTGGTTCATGCGCTGGCTGATCTTGGTGCCAGTATTAATCTCATGCCGTATTCTGTGTATCGCAAGCTGGGGTTAGGGGAACCGAGGCCTACCAGGATGAGTATCCAGCTTGCTGATCGTTCCGTGAAGTATCCGCGTGGGATTGTTGAGAACATGCTCATTCGCATTGGTAAGTTCATTTTCCCGGTGGACTTTGTTATTCTTGACATGAATGAGGATGATAATGTTCCACTCATTTTAGGCAGACCTTTTCTGGCCACCGCACATGCGTTGATCGATGTTCGCGATGGCAAACTGATCCTTCGAGTCGGGGATGAGAACGTCACATTTGACGTTCGACAGTCACCTAAGCATCCCAAATCGACTGATGACTCCCTATGCTTCATTGATACGATCATGACTCATGTGGGGGAGTTTTCCAGTGACCCTGGTGGAGGCCCGCCTCAGACACACATATCTTAGATAAGGAGACCCCAAAGGTTGAGATGGACGCATTGACTGAACACCACCCTGATGCTGACTTTGAGTCGTCTTCCTTTGATTCTGAATTATCTACCGGAGATCATCGTGTTCATCAGTTGTTTGAGTTGGAGGAGTTACGGGACCGTACTTACGCGCAGTCAGTAGGAATGGCAACGGGGCGGGTTTGGGGCGGGTTTTGCTTAACCCGAACCCGAACCCGAAACCAAAAACCATCCCCGTACCCGCCCCATTACCCGTCGGGTTTAATTCGGGGATTCCCCGTTTGGTTTTTTGTACCCCCCCGACCCGCCCCGTCCCCGAACCCGAAAACCCGAAAACCCGAAACCGATAAGAGAATTAGGGATCTTACATTACAGGTGGTAGCCTGGTAGAGTGGTAGGATGAGAACGAGGAGGAGGAGGGTGGTCCGGTGGTGCAGACGGGGCGATTGAGTGGATGGTGATGGTGGTGCAGACGGCGATTGAGTGAATCGGGGGCGGAATGGCGGTGGCGCACTGGTGCTGCAGATTGATGGTGCTGCGGACTGCCGATTGGTGGTGCACTGGTGC
The DNA here is from genome assembly GCF_021521415.1 of Bidens hawaiensis. Taxonomy (NCBI): domain Eukaryota; kingdom Viridiplantae; phylum Streptophyta; class Magnoliopsida; order Asterales; family Asteraceae; genus Bidens; species Bidens hawaiensis. The sequence continues at coordinate 200,043 of NW_027493776.1, forward strand.
TGCAGATTGAGTGGTGCACTGGTGCTGCGGACTGCCGATTGGTGGTGCACTGGTGCTGCGGACTGCCGATTGGTGGTGCACTGGTGCACTGGTGGTGGATTGGCGGTGGATTGGTGGTGGATTGGTGGTGCACGGTGGATTGGTGGTTTAGGTACTGAGACAGTGGACGGCGATTCACGATTGTTAGGTTTAGATTTGAGATTGTTAGGTTTAGGTTTTTAATATATGTATATATATATTATTTTTATTTATATTTATATATATTATATCGGGGCGGGTCGGGGCGGGGGTACCCAAACCCGAACCCGAACCCGAACCCGAAACAATCCCCGAAACAATCTCCGAAACCCGACCCGAAACCGAAAAAACAAAACCCGACCCGACCCGAAATAAGCCGGTTTTCGGGTTTCCCCGTCGGATTCGGGGATTTTTGCCATCCCTAGCAGTCAGATGGTTATAATCAGCAGGTGAAGGAACTGCAAGGTCGTAAGTTAGAGGGTATTGACCAGTTTAAGTGTGGGGATATGGTCTTATTGTATAATTCCCGGTTGAGGTTTTTCCCGGGAAAGTTGAGATCCCGTTGGTCAGGTCCGTTTATTATTACTGAGGTTTTCCCGGATGGCACTGTTGAGATTAAGGACAAAGGCGGAACATTTATGGTGAACGGTGATAGACTGATGCACTACACTAGCGAGCCGATGACTGATCAGACGGTCGAGGTATTCTACCTTGACCCACTCTCCGAGACGTAGACATGTGGATGCATCACTTGGGAGACTGCCCGAGTTGTAGAGTATTTTTGTTATATGTTTGTGCTATCTGTTTTATTTGTTTTGTCTATTTCAGGATGTTCCAAGATGAAACCGCTCGTACTCAATCTCCATTCGAGTCGGTCGATTTAAGGGGTGTTTCATTGAAAAAAATAAAAAAATTAAAAAATTTAAAATTATAAAAACCAAAAACACAAAAATATGTTTATTTGTTTATGTTTTTGTTTTCCGTATTGTACGCTGCTACATGCGAGCGAGTTTGAGTTTTGCAGGTTACATATTGCGCATAGTAGCTATGGTGGCGTTTTGGAACAGGTTCTCCCGAGGTTGCGGTCGCGAATGAAATGCTATACGGTCGTTTGGATACTACTCAGCTGTTGAGGATTCTGCACACAAACCAGGGGAGTAACCCGTTCTTTGTTTTTACTCTTGTATACTTTATTTTTATTTTCTGGTTTATTTTTACTTTATTTTATTTCTTTTCCTTATACACATCGAGGACGATTTCGTTCTAAATGTGGGGATGGGGTTTATTTTACTTAGTTGTAGGAAAATTTTTGGATTTTACTTAGTTGTAGGAAAATTTTTGGAAAAAAAATAAAATAAAATAAAATAAAATTTTGAAAAATTTTTAAAAAATAGTCCCTTGAAATTTGTTTTCTCTACGTTAAACAGGAGATGATATTATTATCGAGTAGTGTTTGTTTCATAACTTCTTGGTGTTTTCATAATATAAATATATATAATAAATAAGAACAGTGCCCATTAGACCCGCACGTAATGTATGGTAACCGAACGGTTTAGACTCAGTAATCGTGTGTCGGTAGGCTCAGCCTTTGAGAATGAAAGGGCAGTTTGGTTGTTGACCTAATTGAACCTTTTAAATGGCCTGACTTTAGTGGGAAACATCTTATGGGTTTTGTTTGATTTACTAAGCTCGTGACAGGACTGGAATGAAAAGCCGGGTCATACCCAAGCCTCGAGTCACATGATCGTCTGTATATTATTTGTATAATATTTTGTATATGTGTCTATTCCTGTGAAGCTCCGTACTTTGTTGCGCGGTGGCGCAGACCTGAACGTTGATGCTAGCAGAAGACAGTTTTGCTCGGCCCTCTGTTGCGCGGTGGCGCAGATCTGAGCCTTAATGCATTTCTGTAGCTTCGTCCAACATGGTATAATAATAAAAAAAATAAATAAATAACTAATAATAATAATTTAAATCAAAACCACCATGAAGGAAACTACTGTCGGTCGATCTTGACCAAGCTAGAGTTTATAGGTCGTATATGAGTCGAAATGTTTTAATCATGTGGCAATAGGTTTAAGTCAAGTTTGGATGGCTCGGCCCGGTAAAACAATAATGGAATTGGTAAAGTGGCAGCAAGGCTTTTAGGTGTGGGTTCCACTTAGTCATACAAATTAATAGAATTGTCACGCCTTATTTGCCTCGGTAAGTATTAGGGGCATGGGTTTAAAGTGGACAGCAATACCGGCAATCGACCTGATCTAGCTTATTAGGTGAAAGTTGGAAGGGGTAACGGGTCACTTGTTCTAATACTTTAAAAAGAAGAAAAAAAATATATTAATAATAATACTAAATAAATAAAACCAAGAGTTGTCGGTTGAACTCGGATATGATCCTGTGTAGTAATCTTTTTCAGGGACGAAAAAGTCTTAAGTGTGGGGATATTTGATGTGTTGTAAAACACTCGTATTTTCCGCACGTTTTATCTACGTATTATATTATATTTTATATGTTTTAACTCGTTTTAGATATGTTTTACATACATTTATTAATCTTGTAGGTTTTGGGTAAAAGAAAGGAATAAACCGGGACTTTTCGAGCATTCTACGAGCATTTTACGCATACGTTTTCAAGTAAACAACTCAAGGCCCGACCCGTATGCATCATGGAGGCCCAAGACCATATTATATTATATTATATAAAAAAAATAAAAACCCTAGGGCTGGAAGAAGTTCCGATCGGCAGCAGTAGGAAAGAAGAAAAGAGAAAAAAGTTTTGTGGAGCTAGGGTTTGGACTTGTGGCGGCTAGGGAAGGAAGAACAAGCAAGAACAAGCCTCGGTGATCGTTTACCGTCAGTTTACAGCAGCCCGGAACATCCATATCCTTCCATCTTTTACATTGTTCATCATACTTTATTTTCTTGATCAATTGTTAATTTGTTTTGCAATTGTGTTAGAGATTGAAGTGTTTATGAGTGTTATTGATTGTTGAATGAATTTTAAGATGATTGGTATGAGTTTATTAATGGTTTTAAGATGATGGCTGTCCAAATATGATCATAGGCTAAACTTGTTAGTTCTACCTAGGAATGATGATTATTGTTAGTGTTTGATAGGTTTTTTGGAATGTTTGATTAATAGACTTGAATTGTTATTATAAAGTTTGATTTAGACATGAAATAGGTTGTGTTTAGTGGCTGGAAATTTTGGTGATTCATTGCATAAACGCCGTGTGTTGATTGATTAGTTTTGTGTTGATTGATCGGTGCATTGTTTGATTCTAGACTTTGTGTTTAGGGTTTGTTTGCGGTAGGAACAACCGTAGGGTTTTGTTGCGTGGTTATTTGGATTAAGTACAGCGGTTAAACACCTTCCTTGAGACCGAGAGGTGATAGGAAGTTAGGGTTGTCTCATTACCTTTGCATGCTAGAATAAGGATTGTGCGAGAGCGAGTTCGTTTCTTGTCAGGTTTAGGTGTTTTGAGCGACTAGTTGATCTATTTTGGTTTAAGTTGAATTGTTCCTCTATCCTTGGTTGTGTAGTATTCATTACCATTAGGGTCGAGTGTTGGTGAGACCGAGAGGTGATCCTTCATTAGAACACGTTAGCAATTATTTCCCGGTTTGGTCGTTTTAGGCGATTTTGAGTAGTTTAGGCTTGTTGAGTGAGACCGAGAGGTAAACCAGTGAGCCCGAGCGATCCTTAGTAGTGTCATCTTTAGGGACCGGTGTCTATATATCATTCAATCCATTAGCTTGTTAGGCCTACAATTTGATTCAAACCTAGGTAGACGTTTTTCTCCATCCGAAGTCAACTCAGTTAGTTTTCCGTTAAGTTTTCTATTTTAGGTAACTTTTGTCAGTCAGTCTTGTTAGTTCAGTTAAGTATCTAAAAATCAAAAATCAATATAATTATAATTCTAAGGTAGGTCTTGTCTAGGGTTAGTGATCTTTAGCGTTCTTACGTGTCCACGTGTTCGATACTCGGACTTCCTAGGTCTATATTACTTGCTATCGGTACACTTGCCGGTTGTGTGTGGTTTTAGGATTTTCGTTTCAATATTAAAGCTTAGTTGTGAGGGTAATATTTATAGGGTTATTAGACACACATCACAATCCGACAGGCTTGTAAACTGTGGATTGGCTTTGAGGTTCTCAAACCCTTTGGTATTTGTGCGGCTAGTCTCAGGTGAGTTCATGATGCCCCTTTTAAATCTTTTTACGTTTTGGGCTAGCATACACACAGAAATCCAATTTTATACGATTTTACTCGTTACAACTATTTGAATGGTATTACATGGTATCACTCGTGATTGTGCATTTTAAAAGTTATATTTTAATTATTTTACATGCTTTAGGATATTTTAGACTCGTTTATGGTCTTGTATCCTTTAAGGTTACATGCATTATTGATGGTCTAGACCTAGGATGTTAATAGACTTGGTAGTAATTGAATATGAGTAGACCTATTTTCTTAGTTCACGTATGGGATGATATATATATAGATACATATATATATATTTATATGTATGTATGGAGGTATGTATGTATGTATGAGTATGTGTTACCTTATAGCCTACAGTTGTGTGATGATATTTAGTTCCTCGTGACTAAGAATGATGTGAGTAGGCTTATTGATGTGTGTGTGCATGGTGATCACGGCCAGGTCAAATATATTACTCGGGTTTTCAAATCCCGTGGTGGAGAGGCCCATGTGGCGTGATCATCATTTTGGTGGGTCAAATATATTACTCGGGTTTTAAAATCCCGTGGTGAAGAGGCCCGTTGTATGTTGAGCCGTGATCGGGTCAAATATATTACTCGGGTTGTACCGTGGTGGAGAGGCACGTATCACGTGCTTGGATGTGTAAGCTGTGACCGAGTCAAATATATTACTCGGGTTTGACCCGTGGTGGAGAGGCTCGTGTCACATGCTTAGGTCTTACCGCGTCCAAGTCAAATATATTACTCGAGTCTTGACTCGTGGTGGAGAGGCCCGTGTACGTGCGTTCGACGATGAATGTATTATTTGGTGAATTATATTAATTATTTTATTATTATCCTCTCTATTGTTTAGAACTATAATTTTGAGATAAAGTATGAAATATTGTTTATGAAAACTTGAACTCACCCAGCTCTAGCTGACTTTGTATGTATGTTAGATTGATTGCCAGGTTAAGGATCGGAGGTTATCGCTTAGATGTGCTAGAGACTACTCAGAAGGCTGAAGGCATTTCTGGTCGAGGAATTCAAATAAAACAAATATTTTATTTACATTTGATTTTGGACACCTGTACCCGTGTTTTGGGATTTTTAAATACTTACACCTTTTTCCGCTGTTATTTACTCTGAACTGGTTTTAAATACAAAGAATTGTTTGGTTTTAAATTTTTGTGAAAACTGTGGATGTGATTACCAACTATAGGATTCCCGGGATTCGGGGTCTTACAACCAATTAACATGATTTTTAAGTATGTTATACTAGACATACCTAGGAGGATTTTGGTGCAAAAACCTCAATCAAAACAGTCCCGGAAATGCTCAATTGGACAGCCACCCAGTTAGCCTAAAACAAGCCATTAATCGATCAATTTGCGTGATATAACGACCAATTAAGGTGTAAAAGACTTGGGGAATCGTAGAACTAACCTTGAATTGAAGTTTTATGGCTTAATCTTGGCTGCATAGAAGAAAATCGCAAGGGGGGGGGGGCTGGAAGCTGCTCCGATCGGACAAGACATAGGGGTTAGGGTTTCTTTTGTTTTGTGTTATAATATAAAAAGTTTCATCCTAGCCCCTCCAAATTGAAGTATTTGGCATTTTGGAAGAAAAGTTAAATGCTTTAACGTACCGGGATGATGAGAATGATTCCAAGAAGTGTCGGTTAAATCCCGAGAATTATACATACTTTACAACCTTAAATCTTTAAACCGTAAATTAACGGGCGTTACAAATGCCTTCCTGTTGATCATAACCCAATACAACCAATTTTGCCTTGTTTCTCACGATTACCCCTCGGTCGTCTTACTTGCACTTATAAACCCATTTCGTCGGTATAACTCTTTTGACTCGATTGGGTTTGTCAATCAGATACCATACACCCAGTCTTACGAACTGCTGCAGCTCCTCCTACAAAGCTTCAACCCAAGACGGTTCCTTGAGTGCATCGTGACACTTGTCGATTCTATATGATATAAAAAGCAAGTGTATCGAGCACACAAATCGGATCATCTGTAGAAGATACGTTACAATCAATCACATCATCACATACACTAGCCAATTGGTGTCTCGTTCGAACACCGTCGTTCACATCCCCAATTATCTATTCCTACGGATGATTCGTGTGAATCCTTAAAGAAGGATTCGCAGGCACAGATACATTATCACCAAGATTAGTGATATTTTCCTCCGCTGTGTCTAAAGAGACTGTCGATGACACATCTTCAACTAGAATTGGCTCGTTTGTTTCTTGAACTTCATCCAATGGTATTGAAGATGAATAAAAAAAATCAGCATCATCAGAAGAATCAGAAACATCATTAGATGTCTCTGATTCGTTAGGAATGTCATTCACATCAGCAGATGAAGAATTTGGAATAGGAAGACATCGTTCTTCCAAATACGACCAAACAAAGTCATCAGGCATCTCCTCAACCACTGGTGTAAATGAGTTAAATAATCCATCATAGTCGAACATCCAATCAGGACCTGTACCGGCTGGAGGTGTAGTTTAGCTTTGATAGTATACATGATACTATTCTTCTACACAACCCGAAGAGATACTAAAGATACGCTTCTTAGGAGAATTGTAACCTAAAAAGTAACCCTCAAATGCCTTTTTGTCAAACTTCCCGGCATCTCTCTTTAACACCGTACATGGACACCCGAATGCTTCCAAATACTTTAGGTTAGGATTATGATTATTCAGAAGTTCATAACTTGTTTTCTTCAACTTCTTTACAGTTAGGAGGCGATTTAAAGTATGACATGCCGTATTCACAGCTTCTTTCCAGAATTGAACGGGAAGCTTAGAATCAGCAAGCATTGTTCTAGCAGCTTCTATCAACGTCCGATTCTTCCGTTCAGACACACCATTCTGTTGAGGAACATACGGTGCACTGAATTCCCGATGTATTCCATTTTGCACACAAAAGAAATCCAAAACATTTTTTTTAAACTCAGTTCCATTATCACTACGAATTCGTCTCACTTTCAGTTTGTAAAGTGATTCGATCTTTGTGATAACGTTCTGAATTAAAACAGGTGTCTGATCTTTCGAACCTATAAATAAAACCCATGAGTACCTTGAGAAGTCATCAATTACAACCAAGCAATACAAATCACCCGCAATACTGTCACAATTCACTGGACCGAATAAATCCATATGAAGTCATTCCAGTGGCGTGATAATCGAGTTAATCAATTTGCACGGGTGTGACTTCTTTTTCTGTTTCCTCTTCTTGTAAGCAACTCAATGATCATTCAACTTGAAATTCTTGAGGGTTACACCATTCACCAAATCATTTGTGATTAGAAAATTCATTTTGCGAACGTGGATGTGTCCCATGCGTCTATGCCATAGAATCGAGTCTTTCTCTGTGGCCTTGGAGACAAAACACGTTTCTGAGGGTGAAACGTTTACATTAATACTCATGTCAAGGACATAAATATCATTTGATCTAGGAGATCGCATGACAACCATCTCTTCAGGAATCGTGTATCCCGGTTGAAGGATAACACATTCCTTGTCTGTGAAAACGTGGTATATTTCTTATCACATATCTGTGAGATACTTAACAGATTGTGATGCACTTTTTCACAATAATTAACTTTCTCAAATGTAACTGTCCCGTTTAATACCTCTCCTTCGTTAGTAATCATCCCACCGTTATTACCAGCAAATGCCACAAAGCCTCCCTAAATATCTTTGACATTATTAAGAAGATCCAGGTTACCGGTGATATGCCGAGAGCATCCACTGTCTAATATCAACTTGTGACCTAATACAGACCTGGATGAACTCTTCACAAAACGTAAAATGATTAGTTCAAAAAGGCAGCCCAAGCCTCAGTCCTGGGCTCTCCTTTTGAGATTTTCGAAGATAAATTTAAGTTAACACTTTTGTTTGGTACTTAGGTATATGTGACGGGTTTCTTGGTTTTCTTCAACAGATAGCCGTCATGAATTATTCTCGACTCTGTGTTCTTAAAAACAGGTTGAGCATGGTCAACGAATTTATGTATTACATTAGGAACTTCAACCTGAACCACTTTCCTCGGATTGACGTTTGAATACATTATGAATGAATCATCAACTTGAGTTTCTTTCAAATTACGATTCATTTCAACCATTTGAGTAGGTTTCTTAGATAATGACTTGATATTGTCAACCTTGGCTTTGCATTTCTTCGATACATGACCAGGTTCACCACACTTAAAACACAAACGAGTGTCTAAGTATTTTTGTGGTGAAACACTTGTTTTGTTTTTGTGCAAAGGTTGAGGAATATCAATTTTTGGTTTTCAATAGTTACTGACTTTGGAACCTCATGAGTTAATCCCTTCTTATTTTTATAGAATTCAAGATTGGTGGAATTCGATGAATCCTCCATTCTTGATGATTTTACAAACTTAATAGGGTTAAACACATTGACCATAGGGTTCACTTGAACATTCTTTGATTTATATTTGTAAAATTTTCGTTCAAGTTCAGTAACTTTTGAAGTATCATCTTGAAAGACGCTTTCAATCATTTCGGGCTTCAGAAGATTCAACGGAACTTCCTTGTCCGAAAATACTTTCGACAATCCTTTTAACTTAAAAACTTTCCCTTTAGAAGTTTCCGATTGAGGATTGATGAACTTCATCAGATCCTCATCAGACACAGAAAGCATGTCTGATTTCTTTACTTTAGAAGATACCTTAGTTTTTTTCAATGAATCACCCGAGGGCTTTGAACCATATACAGCGTGTGCAAAATCCTCAGGTTCACATAGAATGTGATTTTTAGAAGGTATGTTATCATTTTTGACAATCACTTCCGGCTCTGTTAATTCCTCAATTGAACCGTCCAATTCATTTTCAGTAAAAACTGAATTACTCTTAATATGAATCGGTCCTTGAATTGTTGTTTTAGTTGTTTCAACATTTTCAGATTTGACTGAATCAACAACATGCATTTCAAGATTTGTAGATTGCTCCATAGTTGGAATGATAGTGTAATCTCCTTTGAAAGGAGGAGGAATCTCAACATAACCCAATCCTGCCATACCGTTTTTCTTATGATTATTATTGACTTCAATAATTTCGTTTAAGAGAAATGAGGAATCTCAAAATTTTCTAAGTTTATTTTTTAATTCCAAATTTCTTTCTCTAAGTTGGTAATGCAGATTCAGAGTTTGAGAATCTCCTGGAAATGTTGTTCAACTACCACAATTTTACAATGAACTTCAGCTTTTAGGTCATGATTGCTAATAGACAAATTTTTAATTTTAGTGTCGATTGCTCAAATGATTTGGATTTTTTTCTGTAACATTCATTGACCAAGAAAAGCTCTTTTGTGAGAGAAGTGTTCTGTTGTAAAGCTGACTCAAGTTTGAATTTGAGTTCAACACAATCAGTACACTCAGTAACAACTTGGGAACTTACTGTGTCTTTTGATCATTAACAGACACATTAAGTGAAGATTTAGTGCATACCTCTTCAATCTTTGAAATACACGCAAAGGATTAGGTTTGCTCTGGTGCTGAATGATCTGAATCAGTTTCTGAATCAGATGTGTCACTTCCTTCTGATAAATTATCACCGCTCGCATCTTCAAAATGTTCAATCGGTTCTACTACAGCGAAATTTGCTTGATTTACCATTAGTCGTTGAGACCAATCCAGTCCTTCATTGGCAATGAAAGCTTGTGAGTTAGCTGGCTTATTATGATCCCCTTCTGATGAACTCTTCTTTTTCTGATCGGTTCCAGATTAACTCTTTCCTAAAGATCTCTCAGCATTACGTGGACCTGAATATTCTTTCCTCGGTTTATAACATTCTTTGGCGAAATGACCAAAATCTCCACAATTATAGCATTTTACTTTCAATTTGTCAAACCCAACTCTCTTGTTTAGAGTTGGTAGATCTTTTCCCGTTCGTTGCATGAATCTTTTCACTTTCCTGACTATCATAGCCATATTCCACTTAAGATCTATCAACTCTAGATCATCAGGGTCGATCTGGTCATAATCCTCATCAGTCAATTCAGTGGTAGCAATCTTACTCCCAACAAGTTGTTCGTAAGATGTCATGCACAAGCAAAAGCAAACTGCTACTCTGCTTCTTTAAGATTTACGTTAGGCAAAGAGCTTGAGGAACTTGCACTTGAACCTGATTTGGCACCAGACGCCATGAAACATACATTAGGCGAACTATTACCATTAGTAGACTCTTCTTATGATGTCTAAGTGAAGAATGCGGTGATCGGGACTGAGCTTGAAGTATTACTAGCATGTAATGAACCACCATAAAGATAAGGATTTTGATTCTGATTATCCTTCAATGAGGTTTGGTATTTCAAGTCATATTCTCTTTCTTCTAACTTGTTAATGAATTACTCAGCAGTGAGTTGATCGTTACGAAAATAACCGTTCTCCTTTAACCAGTAAGAAAGTAGAATAAGAAGGTGGTAAAGCATTCTTCAAAGTGTCAATCTTGTCGACCTCAGCCGGTTCGAGATTAACAGTAGTCATTTCTACAACAAGATGAAAGAACCGACTGATCATCTCTTCCACAGTCTCAATTTTCAACAAAGTAAAATTTCGAAACTGAAATTTTACTAGAGTCTTTTTACTCTCGAGTGTGTTTCCCAAGCTTCGAGTCTTCGAAGTAGCAAATAAGGAAGCATAAGTCTTTATAGTGTTGTACTGATGAAAGATTTGCGCGAGCAATGCCATCGTGAGAGTAGAGTAAGCTTTGGTCTCACTTTCATAATCTTTAATCTCCTTAGCTTCATAATGCTCATAATCCTTTGCAGTCCAAACAAGTGTGTCACTTCCTACAAAAGGTGCCTTGTAGACCACATCTAGAAATTGTACACTACTCGGATGTACCGAACCAAGATGAGCACGAAACCTCGGTTCCCAACGAGCAAATTCAGATAATTTCAGAAGTTTTGGACAATAATTGTGGGTACCAATTTCGTTGTCCATTAATAACATCTGCTGCATTAACTCATTTTGTGACGCTAAAGCATAATATGTGGCATTTAGAGAAGCCATGTTATCACTAGATTGAATAGTCAAAGGACTAAACTTGTCAAAAATTAAAACTTAGACTTACTGTTCACAAATATCTCACTGTTCACGAATGAACACGGTTTTAGCAAATGAGACAAAGCGAAGATCGCGAATGAGGTAGCGAATGTGAATACGAATGAATAACGAATGAGTACACGAATGAGAATGAGTAACGAATGAGTAACTAATCGGTTAAGTGAATGTTGATAACGAATGAGTTGAACAAAGGATTAACGAATGAAGAAAACTGTTTATACGAAGATTAACGAATAAATCAATAATGAATGATCAGTTAGACATTGTAACGAATCTGTCTTCAATCGCCTGGAAACCTTAACGAATCAGGTTTTAGACTAATATATCAGTCTTTAAACTGATAACGAATCAGTATTCAAATCTTCAATTCATCAACCTAAGTCCAGAAGTGTCCATATTTGTCCAAATTCAACAATTTGTCCAAATTCAACAAAAACTATATCAATCTATGTCACACCCCGACTAGCACAATGCGGAAGCATAAAACAGGAATGTAACAGACACCTCTAATATCAACACATTGTTTATAAAGAAACATTACAAACTAATTTACAATATATTACATTTCTTCGTTCTATCATTGTTTTACAGTCTAGGCGATAGAAACAAAACTAGTTCGTTAACTATACATTCTTACTACTATTGCCCTTGCTTCTATTCACGTAGCATCAACCACACACCTCAGGCAAGTAACAGGTCACCAAATCATTTCAATTTAGGTACACCTGAAAAGCAGTTTAAAACGGGTCATTAAATAAGTATGTATGTATGTAAATGATGTAATGAGTATTCACAAGTCAACACTTGTAATCATGAAATAAGTATGTATGTATGTAAATGATGTAATTATGCTAAGCTACAGTGAAACCTTGACTGTATGTGCTGCGTGCATCCATTTCCCACGCTCCATCAACCACTGTGGCCCCTTTCCGCCCACAACATGCCCCGGTAGCTATGTCTAACACTACATAGCCTGTTTGTATAAATATGGTCATGTGCAAACGGCGCTATGTGACACGGCAACCAGGCCGATTCCGTTTGGGTTTGTCAAACCAATAGTACTATTCACAAGTCACCGGCTCGAAGTTAATCACTGTGATCGTGGGGACTTTCGTGTGTTAGCACTTAGATAATTCACATCAATACATGTTTCAGGTATGTATATGTAATCAAACATGCTTTTCACCCTAAAAGTTCGTAAAACAGTTTAAAGAGTGGGGTCATGAAACTCACGGTTTAGTCGATAATCAGTACTGTATCAGCTCGTGGTTTGTTTGGTCCGCTATCAGTAGTTCCTATAATCAATATTATAATAATATTAATATTTTAATATTATTATAATCTCAATACTAATCTGGGCTGTATAACTAATCTAGGTGTAGCTGGAACGCCCAGAAAGTGGCAATAGGCTTAGGTTGTGATGTTGTTCAATGTCTAATACATAGAACTGAACTTGGCTCAAATTCCCGTTTTCCCAGCTAAGCCAAGTTGTTCGTTTACGCGTTCAGAAAATAGTTATGGGAAAATAAGCTTGGGTAAATGTATTGGTTAATAAAATGATTAAGTTATAAAGAAGGATCACATACTGGGGTCCCGGATTAGCAACGGGGCCCGTTTCCGTTTATTCAGTTTGATTTGAGAAGAAACGCACACAATCCATCCCGATTGTCCAGGTTTCTCATAGAAAAGTTCATTTTCATTTAATTAGTCCAAAAATATGATTCTTGATCACTCTTGGTGTTTTGATATTCCCGCAGGTTCGTTAGTCGCAAACTTGCCGGTTTTATAAAAATTGAATTTGTTTAATATTCAAATTAGCATAACTAATTAATCGTTAATTATTAAATTATGAAAATTAACCACTTATCAATTAAAATATGTTGATTTTTATAAAAATATTTCTGGAATTTATTTACTGATTTATTAATTTATAAAAATTCATTTTATCAGCTATATTTCGCCTGAAAATCGTCCGTTTACCCAAACAATTTCCAAAAATTCCACAAAAATTCTTGAATGCTCAAATCATGTCCCAAATCAACCTGTATCAATTCCAGAATGTAAAAAGTTCGTTCAATATTCTTTTCGGCCCAAATTCGGCTATAAAAATTCACACAAACGCATATAAACAAAATACTTTTAAACTTCTCCAAATGATCCCAAAATTCATATGTGATAAAAATACATCAAATCTGAGTTCCCAGAAACTTTTCATAATTTTTGAAGTATTTTAGCTATTTTTCCCAAATAATCGTCCCAATTCGGTAATAAATTCGCCAAATATTCTCGGAAGGTCGAAAAATTACCAAATTTAAACAGGGACTTATTGACATGGTCCCTGATGTCCCTGCAAAATTTCAATTCCTAAAAATATGCACATCACAACCTTAACCTAAATAGCCCGTACGCGAGTGTTTCGGCATTACCTTAGCGGGTTTGGCTTGTTTCCGTCTTTTTAATCAAGTTTTCAGGTTATTGTGCTTCTAAGAAAGCTGGGTACAAGTCCTATATCACAAACCAAGAAATTTTTCATCAACATAACAGCCCTTAACTTAGGGTTTCGGCTAGTGCACAAAAACGAACTTTTGAACCGTGAAAACGCCGTTTCAACCCTTTAATCCGTGTTTATGGCCAAAAAAAACTATCTGTTGGTGCATAAATGTCAGTAGTTCATAGTCTAGTGTCTGTAATCGAGTCTGTAATGTTATTTATGTTTTTGTTTAAGCGAAGTTGTTAACAAGTTCGCCTAGGCGAACTTGTTGAACAAGCGAAGTTATGGACAACTTCGCCTGAACATATCAGGCGAAGTTGTCGTGTATTTATATATAGGTTACGGCTTGTTTTGTGTTGGTTCAAGAGGTTAATCGTGAAGTTAGTCGTTTGAGTTAATCGAGAGTCTGTATCAGTTATTCATATCACGTGAGTTCGGTTATTAATATATAACGTGTTTCGGTTTGTTCGTGTGTGTTTGTTTGATTTGCTTTCTACGCTCGTAACGATCTACGCAGGGATTCCGCACCTGAGTAGACCGGGATATCTCGTGTGATCCGTCCAGGGAACCTACAATTGGTATCAGAGCGTTTGCTCGATTGTGTGGTTTGGGATATTCACGCGGGTATAGAAATCGTCCCGTTTCGACTATTCGCGGGACGTGTTTTCTCTGTTTTTGATCATTCTTACCTTCTACCATCTTGTTCAAGCCTTTACACCGTCAAAAACCTCGTTAAAATCCGATTTACAGATCTGCAGAAACTTCGTGTTCATCAGGCGAAGTTGCCGTCACTGTTCGTAGGGTTTCGGCGAAGATATAAGGTTAAGCGAAGTTATCCACAACTTCGCCTACCTTCTCAAGTTCGCCTAATTCAAGCGAAGTTCTCTACAACTTCGCCTACCTCTTAAGTTCACTTACCTCAAGCGAAGTTAAGAATCAGTGAAGTTAATCAGCAGTGTTATCAGCGAAGTTCTTCAGCGAAGTTCTCTACAACTTCGCCTACTTCAAGCGAAGTTATCCGTAACTTCGCCTACAGTACTTTAATAAAAAAAAAAATTCTTAATTTTTTCAGGTTTCTTACTTTTCGGGAAAGATGTCGTCGATCAACATCTCTGAGTTAGTGAAGATGGAAGTTGAAGCAGGGTCAGCTACCAAGGCCCCAAGATTGCTGAAGGGAACCGATTTCGTTGCATGGAAGGATCGGTTCATACAATACGTCAAATACCAGGATGCGAAGATGTGGGTATGCATCCAGGATGGTTATATTCCACCAGTTATGGAGTATGAAGGTCGTGATCAAATCAAAAAGTATAGCAAAATGGAAGAAGAATAGAAAAAGATGTATGAGGCCGAGAGCAAGGCTCATGCTGCTATTACTATGGCTCTTCCACAAGAGATCCTTCATACGTTTAGAAAGTATACGTCAGCAAGAGAGCTTTGGGAAGCTCTTGAGAACAGATTTGAAGGGAATGTAGGAATCCGTGCTTCAAAGATAAAATTGCTCAAAACCCAGTTCTCAGTCTTCAAGTATTTGAAGAATGAATCTTTAGATGATATTATCACTCGATATTACCATCTTATGACTGAATTGAGCAACTATTCAATTTCCTACCGAGAAGAAGAAATAGTTGAGAAGCTTCTAGATGCTCTCCCACCAAAATGGGAGATGTACACTGTGCTGATGAGGGAAGACAAGGACTTTCCCACATATGATCTTGAAACGGCAGTCAACAAGCTCAGAACCTTTGAGCTTAACATGGTCAGAAAAGAGACACCTATGGATCAGGTTCAAGATCCAGGTATGTATGGAGCTAAAGTCAACACTAGCTCAGGATCGAAGACTGAATCTGCTGCCTACTACACAAAGGGAGAGTCGGGCCCCAACTCATCACATGAGGGGCATGTGTCAGTTAACACAAATGGGGATGTTTGCTATGTAGCAGCTGGATCGAGTGGTTCTCAACCCAGGTAAGCAAGAGTAGTTGCTCTCCAAGTTCTCCCAGCAACAACTACTCCAAGATGCCTATGAGTGTCAAGTCTGCTGAAGAGCAGTTTGGTCTCTTTGCTTCTTTCATTGCTTCCTATGAGAACTACATTCAAGGGAAGACTGTTGATCCAGCTATGTTGGATGAAGATTACGATCAGATTGATGCTGACGATATGGAAGAAATGGATTTACAATGGCAAATGGCCATGATCGTGAGAAGAGTAAAGAGGTTTATGAGAAAGACGGGAAGGAAGTTTGTCGGTGGAAAGCCGGGGTTTGACAAGGCAAAGGTGAGATGCTACAATTGTCAACAAAACGGTCACTTTGCAAAAGAATGCAGGAATAAGCGTGTGGAACGAAGTCAGGGTAGGTCTCCACAGCAAAGTGAGGGTAGAAAAGATTATAGTGCGATGATGTCCAGAGAAGATGGTGAATACAACTGGAACCTGCTTTCTAAAGAAACTTTTGAGCAGGCAAATTTGGCAAAGGTAGAAACTGAAGAAAGTGAGAAGGTTACCGGAGAGGAAAAAGCTCTTATGGCAGACGTTAATGACCAGCTCTCCGAGGTATGTTCTAAACCAACTTGTTCAAAATGTGAGAACTTGTCTGAGCAACTAGCAACCATAACCGATAAGTAAGTTAGGTTGGATGCTGAATTTAAAACCTTAAAAGAAGATCATCACTTTATTAAATCAAGAGAAAATAATTATAAAATTAATATAAAAGCTTGTGAAAAAGATGTTAAAAGTCTAAAAACAAAAGTTGCTGAAAAAATTGAAGTGATTGATTTAAGTTATGAAGTTTTGGAAGAAAAGACCAAACTAATTGCTGAGAGAGAAAAACAGATTGCTGACCACCAGGTGAAAGTGGTGGAACTGAATCGAAAACTGGAGCAGTTTAGAAATTCCTCTGCTATTCTTGATCACCTTGTTAGTGATCAAGGTTCCTCTGTCAAGAGGGGAGGAATCGGTTATCATGAGGTTCCACCACCGTACAATCACAATTACACTTTTAACCGTAGTGTTCAGAAATCTGTTGACTTTGAGGTTGCTCAGACAGTACCAATTAAAGTAACTGTTAAAGAACCGAATGTTAGTAGAGGCGAAACAAGTTCGCATGTTTCAAGTGTTGAAATTTCTGATCAAAGTCCAGTCTCGTCAGATTCGGATAAGTCATCCGAGTCTGGTAAGGCAAAAGAGGAGGTTGTGTTACCCAAGAGTGGAGAAAAAGATAAAACAAATAAAAGGAGTACTCCACTAAACCCGTACGTCCCACCATATGTGAGACGAACGGGCGGTAATATAGCCTCGACATCTAAAACACCGGTTGATAAAAAAGTTGAGCATAGGTGTTGTTTTAGATGTAATCAATTAGGACATCTTGTTGCAAATTGCCCTCTGAAGCAGCAATTCAGAGGTGTGAGGCCTACTAAAACTGAGAATAAGCCTAATAGTTATTATCATGCTGCTAAAAATGAAAACCATTTAAAATTCAAAAATGTGACTAATTCAGGTTTTCATAGAAACAAATTTCAGTTTTACACTGCTAATAACCAAACCACAAGCTATAATTCTTTCAATTCACAAAGGTTTGGAAGGCCTCACAAGCAATCTTCAATGAGATATCCTAATGGGACTTACAGGAATTACCGAGATACTAACTTTGGAAAGCCAAAGTTTGGGATGTATAGATCCAAGACCAATTGGTCTTGGGTCCCTAAATTCTAATCTTTTACTTTATTGTGCAGGAACAGTTGAACAGGGCTGCCAACAATCTTTGGGTTGTAGATAGCGGCTGTTCCCGGCACATGACGGGTAACAAATACTTGTTACACGATTTGAAACCTGTTCAAGGAGGGAGAGTGAGCTTTGCCGGTGAAAGTGGTGGCAAGATTACTGGAATGGGAACGGTGTCAAACGGAAAGATGACTTTGGAGAAGGTTAACTTTGTAGAAGAATTGAAGCAAAATATGCTGAGTGTGTCGCAGATCTGTGATAAGGAGTACACCGTTCATTTTACAAAGAATGAGGCGATTGTGTTGAAACCTGGTTTTCAGATACCAGAGGAGTGGATTGTGATGAAGGCTTCACGTGAAAGAAATACATATATTATGGATATGAGATAACTGAAATGGCCACGGCAGAATCATGCCTTATGACAAAAGCGAGTGAATCAGAGTCCGAATTGTGGCATAGGAGAATGGGGCACATTCATCTTCGGAAGATGAACCACATTGTCAGGAATGGACTTGTGCTGGGCGTTCCCTTGAAGAATTTCAATTTTGAAGATAAATGTATAGCGTGCAAGAAAGGAAAGCAGCACAAGAGATCCCATCTCACCAAGAAAGTCAATTCAATTGCCAGTACTCTGGAGTTGCTTCACATGGATCTCTTCGGTCCCGTGAATGCAAAAAGTCTAGGAGGAACTTCTTATTGCTTGGTGATCACTGATGACTACTCACGATATTCGTGGGTGTATTTCCTGAAATCAAAAGACGAAACGGCTCAGATGGTGAAGAATTTGATTACCAAAGTTGAGAACGTTATGGATAAAAGGGTTAAGTTCATCAGGAGTGACAATGGAACGGAGTTCAAGAATTTTGAGATGGAGATCTTCTGCCTTCAGAGAGGGATTGAACACCAATACAGCGCTCCGTATACACCGCAACAGAATGGAGTGGCTGAAAGGAAGAATAGAACATTAATTGAAGGAGCCAGAACTATGCTGGCTGATTCGAAGCTTCCTGTGGTGTTTTGGGCTGAAGCTGTTGCTACAGCCTGTTATGTTCTGAATAGAGTCTTAACTGTTAAAAGACTTGGTAAAACGTGTTATGAGCTTATGCATGGGAGAAAGCCCAACTTGAGTGGTCTTGAACCATTCGTGTCCCCTTGTTCGATTTTGAAGACAAATTCTAAATTTGGTGAAGTAGCCGATAAAGGAATCTTAGTCGGTTATGTTGTTGGGACTCCCAACAGACGTGTCTTCAATACATCGACCAGCAAGGTTGAGGTGGTGTGTAACACCGATATCACAAGTTACCAACCGCCAAAACCAAGCAATGGACCTTCGGAGTTTTTCGACTATGTTAAACTTTTTAAGTCTTTTAACATACCATATTTGGATATTGCTGAAGAAGAAGAGAGAGTTGCTACGAAGATGATCCTTGATGAGGAAGAAAACCTATTGCAAAGACAGCTGATCGATAAATGTCAACCTTCCTCATCAAATGCTGTCGATACCCCTGCTACCTCGACTGAAGAAGAATTTTTCAATCCATTTCACTCTCAGCATGAAACAACCATTGACGAGCTCTCTTCTAACTTGGAAGACAATTTGCATGTCGGTTCTGTTCCGACCACGAGAATTCATAAAGATCACCCTTTGGAGAATGTGATTGGTGATGTGTCCTCCGGTGTACAAACAAGACGTAGCTTGAATGAGCACACCTGTGTTTACACAAGCATCAAGGAGACAGGGATAATCAACGAATGCTTGTACACCTGCTTTATCAGCCAGATTGAACCGAAGAGTTATCAAATGGCTCTCAAGGACAACTCGTGGGTCGAAGCCATGCAAGAAGAGTTGGCTCAGTTCAAGAAAATGGAAGTATGGGATTTGGTTGAAAAATCGAAGAATGTGCATGCGATAGGCACAAAATGGGTGTTTAAGTGCAAGAGAGATGAGAAGGGGATTATCATAAGAAACAAGGCGAGGCTAGTCGTTAAAGGTTTTAATCAACAAGAGGGTATTGATTATAATGAAGTGTTCGCTCCTGTCGCAAGGTCGGAAGCCATTAGATTGTTTTTGGCGTTCGCTGCTTATAAGAAGATGAAGGTATTTCAGTTGGATGTGAAGAGTGCGTTTCTGAATGGGAAAGTTGATGAGGTAGTGTATGTTGAGCAACCTCCGGGTTTTCCTGACCCAGACTTTCCTGATCACGTGTACAAGTTAAGAAAGGCATTGTATGGACTACATCAGGCACCTCGTGCCTGGTATTCAACTTTATCAGATTACTTGCTTGAAAATGGGTTTGAAAGAGGGAAGATTGATAGCACGTTGTTCGTTAAGAGAGAAGGAAGCGACTTCCTGCTGGTGCAAGTCTACGTGGATGACATTATCTTTGCTGCATCTAAAGTCTCCATGTGTCAGGAGTTTGAGGACGTCATGAAGAAAAGGTTTGAAATGAGTGCTATGGGTGAACTAACTTTCTTTTTAGGATTGCAGGTTGATCAGAAGAAGGATGGGATGTTCATTCATCAGACCAAGTATGTCCATGATGTGCTCAATCGCTTCAAGATGGAGGACAGCACTCCATTCGACACTCCAATCTGCGTCAATCACAAATTGGGTGCTGAGTCAGACGGTGATGCAGATGTGGACCCAACTCAGTATCGGGCTATTATAGGTTCTTTAATGTACTTAAGTGCTTCTAGGCCTGATATAATGTTTGTTGTTTGTCTTTGTGCTCGTTTTCAGGCAAACCCAAAGGAATCTCACATGAAGGGTGTGAAGAGGATCTTGCGGTATCTCAAGGGCAAACCGAAGCTGGGGTTGTGGTACCCGAGAGGAGGAGACTTGGAGCTAGTCGCTTACACAGATTCTGATTATGGAGGGTGCAATCAGAGTCGGAAGTCAACAACTGGAGGATGTCAGTTTCTTGGTGGCAGATTGGTGTCGTGGCAATGCAAGAAGCAGACTTCGGTCGCAATTTCAACCTGTGAAGCAGAATACATGGCAGCATCCAACTGCTGCTCCCAGGTTCTTTGGATTCAACAACAGTTGCGCGACTATGGTCTGAATTTCTTACTTACACCTATTTGCATTGATAACACAGCTGCTATCTCAGTAACTAACAATCCCGTGAAACATAGTAAAACTAAACATATTGACATACGTCATCATTTTATACGTGATTGTGCTGAGAAGAAACTGATTGTGCTTGAAAAGGTGGACACGCTTGATAATTTCGCTGATCTTTATACTAAAGCGTTTGACAAAACAAGATTTCAAAACCTTATCGAGCTGAATGGGATGATCAATCCCTAGTAACCATGCTTTTCTTGTTATATTTAAAAATAATAATAATAATAAAAAATAAATAAATAAATAAAAATTAAAAAAAAACGTCACTATCGCTTAAAATATGTCGGTTACCTCAGTTTGAAGGACTTGTCTTCGGATTTGTTTTGGTCCTCATTTTCTACTTGTAGATTTTGAGGATAGCCATTAACCAGATGACTGAAAGTGACCGGGGCGGTTTATGATAAGTTTTCATTCTTTCGCTTAAAATTAGTCGATCATACTTGGTTAGAGGGACACATACTTGTATGTGGTCGGTCCAGCTGATCCATTGGATCTTCGGGATAGCCGTTTACCTGAAGACTTTGTTTTGGTCGGGGCGATTAATGTTAAAATTTTTTTTTAAGGTAAATGAAATTATTTTTCAAGTCTACTACTTCGTAAGAAGTTCGTTAGCTATGTTTAACAGAAAATTGATCCAACCTTGGAAAATGATACATATACTGATTATGTGTGCTTAACTAGTGAAGTTATTAGGCGTAAAAGGCTTTAGGACAGTCATTGTATGTCATGGTAACTTTTTATGGTGCGTAAAAGTAGATGTGATACAAACTAAAACTACTTGATTTTACGTGGAAACTCCTTACGAGTTTTGCATGTCTTCATATATATCTTTCCGAATGATAGGCAGAAAAGTGATTACCCAGTCATACACGAGCCCGTGAGTGTTCTGATTCCCGTGAAGATAGCGTTTCAAAAAACTGCAGTGATCCAGATTCGGGACTTGCAGTTGGTTACTACTCTGAAGTCTATGTAAATGTTTATCATAAAAAAAAAAAAAACACTTATGAGTTATTGAAACATTCTAGAGTTCAACATATCAAGACTTCTTAATCATGGAGTAAGAAAGAGAACGGGAAGGAGATGAAGAGTAATTACAAACTTAATCAGACACTAAGGGTCGAAGTCAATTCGGGGTGACTTGGGGAAAGCCAAATACGCTTTGAGAATAGATAGGAGGCATCATAATCTCTGAGTTGTTGCCCACTTAATTTTTGAGCTTAATTGAACTTAACTCGTATCACAGAAACGATGAAAACCATCTTAAGTTATTTACCTGCTTACAACCTGTCTCTATATGTCATAATACAGCTAAACACGGATCTATGTGACAGTCACGTAATTAGTATGATTCCTGTTCGGATTTTTTCTAAAACGTAGTAGTCCCTATCGAGACTGAAATTTGATCCCTTATACTTTAATTGTTAAAAGTTTTCTTTTTATGTAGTCGTATGCTTTTATAAATGGTTACTTGGACTTGATCGTGTTATTTAATTCTTAAAGGGAAGTTTTAACAGTTAATTGCAAAATGTTCAAATTATAAGGGTTGATTTTGTAAATATAGGCGATGTTGTTAAACAGGCGAACTTGTGAATAACTTCGCCTAGGCGAAGTTAACCGTAACTTCGCCTGTATAACTTCGCCCCTATATAAGGATTTTCAAAGGTCATCAGTTCATTATTTGAAATATCAGCGAACTTATCCTCGATTCACACAGCGAACTTATCTCCGTTTTTCATCCGATTATCTTTTTTCCGATTTCAATCAGTATTCAAGGTGTGTTTGGGTTCTATATCTTATACTCGATGTTCGATGTTGTTAATCCTAGGTTGTTTCGACACCCGGTTAACGACCTCGGACGTTCGAAACCTATACCCGATTTCAAAACTTGTTTTACGTGTTCATGAGCAAACTGATCGTCCGGACTGCCTTAATACCATGTGTTTTAGTCTCCTAAATCGTCAAAATTGGTCGAAACACCAGATTTTCGATGTTTGAATCAAACTCACTGTCGCCGATTCAGATTCAGGCGAACTTAAGGTTTAGGCGAAGTTATCCGTAACTTCGCCTGATGCTCAACTTCGCCTGAGGCGATGTTGTGATGAGGCGAAGTTATTCGTAACTTCGCCTGGACCTTTTTAAATTTGTTAATTATTAGACGAACTTAAAGATGAAGCGAAGTTGTTCCCAACTTCGCCCCAACTTTAACTTCGCCTATACAGAAGTTATCACAACTTCGCTCATGGTAATAAGCGAACTTGTGTTAAACCTTAATGTGTATCTAACTTGGTTCGTTTGTTGCAGATATGGCTGCAGTAGCAGGTGCTGGAGGTGCTGGAGGCGATGACGGAGATAATCAGAGACAATTCTTCCCGGGTCACAACATGTTCATCACCTTAGACCCGGAAGCGAGTGGTGTGGAGGATTACCGGGAGATAATCACATTCCTTCTTCGCTCGAGGATATTCCACGCAATCACGACGACTCTGCCGATATCCTTACCCAATATCGAGGATTTCTGGCAGACGGTGGAATACGATTGCCGTGTTGAGCCCCCGGTTATGCGAGCAACTGTCAACAACCAAGAAGTTCAGTTCTCATCTGAACAAATACGGGTGGCGTTACGTTTTGGAGAGGAGACTCGGAACGACCCTACGGAGTTTGTGGCTCCGTTTCGTGATGGAGCATTCCTACGAATGGGATATTCTGGTCCCTTGGGCGATACCCAGAGACGGAAGGGGTTCCTGCTCGATCAGTGGCGCTTCCTCATGCACGTCATGATTGTGTGTATGTCTGGGAGGAAGGCGGGTACTGACGGAATGGGTGCGACCATGCAGTCTGCAATGACTGCTCTGACTTATAACAAACGTTATAGCTTTAGTCAGATGGTCTTTTACGAGATCGATAGACAGAGGAGGGCGATGGCTCGTGAGCGGTTCATAATGTATCCAAGATTCATCCAGATGATCTTGAACCATGTGGCTCCAAATTTGCCTCAACGACGCCCAATATGATACGTGGAGAATGTGAGCAAACGTATCTTTGCTCAATGCCGTACTTCGAGTGCGAGGAGCAAGCCTGAACGTCGTCCAAGGCATACTCCACTCTTTGGGTTCTTAATAAACCCGGGGTATGTGCCAGCTCGGGGGGATGAGTTCAGAGACCCTCAACCACAACAGGCAGGAGCAACCCGAGATGTACCTACTGTGCCTGTGGTGTCGGCTGAGGAGGATGTAGACCTTGATGCTGCATTTGGCGGCCAAGGATTCTTCGACATGGACGTTTTGATCCACAAGAAGAGGTGCAGGTCTCTGCTGCACAGGTTAGGGAAGTGCGTGTTACTAGAGCAGCTACGACGGTGGCTGACTCAGATCTTGATGACGTTATGGATGAGGCGAGAAGGATGTTGGTGAGACGTGAGAGTACGTTAGGGAAGAGAAAGAGAACGGTGGATGATAGTGAATCAGAAGAAGAGGAAGAAGATATCCACAAGTTGATTAGACGTTCAAGACGGGAGAGGACAGGTGCAGGTATGGGAGCTGGAGAGACTTCAAGGGTTGTACGTTTCGCTCCATCCGCACTGTCAGGTATGTCGATTGTTCCTACTTCTGTACAGGTTACAAGCGCCGCGGATGTTCCCGTGGTGGCTACATCAGCTGTCGGCATCCCATCCATCACACTACAGACGACGATCCCGGAGATTGTGTCGTTACCACCTCCAACGCTTACTCCTTCAGAGGTGGTGGCACAATTTGTAGAGTCTACCGTCGTTGCAACTGCAGGGTTGTCGGTCACGATACCACCTGCGGTTACGTCCACAACTGCTTCTGATGTCCCGGTTACATTCGAGATCCCTGCTGAGTATACTCAAGACACATCTAACATGAGGTTTGATTTCGATGCAACCCTCTCAGACTCGGAGAGAATAGCTGCACTTGAGCGGGTCGTGGCTGAACAATCAAGGGTGAATCTTGTCCATACCCAGGCTATTCAACGCCTTGTAGCAGAGAATCAACTACAGTCGTCCCTCCTGGTTGAACATGGGCGAATTATAGATGCTATGAAGGAGTTCTTGGCATCTCAGGGGGAGACAGGCTGTAGAGGCGACGAGTTAAGGACGAAGAAGCGTTTTGATAGAGACGATGATCCCAATGCACCGAAAGGTGCAGGTGGTGAGTTGCCAAGAATTACTCAAGCTCTTGGGACTTCCACAGCTCAGGGGGAGTCTGCAGGTGCAGTTGGTGGAGATGAATAACAAGACCTAGCAGCCGCCCCTCTTAGATATATACACTTTCGTTGATTCGTTGATTGAGGGGGCACGTGAGTTTGGGGCAGAAAGCATAAGAAGGAAAAATCATTATTTCCAATTATCTTTCTTTTGGTAGTTGGAAAACAGGAGACAAGCAAAGGCAGCCACATATATTCTTTCGTGTGGGTTCTAAGGCAATAGCGAAGGAAGCAAGGATGAGCTACATGAGTCGGGATATAACGAATCATGTGGAACACATGATTTGCTCACAGAGGCCCTGGATACTAAGGAACAACGTGGATATGTGTGCGGAATGGGCAAGTTTGTAACACAAGACCAATATTTTTTTATATCCAAGACTGTTAAGCAGTACTTGGACACTGAGCAAAAGAAGACCGATGAACGGTTCAACAAACTTGAAGATGAGCTAGAGAAAATTAAAAAGGTATATCTAGTGTTTTTGAAGCCGCAAGTTGCCAAATGGGGGGCCATGAAGAAGAGTTTGAAGAGGAACCACTTAATCAAGAATCAGCGGACAATTCGTGTTATCTTGCGGTTGATGATGCTACAAATTTAGTCGGCAAAGGATCCATTGTGGATTATAGTGTCTCGGGTGAGAACATTGAAGTCTTAATGCAAATATGTCTACAAGGAGACGCTTTACTACCAATTCCAATTGAAGAAGAGTTCATTGACAAGGTCAAAGATGCAGTTGGCTTTATACTAAGTTAGCCAAGACATTTAGTTATTCGATGCTTTGACTTGGAAAAGGTGGTGCCAAAGTTACCAATGAGAAAAAAATGCAAAACGAATAAGAGAACTTGATGATGAGAATGGAGAAGAAAAGATTGTGCAAGAAAGTGGAAAAGAAAGGAAGAAGAAAAGGAGAACTAGATGATGATATGCTAGAGGATGATGTGCTGTTTGATGATGATGTGCTGCCTATTGAGGAGATTGAGAAGATTGGAGCACAGATTGTGATTGAAGATGAGATTGAAGAAGGTGAAATAATTGAAGAAAATGTTGAACAGGAGATCCCAGATGTTGAGAAAGCCGATATGGGTACTGAGATGGAAAATGATGAGACTGAGTGGGAGGAGCAGCCTAGGTGGAAGGAAGGCTGTGCTCATTGGTTTATTAAAACTAAGAAGCCTGCTGTTCCAACCATGTTCAAGAAGAGTTATAATATCAAAGGCTATGCTGAGTCGAAGAAAGGAATTATTTGTTGGCTATATGATGAACAGATAAAGTTGTTTGTGGTGAAACGATTTGATGGGATTCAGTATTTTAAAAGAACGTTGAGATCTCTCAATACATTGCCGGAATGTGAGGTGAAGGATTTGGCTAGATTGGGGCTGATCAATAGAAGCGACGACAACATGGCAAGGGTTATTGGGAAGATCGTGCGGAAAGAAAGCATAAAAGAGAAGAAGTTTGAGTTATTAAAGCCACAGAAGGGAAAGCTAGTGGAAGATAAAGAAAGGGGAATGAGAGCAGATGGCAAGCCATGGATGGTAATGAAGTACAAACCGATTCGATGCATTAAGGAGGTTCCAATGAAGATTATGCCTCAAGATGTGTTGAAGAATCTTAAATGGTGGTATGTTGATTGCCAGACTGCTGAAACCGTGATGGAAGACGAAGACGAACAAGAAGTGCTGAGGGTGTATGATCCGATGCATCTTGTTAACTTATCGAAAGCTGATCTGCAAGTGTTGAATGAAAAGAAGATATTCTATATTCCTGCTTGGAAAGACGAAGCGAGGAAGTATCAGCAAGTAGTCACGGTATGTGTTAGAGAAGGAGTGCATGCGTGAAGATTACGAGACAAGTGCTTAAAGATCAAGATATGAAGCTACTTCCAAGGGGGAGTCTGTTGGTGCATAAATGTCAGTAGTTCATAGTCTAGTGTCTGTAATCGAGTCTGTAATGTTATTTATGTTTTTGTTTAAGCGAAGTTGTTAACAAGTTCGCCTAGGCGAACTTGTTGAACAAGCGAAGTTATGGACAACTTCGCCTGAACATATCAGGCGAAGTTGTCGTGTATTTATATATAGGTTACGGCTTGTTTTGTGTTGGTTCAAGAGGTTAATCGTGAAGTTAGTCGTTCGAGTTAATCGAGAGTCTGTATCAGTGATTCATATCACGTGAGTTCGGTTATTAATATATAACGTGTTTCGGTTTGTTCGTGTGTGTTTGTTTGATTTGCTTTCTACGCTCGTAACGATCTACGCAGGGATTCCGCACCTGAGTAGACCGGGATATCTCGTGTGATCCGTCCAGGGAACCTACACTATCAAAACAGGCTCCTTACCATGTGTATGATCAAAACATGTTTATGGACCATTTTTAGGATTTTTACACGGTTAGGAATGATTTTTAGTAACCAAGACATGTTTTTATGGTATTAAACAAGGTTAAACAAGTACAAAAGCTACTTATTTAAGCTCCTTACCTTAGGGTTTGAAGGTTTTCTGGAAAATCAGCTTGCAGCTACTTGGACCTCAGTTTTTATAAACCAAAATGAATAACCAAGCTTGTAAAACAAGTTTTATAAAAAGAATGGGGGGTGGGGGTGGGCTGGCCGATCGGAACCCATGGGCCTCCCCCTTGGGCTGTTTTGGCCCAATAATCTGGTTTCTCAAGCCCAAATACGAAAAGCCCGGTCCAAAATTTAGTTCGGGTTCGGTTTTTGGCGCGAAAAACTTATCGGGTGCGTTAAACAGCGCGAAAACGAGTGTTTTTCGGCTAGTTTTGTGTAAAATTATAAAAACATACTATATATTTGTAAAAATCAAAAATATTTTCACGGATCGCTTAAAACATTTCAAATAAGTGTTTGGTAAGTCTTTTTTGGCTTAACGGATGATACAATGCTTGGTTTGTAACTATCTTTTGCGTTTAAATCTATAGCGGGTAGTTAAACGAGCATATTTTCGTTTAACTTGTTTGCTATCAAACTAAGGCTATATTTAATGTTTTAGCTTGTATTAAACGTATATCACTTATAGATGCCCCCCCCCCCCCCCCCGAGATATCTGGGTCATAACCCGACCCGTTCGGTTAATCGTTCGTTTGTTACGCAAAAGTCGTTTATTTGCTTAATCGGTAAATACGTACTGAGGTGTACCTTGTTTTGGCTCAAATGTCACAATCTACTCGGAATCCGAATCCGAACCTCACTGTACCAGTCCATTTCCACACTTTTCAAAATCCAGACTCAATTTAAAAACTATTCAAACTTAACTCTAACTGCCATTAACATCAAAGCTCAATTACAATTCAATTACACCTCAACACTCACTCAATTCACCATTTACTAGTTCAATTACCTTAAGATTGAATCTAATTACTATTATATCAAGTCAATTACCATTAACAGTAACCTCTGTTTTACCGAAACATATCCAATCACTAATTCCTATCAATTCATAGCGAAATTGACTAAATCGGTGATGAATTTATACCAATTATCAATAAAATAACACAAAGATCCGATCTAGTGTCTCTGATACCACTTAAGAGAGCTGCTAAGGATCTAGATCGATGATGACATCGTGTTCTTCATTGCGTATGTGATACGATTAATGTGTAATATGATTAGTGTGGGTGCTAGTGAGTGTTTCTGAGAGGATTTTGGCAGAGTAACGAGGCAATTTGGTGAATAATAAGAACTGATTACTTTACTGATAATGTTAACCCTATATATAGAAAATGACACATTCGTTAACTTAACCTTAACGAATGTGTCATTCATTACATTAATACAACCGAATGAATAGCCTCATTCGTTTTACATTAAACAATAACAAATGCTCTTCATTCGTTGTCACATTCGTTAAGCGGGATTAACGAATGTGGCTTACAATAATAACGAATGTAGCTTATTCGTTATGGGGTAACGAATAGCTTTACATTAGAGTGAATGGGGATATTTACCAAAATACCCCTTACATTATCAAGTAATATAATAATACTAAAATAAAGACCGAGATGCCCAAGTCGGGTATCAACAAGCCGCAGCAGAAATCTATACTCAGACAACTCGATGAAGCACCCTTGAGTAGCCCTAGACACATAAAAGGACTTTCCTACAGCGACCTCAACCTCAAACACATCGCCAATGCGCTCGGGTGATTTATTTAACGCGGAACAAAAAGCGGTAGACACAAAACTCCTACTTGCACCCGAATCAAACAAGACTAAAGACTGTAATTTATCAAGTAAAAAGTTACCTGGAATAATATTACACTACTAATTAGCTAAACAATCACACAAACGATCCCGAAAGAAAGGGGAATTTAAATGAGTACCTGAATGGAAAAGAGTACCTGAAACAACGTCTGCGTCGTCCTTCGCTTCTTTCTTAGAGATGTTGAAAGCCCTCGCTTTGGCCTTCGGTTTATATTCCATTTTCCCTCTCGAGGAAGTCCCCTGCTAGGAAACACCCCCCCCCCCTCCTCGGTCTTAATGTCAGGACAATTGGATGCTAAGTGCCCAGGCCCCTTACATCGGAAACAAGTCAGAGTCGGACACTCGTGATGGGGGTGTCCATATTTCCCACAAAGAAAGCAGGGAACAATCCTAAACCAACACTCCGCCCTATGCGGTTTCCCACACTTCTCGCATTAATCCACCATCGCATTCCACCTATAACCCGAAGTCTCAGTTTTCACTCTCTTTCCAGACGAATTTAAGTTATTTCCCCTGAACTGTTTACCATTGGAGTTAGAATTGGAATTCCACGTCTTCTTAGTCTCAGTCGGCGCTATCTTCACTCTCTGAGCATACAAAGTACTAGCTAGGGTAACCACCGAATGGAAAGAGCTCATGTCGATGGTCACCACACCCCTACGAATATCCCCCGGAAGACCCTTCACATACTTCTTAATTCTCTTAGCTTCGGGAGTAACCAGATCGGGACATAAACGAGCCATTTGATTAAACTTTGTGGTATACTCCCTATGGGTCATATTACCCGCTTCCAAGGTCAATAAATCCTGCTCAATCTTATCCAACTCATGTGGAGGATAAAACTGATCGAGAATGAACTATTTCAACTCCTCCCACATCATCCTCCTAATAGAACGATCACCCATAGCCTGAGCCAGATTATCCCACCAACATAACGCCTCAGAACGAAACGAGGCAGTAGCATAAGTAATCATATCCTCCCCTTTACACTTACGGATCCTCAATACTGCTTCTATTTCTCTCACCCACTGATGTGCTGCCAACGCATCCTTAGTTCCATCGAAAGTGGGAGGGTCACACTTCTTGAAATCCCCATACGAACAACCCCGAGTAGATACACTATCGCACGAACCTCTTCTTTATCCTCACTTGGCACAATCACCTCATCCTTAACCTAAGTCTCTTTACCCTTTCCCCTCCTTATCCGAACTCTTACCAACCATCGTTTCCTCCATAGCCCTAACAGCCTCAGCAACGATCTCTGGAATGGCGCTATGAAGAACCTGGTAAACCTCATCCACGATAGCCGCGCGCATGGCAGGATCTAAGGCGGGGTTATCCCCATCCTCCTGAATCGGGGTCTCTTTCTGCCACGGAGTCGGGTTCTCTCTCTCAGTCGCGACACGTGCCTTACGACCACGAACACTAGGACGACCTCTCTTAGTTGTACGAGTATCAACCATGACTTATCCCTACAAAGACAGTACTTCAACACGGTCAAGTACAAGTAGTATTTAGAACATGTAAGGTAAGGGTAAACTGCAAATGACGTTAATCAAGTGTAATTAGTCGTTTACTTTACCCGCTCGTCCTAAGCACCCCCTGCCCCTAACCATATTAGCATTCCATCTAACACTTAAGCAATTATTCACATAATGAAATTCTAAAACTTATAAGGATAACTAAACAATTAAAATTACCTCTTGGCGTGTAGCTACTCGCGGTTGGCATTTCTAGTCTTTTCTTTTACAGTTCGAGTCCAAGCATTCGAGAATACTCGGATCCCTTGAACCATGGCTCTGATACCAACTTTTAAGACCCCAAATCCCGGGAATCCTACAGTTGGTAATCATATCCAAAATTCATAAAGATTTAAAATCATAAGCAAGTTAATTTTATTAATACCGTTTCGGAGTAATAAACAACAGAATATTAAGTATCAAAATTCCTAAATCCAGGAAAAAGTACCAAACATTAAGCAGCGGAAAAAGGTTAAGTATTAAAACCCCAAAACCAAGTATAAAATAAAGTATTCCTTTTTATTTAGAAGATCTAATTAATATTAACAGTCGTAGGCCATTGAGTAACATATATATACATACATATGTATATATATGTATATGTATGTGTGTATATATATAAGTCATCCCAAGATGCACAATAATACAAGTAAGCCTACGCATGATCATTTAAACAGTTTAACGATGAAAACCAAAGTAGGTGTGTATGCTAGCCCAAAACATAAAAAGGGTAAAAGGGGCATCATGAACTCACCTGACACGAGGCACACAATTAGCAACGAGCTAGAGACCCCTAAGTACTCTCGCAAATCAAACGCCTGTCGGATTACGCACAATGATTACTAACGGAACTACACCGACTCGCTTATCCTACGAGGCGTTCTAACATGGTTTGATTTACCTAAAGCTTCAACCTTACCAATCCCAATCACAACAGCCCCCGTGACCATGTATTTACCAAACCATCCTTAGTTAATTCCGAGGACAAAGAATTCCCAAATTACCCCCAAAAGTTGCTAATTGTATCGAATTCGCGTGCTTACGAATTGTTTATGCACTTAGCAACCAACTCAGCCCCATGACGACCAATAATAAAATCACAGCCAACAAGTCCACATGATGCCTCACGAGTAGAATGGGTCGGTAATTCGCATATACAACGCACAACTACCAATTAAACGCGAATTGTACTGACCCGTTTGACCAACCGACAACCAATTCAGCCCCATTAACATAAAAAAATAGTTTTTCGCAGCCCGTATATCATACCGAGGCTACACAATCTGAATTGGTTGTTAATTCCCTCAAACAATGCGCTAAACGCAACAACTAACAAACTAGACAATCGAAATCCTAGTTTTCAATCTATCAACAACTGACCAATCTAACGAATGTCATAGCTTATGATACTAAAGTATGACACATATGACATACCTAGGAGGATAACGGAGCAAGAACTTCAATTAAAACAACACCAAAAGATGCTCAAATGGGCACCACTGGTTAAGCCTAAAACAATCGATTTTCGACCAATAGGCGAGATATAATGATGAATTAAGGTGTAAAAGACTTGCTTGGGTATAGAACTAACCTTGAATTAAAGTTTTACACCTTGGAATTGGCTGGAAAAACGAAAAAGAGGGAGCTTGTGCTGCTGCTACCTGCCGATCGGACTAAGTGGGGGGGGGAGTTAGGGTTTGTTGTTATAACATTAAAGTTACACTCTAGCCCCTCAAATTAGAAAGACGCAATAACTTGGATGAGAAGCTAATTAATTTAATTTACGGGAATGACGAGGAGGTCCCCGAAGAATGCCGGATCAATCCCGAAAAATATATAAACTCTACAAAGCCTCAATCTTTGAACGAAAAATAACGGATGTTACATATTCTCATTTCATACTCTTTATGTTATTCAAACTTTCCATTTCTTGCTTAAAAACTCTTAAAATATGAAAAATTAGCATTTTCAAAGTATAAGGACCAAAGTTACCAAAACACGAAACTTCCCACCCCTGACCATGCCGTGCCGCGCGGCCATGATGGGTGAGGAGCTCGCATGGCGCGACCACACACCTGCACAGATTCCTTTGTTTATTTTACTTCCTAGCTCGTTTGTAGTGCAAAATCGGTTATTTTTGGACTAAATCACATGATTTAAGCCCCAAGAAAACTAATCTAGACTAGGTACATGTCCACATTCAATAACCCCTTAAAAAAGAACGAATTTTGATGATTTTTTAGTTGACTCAGTCGTTAAAACGATATTCGGTTACTTAAACGAGCTTTTTTTAACTAAAATTAACTTACGCTTACCTATTCTATATAAACAAGACATAAATCATATGTCAAGATCTTCCCTAAACGTTACTAACATCTCCCTCAGATGTCACTCTCATCAAGCAACTATTTCTCCTCCGTTCTTGCTATTTTACTCAAAGTTATTAGTAAACGTTTTGACTTTCAAGCATTCTCAACTTTTGACTCCGCTTTCTCATTGATTCAAGTACTTTCCAGGTAAGTTGTTTATTGTAATTTTTTTAGTTTTATTCATTAGTCAATAACCCTCAATGAGTTTCTGAGATTGAGGGGAATTTACGCTTCAATTTGATTCCAACCCGTTTAAGGGCAAATTGGTCAACAACTTTGACTAATCGATTTCTATCACTTCTGGTCGGAACCAACTTTCGGTCCAGAAGACTTTTATTTTTTTTTTTTTGAGATTTTAAGTCTACTGACCAAAACCCGCCTTCCAACTCGCTGCTCGGATTCTGGTCAGTACCAGCTCGCTTAAACGTTAATTATCTCATAACCGGAGTTCTAGACATCCGTTTGGATCGATTCCAACG
Source organism: Bidens hawaiensis (assembly GCF_021521415.1). Classification (NCBI taxonomy): domain Eukaryota; kingdom Viridiplantae; phylum Streptophyta; class Magnoliopsida; order Asterales; family Asteraceae; genus Bidens; species Bidens hawaiensis. The sequence continues at coordinate 233,526 of NW_027493776.1, forward strand.
GCTATGTTCTCGGTTTTAATAATAGTTTATTATCTCTAAGTTTTAGGTCTGTTCGGTTTATCTCAGTCAGCACGTAAAAGGACGGTTTAGTCATTTAATCATGTTTTTATTCCTATTTCTCGCAAACTCGCCTAAGCAATAAGGTGAGATATATCATTCCCCTTTATCTTACTGAATTTTACAACTTTTGGGGACATATGCGTGTCTAATTCATATTTTTATATTCTGTAAGTACACAAACTCGCAAACGTAAATATTGTGTGTATTTCAATTAAATGCTAATTGCTACTTGTTTAAGTGTTTATTTTATCTCATTCAGAGAGGTTCATCATAATAACATTAAAGTATAATCATACGTTGTCTTAGTAGCCAAAGTCCGATTCGCATGGCGATGGTCAACCGACACTCACATTTGTATGCTAATCGTAGTAGCCAATGCCCAATTCGCAAGGCTACAGTCAACTGACACATTATTTGCTCATTGTTTGATTGATTATTACTCACATTATTTTGTTTGCACATTTATCATTATCATTTACTATATATATTTATTAGTGTCGAAACTGGTGATCATCTAACTCAACATGTGTTCTTGACAAATCTCTATTTATTTTCTACGTATATGCAGGTTATTAGTAGATTTGAAGCTAAGGTAAAGAACGCATAAAAAGATCCTTAGACAATAAAATAAATTATATTTGCTCCATTTTCTTAGTTTTGTAATTATAAATTGTTTTGAATTATTATTGTCATGTTTGTAATTTGTGCACATATTTGAAATTTGAAATAAATTAATTAAATAGATATTGTCATATTTTATAATGTATGATAATACTTTGTGAGTTGTTAACCACGGTTCGCACCCCGGCATTTTCGCCTTAGGTTAGGGTGTGACCAACTTTGTCAATATGAAGAATATGTAATAGAGGCTTATCTTGATGATATGTAACTATCTTAGTCTCTGTTTCTTCTACTATTATCTCTTCAGTCGGGTCTAGGTACTCAATTCTATGCTTCAAAAAGTATGGATCATCTCCTTCAATTTCATCATCAGCAACTACAACTGATGCATTCGTTGGCTCTTCAGTAACTGGTGGAGTTGGTGTGGTATTATTCTCCACAACCACCTCCTCAACTCCATTCTCTGAAAGATCAAGAGCCTCTTCTTCTAATTCTTCTTCTTTATCACCGGCCACTATTTCACGGTCTTGTTTAATTTGGGCTAAATCATCAATTAGTTGGCTCATCATTTCATCTTGAGCAACAACAACCTTTTTGTTAACTTCCTCCTCAGACTGAGGCCCTTAATCAGTGTCAACACCTCATAATATTGATTATTATATTGAGGAATTTCTTCATACGTTGGCTGAAAGTACTCATCAGAATCGTAGTCATACTCCTCCTTTTGATAACTTAAAAGCGTTGGTGTCTCAAGCCCATCACTATCATACTCATCTGACTCATAATATACTTGATAATTAGGTGGAGGCGGTGAATAATTTTGGTATTGCCTATTGCGACCCTGCTGGTTGAAGTTTCCTTGGCTATAACTATATGACTCATGATAACTTTAAGGGTTTGTTGAAGATGGTTCGTCATATGAATGGGGGTAGTCAAAATCTTCATCCTCCACGACCTTATATCCTTAATGTGGGTTATAAACCCAACTCCACGACATCTTGAGTTACATGCACACATGAGACACGCAAATACGGAGCGTAAAACTGACAAAAATATAATAAAACCGAAAATAAACAAAGCACTAAACTAGAACTTTGCCCGTTGATTCCCCGAAAACGGCCCCATTTTGATGTAGAGGCCATGCTCTAATCAAAAACAAGTATTTATAATCACTTAAATACCTATAACTGGTACGGGTAAGTAAGGTTGTCTCCACCGGGAATAAGTGGAAAGTTCAAGTTTGACTCATGACTTATTAAATATTAATCTAAGCAGATAGTCGATGTCAAGCAGTTTAGAAAGATGTATTAGAAACACACGATTACTTTTAACTTTTGTAAACAATTATGAAAAAGGTGTTTCACTTCAGGTTCAGGTAATGCGATAACAAACTAATCACGGATTCAATTAATTGATTGCGCAGTAATTACTAGACCTAATAGTTTGGTTGTGATGACAAGCGAAACCCTATTTGAATTGTTGACACAACTGAACACGATCTGCCAAATTACCAGCTTTATATTACGAAAACAAATTGATATGCAATGACTAACGGTTTTGGATCAATGACACAAGAACCTAATCCTAAATGTTGATAAACACAACCAGACAAGTGATGCAGTATTTGATAATCAAAAACATAAACTGTTTAAACAATCAAACGATAAAGTAGAACAAGATCAAATAACAAACTCCATCAAGTTCTTAATCATTGAAACACAAAGAATCCGATCATGGTCAGTTTACACAAAACCCTGTCCTAAAGGGAACACAAATGTTTTTAGCCTAACATCAGCATAACGATTAGCTCGCTTATCTGAAGAAAGGATGGAAGTATGCGATGATTGGGTAAACTAAGGGCTCCAAGATGACGTAAAATCACCCCTAGGTTCTTCTATAGCTCCTGGAACAAGTGATAGGTCGAATAGGGGCTGAAAAACTTATTATATATCGGTTAGGGTTTTTTTTTCGTTTTTAAGCCCCTTCGCGTAGCGCAAAGGATGTTTTGACCCCCAGTTCGCGTCGCAAGAAGTTAAATAGCCTAATATTCAGATTTTTCTCATTGAGAAACCCTAAATTCATATATTATGGGTCACGTAACTCATTTTCTAAGTCGAGATATGCTCATTTTACTAAAAGACAGTTTCCTGTTAGCCCGTCTTGATCAAGTTTTTGCTTTGGCTTCGGATTTCTCATCCCAAACCTTCCCGAATCCTTCTTAACCATCCATATATGTTTCCATATACTTCTGTCTTCTCGAGGCTTGTTTAATCTTCATCTGGATGGCTCTGAGTTAGCTCGTATAAGCTCTGAACACTTGTGATCATAGTAGAACTCAAAGTAATTGTGCTCACTATATATAAACAATTAAAATACTTGAAATAACACATTATACACATGATTTATACCCGACCATCAGGGTTTCAAGATCCAATAGCATTTTGCCGCATGTATGAGTCAGAAAAGGTTCACACGAAAGTAGTCGGACACATTCAAGTTGATAAGAAAACCATCTGGATCAAAATAATCTAGCGAGATGGGTTTCAATATAATATTATTATATTTAATTTTGCTCATATTTAGTTTTTCTTATATAGCATTTCAAATATAAAGTGTAACGTCCAACTTTTGTTAAGCATTTAATAACAGAAAGTTTTGTTAATAGTTGTTTGTCGTTAAATTAATTGTGTGTTACGTATTTGAGAGTTGGAAGTGGGAGTGAGTGGTGGGACCCATGAAACCCCTATATATATAGACCAACCACTTCTTTTCTTTCTTCCCTTTCCTCTCAAAACACACAAACACCCACACACTCAAGAAACACACACCCACTCTCTCTCAAGACCCGAATCCATTCTGAGATTAAATTAAGGAAGAGTTGGTGATTCAAGTGCCTTCAACTGACAAGAATCACGTCCAGATCCTCAAGTTGTCAAGATCTGAACTCGAACCCGAAGCAAAAAGGTAGGTTTCGGTTTAAATGGTTAAGTTTTATGGTTAGAATCGTCATGCAAATAATGATAGATCAGGTTGTAAAATGTAAGAAAGATATAAACTTGGTAAGTTATAACCTCTTAGGTGCACTTTGTGATAAAAAGGTGGTGTTTTGATTTTGAGAGATAGGTTCAGAATCAGGTGCATGGGGTCAGAATGTGTCGAAAGTTGGGAAGAAGTAAAAATCAAGTCCTGAGGAAGAGCCACGAAGTAAAATGGCTTTAAAATGGAAAAAAGCGAAGAAAGGAAGGCATTTCTCTTCACTCAGCCATGAGAAGCGAAAAAGTCATTTCACTTCGCTCAGCCATGAGAAGCGAAACAGGCATTTCGCTTCGCTTAGCCATGCGAAGCGAAACAGTTTCATGCGAAGCAAAACAGTTTCACGCGAAGGGAAATTCCATGCATGCGAAGCGAAATTCTTCCATGCGAAATTTCATAAAATTCATTTTCTGATGCATTTTTGTTAAATGACTATTAATGAAAATAAAATTTTTCCAGCTCAACCCCAGCCAAGGGCGCTGCCCCTTGGACCTTGCTAGGGGCTGCCACCCCTAGACCCCGCTACCAGGGGCGCTGCCCCCAGAACCCCGTTAGTTGAGGGTGTCATTGACTTAGATGTAAGAAGTAGTAGTAATGGATATTTGACACTCGTAATGCGTTATACAGTTAGCCGTGCACAGCTAAAGAAGGGCATTACTATTAACGGCGAGAGAAACCGACTTCAGGTAAGTTTCTAGCCCCTTTATCCGTTATGTTTTGGGGCTGTGTGCATACTCCTTTGTGATAGTTGTTAATACACTTAACTTAAGTGGTAAGTGTATGATATGTGTATGTTATATGTATGACTAAGTATTGAATGTTATTATGGAATGTTTATACGAATGAATATGTACATATATGTATATACATGACCAGAAGATATGTAAAGTATGCATGAATGAAAATGAATGTATGATCGAGCGACGTGACAGTTATGGTTATTGGAGACAAAGGGACCAGACCCTAATAATATCTAAGACAAAAGGGACCAGACCCTGATAATATATGAGACAGAAGGGACCAGACCCTGATAATATCTTAGACAGAAGGGACCAGACCCTTATAATATCTGAGACAGAAGGGACCAGACCCTAATAATATCTGTGATGGTAGAGATAGAATAGCCTATGGTAAATTACAAGGCCTTATGAAAGAAAGTATGTAAGCGCATGTGCATGTATATAAAGTTTGTATGAAAGGAGTAAGAGTAAATAAGGTATGAATACGTATCTTCGGATGCGTATGAGTAAGGATATGAATGTATTGTATGTTAAATGATTAATTAGAACTCACTCAGCGTAGCTGACTTTTAGTATGCACGCCGGCAAATAGGTTGAGGCAGCTGGCTTAAGGAGGGACACAGGGCATGGACTGAAGAGACTGGCATCCATGATGAAGTGTTATGACTGTTTTAATTATTTATTTATGAAAAGACAATTTGTATGTTAAGACAAGAATGAATGTTTTGTAACGTGATGTTTGAAGTTTTTAATTATTCCGTGAAGTTTTTAATTTACTCTGATTTTAGAACTGTGTTTATGAGTAAACCCAACACCAAAGTAGGGTTACCGGGAACGGAGCCTTATATAAAGTTTTATAAAATTTCGAATATATACTGTTGAGACGAGCTTATTTTTATCTAGGTACCGATATAAATTTTACTTAAAACCGACTCGGGTCAAATTTATGTCGAAACGTTCAATAAAATTTGACCCGACTCGATTTTGAATAAAATTTATATCGGCACGTAGATAAAACTAAGCTCGTCTTAATGGTATATTCAAAATTTTGTAAAACTTTATATTTTAAAAGTTATAAAAGAAAAAAATATGCATGAGTAAAATTAATAATAATAATTAAATATTAAGAAAAAACAAATTTTCAAAGTTTTCAAATTTCAAGAAAGAAATATAGATTTCATAAAGATGGATTTTTTTCAAAAGTCATCAGATCCGGCACTTTTGATTAGAAAGTTGTTTGATCCGACAGATTTGATTTAAAAGTTGTCTAAAGACTGATTTGGTTCAAAACTCGTTGGCCAAGACTGATTTGGTTCAAAAGTTGTCTCCCCAAACAATTTTGAATAAGTAATTATAAAATTAAAAAAAATAACTATTTTGAAAAAATCTCCCCTTAAATAGATTATTTTTAGAATTTTCTCTTACGGTAAACTAGTGAATCATTTTCTCCCAAATAAGCGATGTCCGTATAGAGGATATGTTTGCTATGTCAACGCCCTTATCTTTAAACAACGTCAGGCGGGTGTCCCAACTGATGTTAGATTCAATTTTGTTGTGAATCATCAGTCAACCCATTCCTAGTTTTAAACATTTTATACCGTCCATCCAAAAATAGGTGTAATAGTGTGTACGGCGCGTATGAGTGCATGTCTAGCATATTAATTCCAATCATTATTGATATGATTTGGTTGGTATGAAGTTGACGGTTTCATTATGTATGTACACGAATTTTGTCTATGAAAAGAAATCCAAAAAATCTCAAAAATGTAATTTTAATAAAACGTTAATCATGCCTAACTTAAAAAAATATGTATGACTAATAATTAAATCTTACATCTTATAATAGAGATGCATTCTATAAAGGGAAATAGTGAAGCGTTGCAGCGAAGACACTTAGGGGATTCAGTTCGTATGAGTTCTGTTCGTACGATACAGGCATTTGCAATAACAAAACTAAAACTTTACACACAAATTTGGAAAAACAAGATTCCACACCTAAACAGCAAAAGAAATAATAAAAAATAAACATTGAAATAGACAGGATAACATAGCAAAAAAGCAGTAGAACAAATCAAATATAGACGGAGACAAGTGAGTGTATTTTTATAGTATGCACTAACTTGTATTTGTGGTATTTTTTTTAAAAGGCACCTTTTTTGCAGTTCAATTCTTCTACAATATGTTATAACAATCTACAATAACAAAGGATGTTTCTTTTTTATTTTAATGTTGATAATTTATTTAGACAGGAAAAAGAAAGATTATGATTAAATAGCTAAATAATATTTTAAGTACACTTAATTTTACCAGTTTGTCACATATTGGGTCCCTATCCTTTTCATTTTCAGTAATAAAAGTTCAATAATTTCGGTTTCTATCAATTGGACCACATACAATCGAACTTTGTAATGTGAACATTAACACAACTTTGTAATGTGAATCAACATGAACATAGTATTCACAAGTGACACCAACAACCGTTAAGTCAGATATACTTAGTTAAGCCCACTTTATTATCAGAACAGAGAAACTTCTGATCAAGAACCCTACACTAAAATTAACCAAAACAACGTCAGATGGGAGTCGGACAAAAATTAACCAACACGACAACAAACCGTAACCAAATTCAAGTGAAACAATCATGAAACTGGAATTAAATTAATCACCCGGACCGACTCAATCTCACCAGTTTAAATTAATCACCCTTACCCACATATTGTTTCCAAGTAAACATGCATGTTCTTAGTTGAAGGTGGCAGAAGACAACAAAATTTCGCATCTGCTTCTGTGTATCTTCCACCTATGCAAGATAAATAAAATTTGTAAAACAAGTAAATAAGTTGAATAAGACATAAATGTAAATAATATGCCCTCTTACCTTGACAATATTTCATAAGTAATCCCCCACCTTCACACAATCTACTTATTCAACAAAACTAAAACTGAGTTAAATAACCAAAATAACTCCTAGTTGACAATTATATAAAACAAACTTTGCAATGTGCAATAAATTCTTACAGCTTTTTCATATGGATCATGTTTCTCTGAAAATAGGGAGGCTAGATCATTTCATTCCTGCAAATATTAAGATTAGTACCGTGCTAGAATTAATTTAGAACATCACCCTCGAGCATATTCCCAATTGCGAAAGTCAATACCTACATCAAGAACCTAAAGACGCATACTGGGAATACTTGTCACCCTCGAGCAACCTTGATAATTTCGATAAGTTATAAACATGTTGGCTTTTATAAAATTATTCATATGAAACATCAAAGGAACAAATTCATTTCACGTGATTTAACAATATTTACGTGAATGTTTGATAATGTGTTCATTTATGAAATTAACGAACAAACACAGATGAACACAAACTAATTCATTTCCTTAATTAATGAACGAATACGAACAAGAATATCCATTTACGTGTTCGTGAACCGCTTATTTGTCCGATAAATGTGTGACGAACGAACAGAAAAAAGGTCTTTGCTTCGGTTCGATTCAATTCATTTACAGCCCTTGAACAGTGACGGAACTCAGTTATTATTATTATCATTATTATTATTATTATTATTATTATTATTATTATTATTCTTAATTCTAGTATTTATAAGAAAACCCAAAAGCAAATAGTTGAAACACGACTACATAGACTGTAACACTAACTCTAAACCAAACGTACAGACATAATGCATAAAAAAAACTTTAAATGCATGAATTTTAAACATCAAACCTGATAGTGATAGATATGTTTAAAAATTTGCATTTAAACCTAGCTGTGCACAAAAATATAAACAGGAGTGTGCTATGAAGGTCAACAGTGGATAGAAATAAGCAAGCTTTTATTCTTATGATGATTAGTTTGAGATGAACTACCATTAACCTTAAAATAATGCCAAGTACAAACATCATTTATCTTTTCATCTCTGCACTTAAAGCATGTCAATAATTATATTAGGAAAACTATCAAACTCACCAATCTACTCCTAAAAGTAAATAGAAAAGGTTATTTTTGGAGCTGCAAGGTTTTCCAAAGTTGCTTAAATGCACAAAGAAATTAGAGTATTCTAACAAAATAAATCAATTTTCACATGCTATCTAATCCACATGTTTGGGTATTTTGTTCCGGACGTACATATATAAACATATAGAACAATGCCTTAGCAGGCAGTCGTGTGCGTTGATGTGAGTTGCATCCATTTTTCTGCAGGCATAAGTAAAATCACTTGGTAAGACATGAATTGGATACAGAACAAAATGAACTAAAGAAATACCAAAAGAAACAAAGGTGTTCAATATAACATAAGAGGTGTAATATTTGTTGTTTTGTTTTTCAAATTTTCGATCATAGTTCTTTTGAACCTTCAAGCAAAGCAACCTGTAAAATCAAATAAAGTTCAATTTTCACTTTTGGGCCCAATCAAGACAAGTTACAAGGCGCACAATATCAATTTATCACTGCTTCGACTCTCAAACTTGCAAAACCAGTTAACTTCTAAGACTGATAAAGTTGGCAATACATTGTCATAATGAGCACAGTAACTCTTTTAAGTCTTATCATTTCTAGAAGGAAGTTAGCTTCTATTTTAAATATGTTTCATACAGCTCGTTTACAACAATGGATACATATGTAATATAATGTGCATATGAATCAGGGGACGAAATTATCTTGAAAAGTTACCCCTGACACGCATAGTAAAAGCTATGGAAAGTTATTTGCATCTTGCTATATCTTGCAAGACATTAACACCAGGAATCATAGTTGGCCGCACGAAAGTCAACAACGATCAAAGCGGTAATCTGAGGCATATGCGATAATGATAAATTAGAAAATGTTGATAGAGTTTGTGGTATAAACGTTGTTAAACTGATTACGAGTCAAGAAGATACTAATAAATTTTGTAAAGGCTTATTATTTCGTTTGTCATTTATCTTTTGAATATATTTTCATATTATACTGGCACGTGACATTGCAGTTAATCAATGTTTAAATTTGCATAAACTTATCCACCCAAAGCTTGGGTTGGGAAATAACGAACAGACATGTAAGGCCCTGAATCCCGGGAATCCTACAGTTGGTATTCATACAAAATACTTACAAAAATACATAAACTCAAAAGCAGTTCATTCCATTAAAATAACCAAATCACAGTATAAATCAGCGGAAAATCAAAATATTTAAAATAAGTTCCCAAGACCCGGGAATTATGCCCAGAATCAAATTTCAACGTATTTAACAAAACTATGAAATAAAAATGTTCGTTATTAAAACTTCCGACTAAGTACGCCTTCCACCGTCCAAGTAGCTTCGTGCACGTCCAAGCGGTAATGCAGACTCCTTCTCACCTGAAACTCACACTAACATGCACACAAAGTCAGCTTGAGCTGAGTGAATTCAAGTTTTAATAATTGACATCTAAAATAATATAGTCATAATCATACCAAGAGTTTTAAAATAAAACGGGATACAACAGTTAGGCCATCATCAATAATAAGTAATCACACTTATATATGTATATAAACATCCATATAATTATATCCCTATAGATATCATCCAAGTATTAACATCAGGGTCGAGCACTCGTACAACCCAAACACGTAATATCCAAGTAATAACATCAGGGTCGAGCAAACGTACAACCCAAACACGTATCATCCGATGATGATCATGCCACACGAGCCTCCCCCCTCACGGGCTTTCTAGGGCCCGCCACAGGATTTAAGAACCCGAGTAGTATAGTTTGGCCCGGCCAAGATCACCGTCCATCTGTATGCAAACACAAAGTAGGCATACGCAAACATCCTTAGTCGATAACGACTAATCAACATCGCCAATTATTGGCCATACAATAATACATGTATAATCATACATACAATCATACATAAGTATCATCCCAAGGCATATTCTATTCAAATAAGCCTATATTCATGAGCTTAAGCCATAAGTAATATATATAACTTTAAGGAATATATGACCCTAAACGAGTCTCAAATATCCTAAGGCATAGAATATACTTCACATATATTTTCATGAGCCCACAACACCAGTAAGTCCATGTAGTATCATCCAATTAGTTTAAACAAGTAAAATCGAGTAAAGTTGTAATATGGTGTGTATACTAGCCCAAAACGTAAAAAGATTTAAAAGGGCATCATGAACTCACCTGACACAAGACACGAATTCACCATGAGCTAGAGAACCCCTAAGTATCCCCACAACTCAAAAGCCTGTCGGTTTACATACAAACATTACTAACGACACCGAAATGACTCGTTTATCTTACGAGACGTTCTAGCATGGTCGAGTTACCTAAAGCCTCGACCTCATCAAACTCATTCATAACAGCCCCCGGGGCCTTAAGTTTACCAACACGACCCTTAGATACTCCCGGGAATAAAGAATTCCCAAATTACCCCCGGAAGCACTAGGTGATACTAACACGCGTGTTTAAGAGTTGTTTAGGAGATTAACATCCAACTTAGCCCCGTGTGGACCCATTATGATAAATTCACGGCCAACGAGTCCACACGACGCTACACGAGTCGAATGGATCGGTAATTCGCAAGTACAACGCACTAACTATTCAATAAACGCGAATACGCGTTATACCGACCCATTTGAGTAACCGACAACCAATTCAACCCCATTACTTATAAAAACAACTTTCCAACAGCCCGTACATCAAACCGAGGTCACCCGAACTGAATTGGTCGTTAATTACCTCAACCCTCGCGTTAAACGCAACAATCTACCATTCTAGCCAACCTAAAACTATCCTTCAAACTACAACTAGTTGACCAACCAAACGAACACCAATGTGCATAATTTTAAAGTATGTAATACTAGGCATACCTAGGAATGTGTTGGTGCAAAAACTCACTTCAAACAGCCCCGACAAGAACACAATTGAACATCCACCGGTTAAGCCTAAAACGAACTTATCGATCAATAACAAGTAAAACGTGCAGATTTTAGCATGCGGAGATCCATTTAATTACATAGGATAACCTTTGAAATAAATTATTAAATTTTTACCAGGCTTTAAAAAATGTCTTAGGTTTATAAAAATATTTTTATTATATTTTTCTAGTGGAAAAAAAAATTATAAAAATTCCTCCAACACAGAAAAGTATGTGCAGCTATTTCAGTTCGCAACAAAATGGTTTTATTTTTATAAAAATCATTACCCAGCCAAATTAAATGATTCCAATTGGGTTTGGTTCCTAACTCAAAATATTAACTTCCAGAAGTGGAACCAACCAATTTGGACTTGTCGAAAAAGAGTTATGATGTCGGGAAGACAGACCAGAATCCGTTATCCCGCATCAATTTTGATACTCGATCTTATAAAAGCATAAAAAGTATTCAAATCTCGTCCAAAAATTATATATTATACCTTTCTGGAAACTAGACTCAAAGTAGAACATCATAGAAACAAGAAACGACCAAAAACGTTATATTTTCATCGAGTTACTGACCGAACAATAAACTAGTACGAATCTATCAGAAATTGCTATAACCAAAACACAACCCTAACGTTCAATAAAGGGTTTAATGGTGAAAAAGACATTCAATCGAACAATACCAACCTTGAATTGGAGTTTTGGCTCACAAGAATGGCTGGAAAAAGAAAAAGTGGTGGCTTGGTGGTCCTCTCTTCCTGCCGATCGCAACCAGGAACAAGGGTAGGGGTTTTTACACTCTAGTCCTCGAACTTGTAATTGAGATGTCTTGTGTCCAAAGTTGAACAACGAGACTTACAAGAATGACCATAAGGTCCTTTAGGATGTCAGAACGAGTCTCGGTTAAAATACAAGTTTAGTTATGCATAAACCCTTATAACGAAAATTTACGGACGTTACAAGACAATAAAAATAGTAAATTACAAACCGAAACCTACCACAACGTTTAGAGCAACATGTATGAGAAAGAAAGGCGTTTCCTCGTGCCCTTTCCATCTCCCCCTGTCATTGACATCACCTACCTTGGTTCACTTTGTGGTCTATTTTTCGCCATGGCTGATGTTGTTGCAGACATGTAGCTTGGCTTTCCCTCCCTTCGAGGGCTGTTGTTTGACTGCACTTTGACTAACCTTGAGATGGATAACGACTGCTGTAGTGGAGATGAAAATGGACCTGTGTTTGGTCTTTGTTGTTGCTGTGATCTCTCATAGCTTGGTCTTGGAGACAAGGAACAACGTTGGCAGGTGACAAGGCCAGGTTCAAGTCTTCCTGCTCGTGTTCATTTTGATCAGTAGAAAATTGATACTCAAGTTCGGATCGATAAAAAGCTCAAAAAGAGGCAAGTTTTTTCGAGATCGAGCCAAGACTCAAATAAATCTCGTTTAGTTATTGGGCCCGAGCTCGAGCCTTATGTAATTTTAAGTTCTCATTTTTGTACTTATGGGTACTTATTTCGCACTCCACAGCTGAGCTCGAGCCAAGCATAGGCACATTTATGGTTTTCTCAAAATATATTAATATATATAAAATACTTAAAAACATATATAAATTGTTCAATATATAATAAACGGGCGACACAAAAAATAAACAACTGAACATCAAGATTTTGGTGAAACAACCCGATTTTGATTTGGGTTTTTTTTTTTGTTTTTGGTTTTTGGTTTCATTTCGGTTCGCCTTTTTTTTTGGTCAGGTTTCAGTGTATTTGGTTTTTATTTTCGATTAGGATTTTGGAAATTTGTTACCCGTTTATTCGGTAATTGTTTTGGGGATCAGAAGAATTAATAAATATAAGGAATGAATGAATGGTAGGTACAATGGGGGGCGAATCCTGGTGGTGGAAGGTTATTGTGGCCTCTCACCAAGGTTTGTAGCTTCACAACCCCTTTAAGTGCCTCCAGAGCTCTTCTTGCCTACATCCGTTATGTTGTTAGTACGTGCTAGCTTTATACATTTATATTAGCAAGCTAGTGAGTAAAGAAAACCACTTACGAGGTATCCTCTGAATAACGTCTGAATAATAAGGGCAGCTTTGTGTTTCTCAAAGGAATTTGAATATGAATATGCTGGTGAAGCTACTATTTTGGTGGTAGATTCATCATGATGCAGATGCAGTATGGTGGTTGTTTGCTCTACACACATTTTTTCTTGAGAATCCATCTTCTCTTGCTATATTCTTCTTCTTCCGCACAATCACCTCATGATGATGATGTTGGTGTGTAGAGTAAACACCAACCCGATTAAAGTGAACTTGTGTGTAGAGCAAACACAGGGAGACAATTGGATTCAACAAAATTAACAAAAAACATTATCTTATAAGCTACCCAAACAAACAAGTTTCAACTAAATCAACCAAAAACAAGATTCAACAAAAGGAATAAACACATGCCTGGGAAAATTGAAACCCAAGCAAACTGTATTCAATACATACATTGAGAAATTGAAGAAGCTGAAACCCAAATTCAACACATACCTGGGAAAATTGAAGAGAATTAAAACTGAAAACCATATTAAACACATACTTGGAAAAATTGAAAAAAATTGAAGAGAATTGATCCAGAATGAAGCGATAGTGTTGATGAATTTGGTGCCTTAATCGAGTAGCAATTGGGATATATAAATGGACTCTTGAAACCAATCATTCAATTGGCGGTTGAAGCGCACATTCAAGTTTGAAACCGTTCAATTAATTGCCGGAATTTATTGCACTGGGGACGGAAAACAAACTGACACCGGCGGTGTATCAATAGCGGAGAAAGTTACCGTACAGTTAACAACCATTTAATTTACCGCGTCTAAAGGTAGAATGTTAAAGGACGCCTATATGTTTTATGATATAATATAGATAAACTGGAAAACAACCAAAATGATTTTTTCTTTCAACTGCATTCCTTGATTGCTTGATCAACCTTAAACTAAAAATACCTAAAATTGCTACCTTTTAAATTGTCGGATCCAATTATTATAGCTGGCATCCGACCGCTCTATTTGGCATCCTTCTGTTTTGTAACCAACCACATCCGGACACGTATACACTTAAATGATCGGGTAAGGCCAGACCTTTTTATTAAAAGCAACTTCAGTTTAGTTATGGGGCCGACTATTTATTAAATATTAGGTCTGTTGGGTCGTATTTTGTGGTTTATGCTTGTAGTTTTGGATTTGGTTATGTTGGGTTGGGCTTTTGTATGTAAACCGAGATCTGTTGATCTCGGCGGACTTTAGTTCTGGTTGGGCCTAGTACGGTAGAGTATATATAGAACATATGTTAACGGTTTTAGGGTTGTTCATTCATTATCATTCAACCGTGTAAGTTAAGGGCTTAAGAACCCGACGTATAATATACATGTGTTTTGAAGCTTCTTTGTGTGTTTTTCTTGTGTTCTTGATTGCTTTATTGAATCGGCTTGGTGATTAGTTTCCGCCTAATCATCGAGTATATTGATATCACATTGAAAGATCCGTCACGAGACTTACAATTGGTATCAGAGCCTATAGACCTATACTAAGCTCGGTTATTTGTGATATCAAGGATTCTATCGTCGACTTACGGGGTATCGTTTGGTCGAAGGTTTCTGGAGCTTGAAGAAGATTGTTCTTCGTGTTCTTCGGCTGGTGAAGGGTTTAGTTTGGAATAGATTTTGGTATATCTTACATTCAATTTGAATCCCATCTTTCTCGGGATTTATTTAAATATTCAAGATTTACCATATCTTTAACTATTCATAGTTCTCGGGTTGATTTTGAAGTTCTTGGGAAAATCTCAAGGTTCACGGTCAACATTCAAGGTTTTCGGGAGTATTTACAAGTTTTCTGGTTAAATTCGTCGTTCTCGGGTCAAATTCGTCGTTCTCCGGAAACTCGGTGGGTGCTATCAGATTCTGTTGACAGTTTTCAGTTAACTTTCTGAGTTCTCGGAAGAATTTTGCTGTTTTCAGTCATCTTATCAAGTTTTCGGTTGTGAATATTACGGATCAATCAGATGTTATTACGTCTTCAATTGCCACTCTTCATCAAGAACTTTACTCCATCATGGGGACCACCACTCGTGTACCACGATAATTGAAATCTAAAGGGTTTGCTGAATTGAAATTTAGACTTCAGAAGTACGTAAAAGCACAAGATGCAAAACTGTGGAGAAGCATAGTTAGAGGTCCTCAGGTTATTACCAAACCAGTTGAGTCGTATACAGATGCTTATTTTGACATTGTGGAGCAAAATGAGAAGGCTCTAGCTACATTGACCATGACACTTTCACCTGAAATTGCCTTGGGATTTAGAGAATTGAACTCTGCCAAATCACTCTGGGAGGCCCTCATTGAAGTTTTTGAGGAAAATGAAGACATGAGGAGAAGTAGGCAAGATCTCCTAAGACAACAATTCAATATGTTCAACCATATATTGGGAGACTCACTTGAGAAACAGCTTCACCGGTTCATCTCGTTGATCACTGAGATTAGATCTGCAAATATAAACCTCACATCTGCTGAGATCAACAAAAAGCTGGTTAACTCACTGCCTCAGAGCTGGGATTTGAATGTGGCTGTCATTAAGACCAAGGATCTGTCTAGATTAACACTTTCGAAGGTGATGGCAATTATTAAGGCCTGTGACATGGACGACAAGCAGTGTGCCATCAATCATGCTAGCACCTACAACACTGCTGGTTATGGCTACCAGCCAATAATGCTTTAGTTTCACAACAAAGCTTCTCTTTGTTCAGGAGTCAGCCAGCCCAACCTCAGCAACCTCAGCATAACTTCTCTATGTTCAGGTCATCACAAGGTCAAATGACTCCTCAACCTACTCCAGCTACAAACGTCTTCTTTCCACAATCAACTCTTGTACTAAAATCACAAGTTCCCGTAATCACCTCCAGCCAGTCTCACACTCAAATTCCTAGTATCTCCAAAGAGACTCAAGAGAACATCGCCCTAATGGCAGGTTTTATGAATTGCTATAATGCCTTTCTTGCTGGAGACCAAGTGCAACCAGTTATAGCTGCTGAATTGGATCAGATACACCTGATGACGTGGAGGAGATGGATATTTCATGGAAAATCGCCATGGCTGTTTTCAGGGCCAAGAAATTCACCAAGCAGGAACAATTGGAATGTGCCTGCAAATCAGAAAGTGGGTTTCAACAAAATTTCCTTAAGGTGCTATAATTGTCATGAGCCAGGTCATTTTGCTCGTTTCCAGGCTAATCCTAAACTCTCTCATCTAATTGCTGTTAAACGAATTTTTTGATATCTGAAGGGGCAACCGAAGCTTGGTCTTTGGTATCCCAAGAATTCAAAATTTGATCTTTATGCTTTTTCTTACAGCAATTATGGAGGTGATGGATGATATTGACAGGAAATCGACGTCTGCTGGGTGTCAATTTTTGGGAGATCGGCTCATTTTGTGGCAATGCAAGAAACAACAAACGGTGTCCACAAGCACTACTGAGGTTGAATATGTTGCTGCTTCTACTTGATGTTCTCAAGTCATATTGATGCAACATCAATTGCTGGACTACGGTTTGGAATTTCTTGACACTCCTATTTTTTGTGATAATGATGCTGCGATTGCCATTGTGAAAAACCCGGTCCAACATTCTAAAACAAAGCACATCGATATCAAAATTCATTTTATTTGTGACTGTTACGACCGGAAGTTAATTCATCTTGAACAAGTCCACACTGATAATAATGTGGCGGACCTATTTACAAAACCAGTTGGGACAGCCATATTGATGCAACATCAATTGCTGGACTACGGTTTGGAATTTCTTGACACTCCTATGTTTTGTGATAATGATGCTGCGATTGCCATTGTGAAAAACCCGGTCCAACATTCTAAAACGAAGCACATCGATATCAAAATTCATTTTATTCATGACTGTTACGACCGGAAATTAATTCATCTTGAACAGGTCCACACTGATAATAATGTGGCGGACCTATTTACAAAACCGGTTGGGACAACCAGATTCGAAGTGCTTGTAGGGTTTCTTAAGATGTTACGTTTTAAAGAGTGAATACTTCTGAGGTTAACTTTTTACATAAATATTTTCGTATTTCTTTAATTAATGTACAAATTTAGGGCGAGAAAAAGAAAAAGAAAAAAAGAGTGTGTGCGCGCTATTAATATAAAAAAACATGCTTTGTTCTGTTGCTTAAAATCATGCCAGTTACTCAAGTTCAATGGACATATTTCATATGTTTGGTCCCATCATCAATTTTTGACTCACGGGATAGCCATTAACCTTAGGACTGAAAGCAACTGGGGCGACTAAAGTTACAAAAAAAAATTATTTGATTTAACTATCGGTTTAAGTTCTTTCACTGAAAATTATGTCGGCTGCCTGAGTTTGAGGGACACATATTATTATGTGTTTGGTCCTATCGTCTTCCTTTAGACACATAGGATAGCCATTCACCTGAAAACTGAAGGTAACTGGGGTGATTGAATTTAAAATCGTCTTCGAGGTTATCATCTGGGAAGTGATAATATTATTCAGCAAAAGCTTATTAGAAGCTTAAAATATTTTCAAACGAAAAATTGATCCAACCTTTGAGAGATGATAGATAAATTAATTTTGTGTGTCTAACATGTGAAGTTATTAAGCTAAAAAGGCTTTTGATAAGTCATTGATGTGTATGGTAGCTTTCTATGATAAGTAAAAGTTTGAAGTGATATAAACTAAATCTGCTAACCTTTTGTGGAGAGTCATTTGAAGATGTGTGCATGTCTCTAGATACATATCTCCGAATGATAAGCAGAAAAGTAATTACCCAGTCATACACGAGCCCGTTAGTGTCTTGATCGCCATATATATATATATATATATATATATATGTATCATTCAATTTTTCTAAAAAAAGGCTTAAAGGGGCTCTAGGGAACTACAGGGGTGGGGCATACAAGTAAGTCCTAAACACCCTGAATGTAAGGCTTGTAAGTCCGGATAGCATGTAAGTCCAACGTTCAACCTTAAAGTCAAAAAGAAAAATTTATTTTGTATATAGAAAATTCTTTGATCAAGTACTAGGGGGTTGGAGTCAAATTGGGATGATCTGGAGAAAGCCAAATACGCTTTGAGAAGAGATAGGGGGCAACATAGGTCCATGAGTGATATCCATATTAGCTTTATACCTAATTGAATCTAATCATATCACTGGCGCAATGAAAATCATACTAAGTTTATAATTACCTGCTATCAACATTTTCACTATGTCAAAATAATGCTGAAAATGGATCATTGTGAAAGTATCTTAATCAATATGCTCTCATGTTCGGATCTTTTCTTAAAAGGGTGCTAGTTTTCAAACAGCTTAAATTTGATCCCAATATATGTTGATTTTTCTAAAGACTGGATAGGTAAATTATTTTTGTTTTAGTTTAGTGTTTATTCTATTTTATTTTATTATTAATTTTATTTTATTTACCTCATATTTATTCGTGTCGAAACAGATGTCTTTAAGAAATCAATTTTTTAATCCGGATTGTTTCTCAAAATGAGTGGGCTAGTCTTTTAGCTCAACTGATGTCTTGGTCCTCGGCCTGGTTAGATTAGCCCAGGAGGTTCTCTCTAGGCCCAACGAATTTTCTTGTTCTCGGCCAAATCATGTTGGCCCAGAAAGATTCATTGATGTGAGTTCTCGGCTCTAAATAACTGTTCTCGGCCAGTAAATGTTTTCGGCTTAGTTTGATGTGACTAGGTTGCTTAAAAGGCACTCATTACTACTTATTAATCATTCTTGAAACTTACAACTTCTAAGATCTTCCAAGGTCCTCCGAAATCATCATCTTCTAACCTCTCACCTAGTAGCCGCCATATATCTTTTCTTATGCTTTCAGATGGATTCCCTTAATAGGTAAAGAAATCTCATTAAGGTGTTTCTATAATCGGAATGGTTGAAGGATAATCGGTGATGATCGATTGATTATTATATACTACTGGTTCATGAATTTGGTGATTTTGTTTGATTTCTCTTGAAGTTACTGAATGTTGTTTCAGTCATTGTTTGTAGTTACAGGCTTGGTCATCAATGGTGATTGGTAGTGTGGTGATGAAGAGGAATAGTGCTCTAAGGTTTTCGGTGTGGACTGACCGGATTCTCCTGGTCAATCACAGAGATCTTCAGTTTAAAGATGTCATGAAGCATTTTCGGTCAAGCCGTGTCCGAGGATTCGTTGGTGCTATCAAAGATACATCGTGTTTGACGTTTCAGAGTCAATCAAGTCGTTGGTGTTGTTTTCACTAACCAAAGTCATGGTGTACTTCTATTGGGAAGTAGCATGACCTGTGCTGGATTACGGGCCGAGGTTACTATTACCGGAATAAAGGCACTAAATAAGACACTCAACTTCCAAGTGTCTATTTAGAAGCCACAATTTATACGCTGGATGGAAGAAATGAAGGTGTAGAAGCATGCTAGATGTCTGCGATTGACATTTTTGATAATATCTAAATTCATGCAGTAAACCAAGGGGGAGAATGTTGGGTCGTATTTTGTGGTTTATGCTTGTAGTTTGGGATTTGGTTTTGTTGGGTAGGGCTTTTGTATGTAAACCGAGATCTATTGATCTCGGTGGGCTTTAGTTCTGGTTGGGCCTAGTATCGTAGAGTATATATAGAACATATGTTAACGGTTTTAGGGTTGTTCGTTCATTATCATTCAACCGTGTAAGTTAAGGGCTTAAGCACCCGACGTATAATACACGCGTGTTTTGAAGCTTCTTTGTGTGTTTTGCTTGTGTTCTTGGTTACTTTATTGAATCGGCTTGGTGATTAGTTTCCGCCTAATCATCGAGTATATTGATATCACATTGAAAGATCCGTCACGGGACTTACAAGGTCTGACCGCTTAACAACCTTTAAAAGGTCGATCCAACTGTTTAATAAATGGTCGGGCAACGGCTCTATTCTGTCGAAGGTTTTCATATCAATTATGCCGGGCCCTCAGTTTTTTCCGTTTAGCCTTCATATATTTTCATAAGCATTATAAATGATAACACTTGTTAAATAATTACTAATTTAAAAAAGACCCAATCGAATAATAATAATCAAATACATTATTATTTTTAGTGAAAATTTTAAAGGCTAGGAGTAGTAATCCATACATTCGGAAGATCGTAAAATTAAAAAGGGTACATATTTGAGTGGTTTGCGACGATAGACAAAACCTCATCATAGGTAACACTCATGACTATTGTTTGATGGCATTCGTTTCCGGCCATTGTCATGGTTTTTTATACGTCAATCATTTATTATTTAGTTTTTTCACTATTGAAATTATAATATTTTCTGATTTTAATTTTTTAAGCACGCCTTAAAAGTATTCCAAAGTTATATAATACAAAATAAATATAACTAGAATTTAAGCTCGTGCATTGCGCTGGGTATGTGAAACAAAAGAAAAAGGGTTTGTGAAGGATAAAAAGAAAAACCGTAAACATACCAGTCAAAGCATATGTGTAAAAGAAAGATAACTTATAAGATTACTATACAATGATTAGAAAAACTATGAAGATTAGAAAATCTGTAAAAAGTAATAGCTAGAATACAATTCGTGGTCATCTCCCTCTAAATACATTTTGTCCCTTAAAGATTCCAGGTTGGTGAATTTTTTTTAGATTTTGTTCTAATATTAATACTCGGGAGTTGAACAGGTTTACCACCTAAATAAAGTTAGGCTATAAGGTATGAATGTCTTTTTGCTTTATCATTTCACTGTGTCACGTCAACGGTACATCATACCCCACTCCACTTCACTTTTTTCCACAATATTTAAGAAATGGTCATCAATTCACCACTTCTCCCATTTCAATTATAATAATAATATTTATACAACTCAAATTAAATTAAAATTTAGCATATTGCCATCTAATTAATTAAAACTATTTATTTATAATAAACTTATAAAAAAATATTGATTTATAATTGATACATAAAATTATAATATCACTAGAATATTATAATATCACTAAAATGGTCAAGCCCAAACCCACTCTTTAGAGGATTCAACCCCATTAAACTAAATATATATATATATATATAAATAAAGGAAAAAAAAAAGCCCTAACATTCAACCCCATCTTCTTCTTTCTGAAGCCCCATGGCCCCATCTATTCAACAAGCATCCTATCCCTCTGTTTTGTAATTTGTTTCTCAAAAGAAAAGGCTTTAATGGGGAACATGATTTGAGCGGTAATTTAGACGGCGAATTTTCCACGATGAAATTACCGCTGAGCCGTCCCAACAACACCGGGGTGGTGTTCACCGCCTGCACCGCTTAGCGGCATTTCAACGACAACCATACCGTTTAGTCTTATAAACACTCTCACCCACGATGTAATATTTTGACCAATTATGTACAAAAGTTTTCTTCAACATTCAAGATACACAAACTATAAATTATTCAAAATATATTCATTAACACTAAAATTAGCGTTGAAAAAATAAACCCCTATCATCACCATAAAGGAATTTTTGTCTTCCGAATACAAAAAGCCACTTGATAAACCCTTCATTTGTGATCACCTAACCTGATTGGTCAAAGTTAGCGATGAATATGTAAGTAGATGACAAAATTCATGACATTGATCAAAATCTTATTTTCAAAACTATACATAAAAACAACAAACCTGGAACAGAATCGGTAGGATACCTTCCAAAGGGCTCTCCAGTAAAACCTGTAACCAAACAAACACGATACATCAAATGAACTAATACTCCTTAAAATTATATAATGGAACTGGTCTCACTTCGACTTGAAAAATTTAGAATTGAAATTATATATAATTCAGATCCCAGACCTACCAGTTAAATTATCTATGGTTGCATGCTTCATTCAACAAATATTAAAACTCTGAATACTAATTTCCACGTTCTAAATAGAAGTTGAACCGGATCTTCAATTAGAAAGCCCTAAATTTATCCCTAATGAAATTAGCAAACAAAAATAAACCACAGTCACAATTGACCTAAACTGATTGAAAATCTAGGAACAGAAACTATACCTGCACTGGATTATAAATCTTGAAAAGGTTCGTTGTAGCAATCAATCAACCAATTGAAGGCCTTAACAAATTCAGGAAAAGAAAATGGTTTATAAAAAATGGAAAGCATACACACATCGAATAATTTGAGGAACAAACGAGAATGATATTGGTGCCGGTTTTGGTTGCGCGGAACCACCCTAGAGTTTAAATCGATCATATTGAACTTAAAATCAAAGGTCGAGTGGCCTATTCACAGTTGAAGTTGATGATTGAGGGCAGTTTAGGGTTTGATATTGGAGTTTTGAAGAACTGAAAGGTGGGAATAATGGTTGTAGAAGAGATAAAAGAGAGGGTGAGGCAATGACAGGGAGGCAACACATATCTTGGCATGTGGGAGTAGCAACATAAAGCAAGTGTAAAAGGTGTATTACAAAACAGATAGCACATTGTACAACTTAGACATGCCATAATATAAGTGTATCATGCAATTACAACAGAAGCAGGAACTACTGCAATTAATATATGCATAGTTTAAAATGAATAGTGAAACCGAGAGGCAAACCATACTTGAAAAATATAATATATATATATATATATATATGTGTGGGGGCGGGGGATCTAGAGAGAACTCCTTTTAAAGAGAGAACTAGAGAACTAATAAAAACTATTTTTAATTTTTTTTAAAAAAATATTTTGTGATTTTATTTTCTTTCCTCCTAATAAGATGATAAAAAAAAAAGTTGATGTAGTGCATATATGCACTAATGTGTATTGCATATATACAATAGTGTTTTATTATATATATTACAATACAATTGCATTATACAACACAACTGCATTATACAATACACACTATTGAATATATACAAATACAAACACTAATAATTGTTTTCAAAACAAACTATCGCATATACGTAATACAATACTAGTGCACATATGCATTATATTGTTTTTTTTGGTATTTTTGTATATAATATAACATTATTGCACTAATACAATACAAAAAATTACATATATGCTATTCAACATTATTGCACATATCAAAATACACACTAGTGTACATATGCAACAAAAAAAGTCGATGTATTGCATATATGCACTACAACGAGTTTTTTTTATTATTTTTTTATTTTTTTTTATATTTTTCGAGTGAATGGTAACAAAATATAAGAATAATGGCAAAAACGAAAATTTAAAAATATTTTTTTTAATTAAATTAAAAATGTTTCTTTATTAGTTCTCTACTTTTCTTTTTAAAAAAGAGTTATCTCTTGATCATCTCCATATATATATATATATATATAATTGAAGATAGATAAATATCATCAAGACTTAAGTGTTACCCATATTAAGGTTTTGCATATTGTCGCGAAACAACCAAATATATACCTTTTTTAATCTTATGATCTACCGAATGTATGGGTTGTTACTCTTAGCCCTTAAATCTTTTTAATAAAAATAAAATAATGTTTTGATTATCATCGGTTGGTTGTTAGTTTCTTTTTTTATTATTAATTAAAATAAACATTTATAAAGCTTATTAAAAGATAACAAAACCCGACGGAATAGATATGAAGTTCCGACAATATATAAACGTCTGTCAGAATAGATATGAGGGCCCAACATAATAGATATAAAGGTCTCTAACGTAATAGATCCGTTATCCGACCATTTGTTAAACAGTCAAACTGACCTTTTAGAGGTTGTTCGAACGCTCGGACCGACTGTTCAATAAACTGTCTATCCCATAACTGAACGAAAGGTTTCTTAAAAAAATGGTTGGACCCGACCGTTTAAGTGTATACGTGTCTAGATGTGGTTGGTAAAAAACAAAAGGGTGTCAGTTCGGTCGGATGCCAATTCTGTTCGGCATTTTAGAAAGTGACTATTTTAAGTATTTTTGGCTTGAAAAAAAGAGAGGAAGAGGGATTGGTTAAAGAATGTAATTGATAAAAATAATCATTTTGTTCATACATATATATTAAAAACCAAAATCCATCACGCTGACAATTAACACTATTCATCAAATGTATAAGTGATTTCGTGGATTGTACAAATCTTATTTGCAAGCTTCACGTACAAGGTATTTTGCAGGGTTTTTTGAGTGAGTGAGTTTTCTTCACACGTCTAATGTCTCCTCTTCAAGTACGTGTTTTCCATTTTTGATAACATAGCACCCACCACACATCTAATTGACGCGTTCTCTGAGCATTCATGTCTTCGTCTTCCTTCATCGACGGATCGACATGTGCTTCCAACAAATAAAAAAAAAATTCTATTTAGTAATTGCGTCTCATAACTTTTGTATACTTCGATTTGTTTTAGGGTTGTAAGTTCCGGTTTTTGATCCATCATTGAATTCGAAGCGCCACATTTGAAAGTTACATGAAATCAGTAACCCTTCAATCTAGGATTCCAACGCAGGTGAATTGGTTTCCCTACTATAAGTTTTCCTGTTAATTTTTACTGATAGTAAAAGTGATTTCAATTGCATTGTAAGGCCAGTGAATTTTGGAGTTCAATTCGGATCAAGATCGTTCTCTCTTCCGCCTTCGGTCGCCGTTTCTCATCGAAGATAAGCATGCGTCTGTCTGAAAGTTGGAATCGTCAATCTCCCTAATGTAAGCAAATCGTCTACTTTATTCAACGTTGTTGTAAGTCTCAGTCACGCATCTATAGCTCGATATATGTCTTCTATTTCATCGAATTTAAAATTGGAAGTCAGTTCTAATGGAATAGCTGTTTATATATTTATGGTGTAATTGAATGCATCACTACAATTCTGTTCAGTTGTTTATAAATTATGAAAATTAGCTCTGAATGTGATTATTAGAGTATAGTGACTAAGGACTCTGGCAATGATAAAACACAAATTTAGTGCAGCTTGAATACTACATTTGTTCAGAATGATCACATAGGATTCTTTTGTGTAATTGAAACTAAGGTTCAATTAAGCTCAAACTATAGGTATCTAAATGGATAAAATACATGTAAAACAGAAGCACATCTTTAAATATAATATATATTCACCATTAAGTATAAATGTTATTGATGAAGAAAATGAATTAGTTTAGCACACTTCAAAATGAATAATTATATGTTTCAGTACTATAATCATGTGAAATAGGTTATCCAATGCATATAATCTGTGAAATAATTATATGTTTCAACATATAATATAGTATACGCTCAATTAAGTTACAACAAGAAAATAGTTGTGAAATGGAATTATATATATTTTACGTATTTTTTTATAATTTTTTATCTCAAGAAGATATTTCTCTCAGTTGTTATTGTTCGTCAACACAGCCATGACTAATCTATTTCACTAATTAAATATGAAATAAAAACAATCTCAATCTTTGATTTATGGCTAACTTTTAACATGTTATTAGCATAAATATAGATAATAAATATATTAAATGCACATATTGGTGAGCAACAAAAGTTAGTTATTGGTGGTGAAGTATGTGCGTGGGGCGAAAGGATTGACGGGTCCAGACATGGAATAGATCTAATGGCTACGTGCTGTAGCAGCTGTAGGTAAGTGTACTTTTTTTCACATCACATGCTTACAAATGTTTTGTTATTAACACTTTTCTTTTTTAGTTTTCTTTGATTAAAGAGAGATTGTGGACTTCTCCTAATAAACTTGCTAAAAACCCGAATGATGTGACTTCAAGGATATCAAACTTTAGGTGTTTGTTGAATCAGAGAGGAATTTCAGCTGCTATGTTGGGCATGTTGGGCCCGGTTGCACCAATTTAGCTGGCATCCTGTTACTTTCAGTAGTTTGAGAAAATTGGGTTCTTTAATAATCATGGCAAAAATGCCATTTCTTTTTATAATTTGAAATATAGAAGTGGTAAGTTATTATGACAAATTGGATGTCTTTGAACTGTTTCATTCCTTGCAATGAAATTATTATTCAAATAGTGTCTAACTGTCTATGTTCTTGGTTGTAGATGGATAGATTAATTACTTTCATATTTAAGAACTTGGTGATAGATTTCACAAAAGAGGTTTTATTTGGACATTTGTGCCCTTAAAACACCTGATACATGAGTGGATGAGAAAAACAGAACAATACATTAATGCATGATAATACACTGAAACAGAACCGACAACCAAATAGTCTGAATCCGAACTGAAACGAAAACTAAAAATCCGAAACCAAAACTTAAAAAAAAAAAACTGAAACCGAACTGAAACGAAACCAACAAAAAAAATGGAACCAAAACGAAACAAAAAAAACTGTAATTAGATATCGAAGAAGCTGAAACCAAAACGAAAGTGAACCACAAATGAACCCAAAAATGTAATTAGATATCCATGTATATTCAAACTTCTTTACAATAAATTAAATTAAAATCTAAAAAATATATTCACAATATTAAAAACGACAAATGTAAAGATACCCCGTAGTATATAAGGGATTTATAGGACCCAACTTTATGTTAATGGGCTTTTTTGTGTTGCATTAATATATCTTAAATAAACATAAACGAAACCTTTAAAAACTCTCTGGTTGCTTCCTATTTTTCAAGTCACCAGATTGTTTTATTTGTAAATGAAGGCTTCTCATGCATTTGACCCGAATTTACGACTATGGGTCTCACCAAACCCAAATAGCCCTTAAACAGGTTATAACATCTCATTAAATTTAAAATTAATCTCACCAAATATTGATATGAAAATCATATAAAATAGAGATATACTCAAAAGTAGTATCTATTTTTTTTTTAAAAGATAGTATTTATAATTAAGAAACAATTTTAAAGTAAAAAAATAAGCGAGTCTTGGATCTCATCAAACCCAGATATCGTTCGAACCTGGTTATAACATCTCATTTATTTGTGAAGCCCTTTTATCATTAAACCCTAAGTATATTATTAACTTTGTTATAAGAAATAAAATTAAAATCCAAAATAAATAAATAAATATTCCAATGTAGCGGAGCTATTTCAAAAAAAACAAAACTAATAATCTTGGATGAGGCTCTAATGACAAACGTACATGCTTTTCAAATTCTAGAGCGATCCAGCAAAGATGTGATACAATCTAATTTATTATTTTGAGGAAAGTCGTCGTATTTGGAGGCGATTTTAGACAAATTCTGTCAGTCGTTCAAAAAGGAAGTAGGCAACAAATAGTAAAAGCTTCTATATGTTCTTCATATTTTTGGCATCCATGTCGTATTCTTAAATTAACAAGAAACCTAAGAGTAACAATTGGTCACCATTTGCTGATATCGCGGAAACAAAAAAAATTGCACAATGGTTACTAGATATCGGAAAAAGCAAAGTCGGGGGTCCTAATGATGACAAAGCATAAATAGAGATTTCAGATGATTTACTTAGCAAAAAATGTGACGACCCTATTTCAAGCTTAATTCTGTTTGTGCATCCTGATATTTGAACAACATTGAAGACACTGATTACTTCCAACAAAGGGCGTTACTTGCACCAACAAATGAGATCGTTAATGAATTAAACGATCGTATAATTGAAAGATTTCAAGGAGAAACTGTTGAATACTTGAGCTCAGATTCTGTATCAAAGTCTGATTATATAGATGGTAACATCCAACTTTATACTCTACTGAGCTACTAAATGGACTAAAAATACCATGACTACCAAACCATCAGCTTAAACTACAAGTGGGAGTGTCAATTATGCTTTTAAGAAATATATTGATCAAAAGAAACGATGATGTAATGGCATCAGGCTTCAGGTTGTTTGTCACAATCTTGACAAAACCGAGTACACCTTGGTATTCACAAACCGAATAAGCGATTAACCGCTTATTACGTAACGAACAAAGGATTAACCAAAGGGGTTTGGTTACCCACATACCTTGGAGGGGCATCTATAAGTGATATACGTTTAATATAAGCCAACATACTAATATTATGGCCTTAGTAGAATAGCAAACCAATTAAACGAAATCATGCTCATTTTACTACCCGCTATGACGTTAAACGCGAAGGTTAGTTCCAAAACAAGCATCGTATCATCCGTCAAGCCGAAAAAGACTTAAAAAACATTTATTTGGAATTTTTTAAGCGATCCATGAATAAATTTTCGATTTTTAGAAACAAATAGTATGTTTTTCTAAATTTACAAGAAATTGACCGAAAAACACTCATTTTCGCGTTGTTTGTCACACCTGATTTATTTTTCTCGCAAAAAACCGAACCCGAAATAAACTTGGACTCTGGATTTCACGTTCGGGCATGCAAAACGAGACTAATGGACAAAAATTGGGCCCAAAGGGGGCTCAACAAGCCCAGCCCGCCAAAGTTGACTAAAAACCTCTCTAAATTATTATTTTTAGTTACTTCATATTTAAGATACAATAGTTATTTTGAACATCACTTTCTAACTAAAATCTGGAAGATTGAAGCTGCTTCCTTCACTCAAGCCAAAACCTAAGGTGATTTAGAAAGTTTGATCAATTTTATGAATGTTTAAACTTGTTTAATTTCATAAAAATATAGTTTGATTACCAAAAATCACTTCTAACCATTCAAAAATCCTAAAAATTGTTAAAAAACACATGGCTTGATCATATACCTGGTTAGGAACCAGTTTTAAGAAGTTTTTTGGCCATAAACACCGACTAAGTGGTTTAAATCGCGTTTTTACGGTTCAGAAGTTCGGTTTAAAGCCAAAACCGAAACCCTAAGTTTCAAGGCTGTTATGATATAGCACCTGTAGCTACCTTACTTAGAAACACACGAACACGTAAATTGGATTAAGCGAGCGAAAACGGACGAAAACCGCAAAGGTAATGCCGAATTGGTCGACTACGGGCTGTTTAGGGTTAGGTTGTGATGTGCACATTTTTAGCTTGTAAAATTTTTTAAGGACATCAGGTACTATGAATGAGTCCGTATCCAAATTTGGTATTTTTTCGACAATTTGAGAATATTTGGTGAATTTATTACGGAATTGGGACGCTTATTTGGGAAAAATACCTAAAATGCTTGAAAAATTATGAAATTTTGTGGTGAACTCAGATTTTGTATAATATGATCACATATGAAATTTGGGCTCATTTGGAAAACCGTATCTATGTTTTATGGATTCGCGTTTATTCAAAATTTCATATTCGTTTTTTACTCGAAAAGCGTATTTAGAAAGGTTGTTAGCTTTTGGAAATTTTAAAGATTGTTTTGGAAAGTATTTTGATCACTCAGGATTTTTTTTGAATTTTTCAGAAATCATTTGGTATAAACGGACGACTTTTGGGCTAAATTTAGCATATAAAATGATATTTTTATAAATTAATAAATTCGTAAATAATTCCAGAAATAGTTTTATAAAAATATAAATATTTTAGTTAATAAGTGTCAAAATTTTCATAATTTAATGATTAACGGATAATTTATTGTGCTAATTTGAAAATTAAACAAATTCAATTATGATAAAAACCGACGAGTTCGTGATTAATGAACCTGTTGGAATATCAAAACATGAAGAGTAATCAAAAACCATATTTTTGGATTAATTAAGTAAAACCAAACTTTTTGTGAGAAATCCCGACAATTTGGGTGAATTGTGCGTGTTTTTCTCCAAACCAAACTGAATAAACGGAAATGAACCCCGTGACGAATGCAGACCCCTAAATCGTAATCTTTCTTTATAACTTCATCATTTTATCAACTAACACTTTTACCCAAATTTACGTACTCAAACCTGTTTCCAAACACGTAAACAATCAACTTGGCCCAGCTGGTTAAACAAAGAAATTGAGCCAAGTTCAGTTTTAAGTATTAGATTTTGAACAACATCACAATCTAAGCTTACTAACACTTTCTGGGTGTAACAGCTATACCCAGACCAGATATACAGCCCAGTTTAGTATTAAGATTATAATAATATTAAAATATTAATATTATTATAACATTCATTATAGGGATTAGTGATTACAAGTCAAAACGAACTGCGAGCTTACACTGTACCGGATCTCTACTAAATCGTGAGTTTCATGACCCCACTTTTAAACTGTTTTTACGAACTTTTGGGGTGAAAAACATGTTGGTAGATACCTATATACTCTGAATTGTTTGATGATGGGAATTATCTAAGTGCTAACACACAAAAGTCCTCACGAACAAAGTGATTACTTCGATCCAGTGGCTTGTGAATAGTACTATTGGTTTGACAAACCCAAACAGAATCGGCCTGCTTGTCGTGTCACACATAACGCCGCTTGCACATGACTATAATTATACAAACACGTTATGTAGTGTTAGAGATAGCACAGACAGTCAAGGCTTCACTGTAGCTTAGCCTAATTACATCATAAACATACAAACAAACGTACTTGCGAACGTACATACATACATACATACTTGCGTATTTACAAACTATGATTGTTGTACGCACAACTGATTTCTTGAAACTCATAAAACTCACCAAATCTTTGTAGTTGACCCGTTTTAACATGTTTTTTAGGTATACCAAATTTGGACTAGAAAGTTGATGTGCTACGTGTTTGACTTGCGATCAATGCTGGGTGAATTGATGCAAGTTTGCTTGTAAGAAGCAAAGCTGCTTAACGGGCTGGATTTAGTTTGTATCACCTAGTTGTAAACGAAGTTATATTGATGTAAAATATTGTACATTAATTTGTATTGTTCTTTATAAACAATGTGGTTGATACCAGAGGTGTCTGTTACATTTCCGCTTTTCGCTTCCGCAATTTGCTAAATGGGGTGTGACAGAAGTTGGTATCAGAGCCATTGGTTATAAAAGATTAGGTTATCCCTTAGGATGCCTAAAAGTGTAAGACCCCGAATCCCGGGAATCCCACAGTTAGTAATCGTATCAAAACTTAGCAAATTTTTAAACCCAAAGCAATTCATTTTATTTAAAAACCGGTTCAAAGTATAAAATCAGCGAAAATCATAAGTGTCAAAAACAAATTCCCAAAAACCGGGAAGTATGCCCAAAACCAATTCAAATACGTTTAATAATAATTTAAAAGTAATCAGTCTTCATTATTAATTTCCCCGACTAGATAATGCCTTCAACCGACCAAGTAGTCTCGAGCACGTCCAAGCGCTAATCATCCTCTTTTTAACCTGAAACTCAAACTAACATACACACAAAATCAGCTAAAGCTGAGTGAGTTCAAGTTTTACATAATTCAATGTTTATTAATCGGTTTAAAGTACAACAACCTTGTAAATGGAAATTAAATAAATAATTGTCCTTCCTTTAAAATATTTAAGCTAACACGGGCCTCGCACCACGAGTCGTGACTCGAGTAATATATTGGACCCAGTAGCAAAACCATAAGTATTACGGGCCTCTTACCACGAGTCGTAACTCGAGTAATATATTGGACCCAAGTACAGAAATCCACACAATACGGCCTCTCACCACGAGTTGTAACTCGAGTAATATATTGGACCCATGGATATGCAACACGAGCCTCTCACCACGAGTCGTCAATCGAGTAATATATTGGACCCGAACACAATCCATACAAACACACACCCATAGGCACAATTACATGTAAGTTCATCAAGTACACACATCAATAAGTACATGTATAATTATATGTACTATGACTTAATCCTGACGAACTATTATATTTCCACAAGTATAAGTCACTAGAAATATAAATGATGTACATGAAATACAATTACTACCAGTAAACCTATGAGCAATTACTTAACAGTTTAACGGGTAAAACATGTAGGTGTGTATGCTAGCCCAAAACGTAAAAAGTAAAAAGGGGCATCATGAACTCACCTGATACGAGGTACACAACCACGACGAGCTAGAGAACCCCTAAGTATCCCTACAACTCACACGCCTGTCAGATTACACATAATAATTACTAACGATACCGAAAGGACTTGTTTACCCTACGAGGCGTTCTGACATGGTTTGCGTTAACTAAACCCTCGACCTCACCAAGTTCAATTATAACAGCCTTCGAGGCCTTGTATATGCCAAAACAACTCTTAAATACTCCCGGGAATAAAGAATTCCCAAATTACCCCTGGAAGTGCTAGGTGAGACGAATATGCGTGTTTAAAAGTTGTTTAGGCACTTAATATCCAACTCAGCCGTGTGTGGACCCAATTTGATCAATTCACAGCCTACTAGCCCACACGACACTACACGAGTTGGATGGGTCGGTAACTCGCAAGCAAAACGCACCAACTATTCAATAAACGCGAATACGCGTTGTACCGACCCATTTGAGTAACCGACAACCAGTTCAGCCCCTATACTTATAAAGATAATTTTCCAACAGCCCGTACATTAAACCGAAGCTATCCGAACTGAATTGGTCATTAATTACTTAAACTCTCGTGTTAAACGCAACAATTCACTATTCTAGACAACCGAATGCTAGCTTTCGAACAACCACTAGTTGACCAATCAAACGAACACCAATGCACACGATTTTAAAGTATGTTACATTGGACATACCTAGGAAGATTATGGAGTAAAAACCTTAACCAAAATAGCCCCAAAAGTGCTTGAATGGACAGCCACCCGGTAAGCCTAAAACAAGCGGTTTACGATCAATACGCGAGATATAAAGATGGTTTAAGGTGTAGAAGACTAGTAGGAACATTGGACTAATCTTGAATTGAAGTTTTACGCTTGGAATTGGCTACAAAAAAAGAAAAACGAAGCCCTATGGCTGCTGCTCTAGTCCGATCGGCCAAGGAGAAAAGGGAGGCTAGGGTATTTTTGATATAAAACAATATGTTACACTCTAGTCCCTAAATTTGATAGATGTAGAAACTTGAATGAAAAGTTAATTAATTTAACTTACCGGAATGACGCGAAGGTCCCTGAGGAAAGCCAGATAAATCCCGAGAGATGTACATACTCTACATAGCTTAAATCATTTAACCGAAAGTAACGGGCGTTACAAAAAGATAACCGTAGGCTCGATTATCCCTGGAAAATTTAATAATACGTAACGATATTTACAGATGGATGCCAGGATGAACTCGTAAGGCAAGTGAGTAATTAGGGTCCGGAACGTAATAACAGACTTGCTTATACGAGAGAGTTCAGGGAGAAGTCGTGAAACATACCGATACGTAAAAATGGCAACATACGTGTATAAAGGTGATGTGGAGTATATATGTAACATGCATATGTGGTTATCTGAAACAATGTGTATGGAAA
Source organism: Bidens hawaiensis (assembly GCF_021521415.1). Lineage (NCBI taxonomy): Eukaryota > Viridiplantae > Streptophyta > Magnoliopsida > Asterales > Asteraceae > Bidens > Bidens hawaiensis. Next base: position 267,105 of record NW_027493776.1, read on the forward strand.
CGTGTACGTATGGTACTGTCGATAATATTAAGTCTTATCATAACGAATATTATATTCGATTATAATCAATATTAATTATTATTATAATTAAAATTTTAATTTAATAAAACTAATACTATATTTTATCGTAATTAATATTATTCCTGGTCATAACAAATAAAATATTTTATTTTTTCCCTAATTAGTAATATCCTTTACGCTGATCAAAGCTATTGAAAAATGTTATTTTATGACTAACTGTGGCACTGTAAGATATCGAGATCTGGTGGCCTTACGTCGAATTATGAAACTGGTGTTATCTGTAAACGAGAATACGAGAACGTTCTATTGAGTAAATACTGAACCTTATTGTATTATAGTACCATAGATTGAGCTTAATATTCAAGGCCCGGAAAAGAATCGTAGGAGGTGTGATCTACATACATCCATCTTAACGAAATGCAACACTCCTTAGTTCGGGCCTAATTCTTATCTCATACACCCGTTTTCTAACAGTAAACTAACCTGTTTTCTAGTCGTCCTTCCACTTCCGTCATTCAAAAAGAAGTACTATTCTTAGAGGCATACCTAGCATTGAGTCCAATTTATAAGATTATATATATAATAATTACCTTACAAAACCCTCAATTATATTACAGACCGTAATCACTTGTGTATACCATTTACCAGCTATAGTTCAAAAATATTTAAAATCATTAGTACAACCAACCCTGCCAAACTCACCTAATTAATAAACCCATCAAATCATTTCTGTACAGGTACCTCCAACCACTCCTATATTTTTGCCACTCTGATCGATTTGTTACAAAGGAGATACCTCACGTTCGCGGACAAATGACGTGTCTTGGCTTATGGAGAACATATTTACTCCCAACTCATAAATTATCACTTTTAGTAGATCTAGCATGCAGGTACTGAATAACTTGATGAAATAATATTCTATAGTTAAATTTATTAATATCCAAAGGTCAAGTGGAGTATATAAATGCCTTCCGACTATAACTTACTGTTTAAACTCATAACAGGAAGATGTCTACCTATAGGAGAGGCAGGATGAAACAATTACCCAATGGTGGGATTGTATTAAAATGATTGTTGTGGGAGTTGTGAACTATCTATGATTATTATAATGTGGGCTCAAATAGACAATGATAGTATAGCACTGTTGTGTATAGTTTCGATACTCCATGCAAGCATCTGGTAGTATGCTATGCTGATATGGAGGACGATTTGGACCTATTGGTACAGACATTGACTCTTACGTAGTTAAAATTAATTGCCACTGGATGACAACTTTCGATATGTACATACAAACAATGGCCTTATTAGGCTAAATCTATGTACTATCCTTGGTATATGGATACATGATTTGATGTGTGTGATACATATGTGCTATTTGCAATACATGAGTATTAGCTAACATAATTCCCTGCACGATGAGTATAGTCGTTTATCATTATAGGATGGCCCCGAAGAAAACAAACACGCGATCTGAGGCGGTTCTGGCCGAGATGATGGTTCGGCAACTGCAGATAGTAACTCTGACAATAGCACCGCGATTCGATGCCTGCATTATTACGAAAATAAATACAATTAAAATGCCAAACGCTAATACGGCCGCGAATGCTATTTCTCTGCCTAATACTAATATAATTACAAAAGTTATTGGTTTGATAAATACGAACATTGTCACGAATATTATTCCCCACTGAACACTGTGATACTGTCAATAATAATAATTCCCCCCCACTAAATATCTTGGATAACAAAAATCTTCTATCGAACATGAATATGGATCATAGCAACTGTGATCCTTCACGACGGGAATACTCATTTAAACAATTTATTTCGTGCAAATCTGTAAATTTAGTGGTACTAAAGGAACAAATGAGTGAGTAAAATGGATTGAAACAATAAAGTCTGTTATCAATACAAATAGTTGCCCATTAGATTGTATCGTTAAATATACTAGTACACTACTTGGCCATGTCCGTATGTGTTAGAAAACAATTATAAAAATTCGGGAACCAGAAGTAACCAACCTCATGACTTGGGAAAAACTGAAGACCCTTATATTAAAACATTTTCGTCTAAGGAATGAAATCTAGAAATTGAAAAAACGAACCCGTGAAATCGAAAACGAAAGGGGCGGATCAACTGGAATACACAAACCATTCTAACGATCTGGTTCGACTGATGTTAGGATTAGTAGCCCGGAAGTAGGAAATTTAGTTACTTCAGTTAACCACTTCACTTTCGAGAATGCCATGACACAAGCCGTTGTGATAACTTTTGATTTGGTCAGAAATAGTTTATTGAGAAAACCCGGGGAATTCGTCTAGTACAAAACGAACTAATCACGAATCAGGGGTGCAAGAGCTACAACAAATTAAATGCGCACGCCCTTCAACCCAAAATAATACGGCGATCAACTGTAGTTCAAAATGAAACATATACAATGAACCATCACCAAAGGGTATGTCGAATAAGGGTATGCCATAAAAAGCCGAAAGGTTGGATACAATGCCTGTAGCTGTGGAACCATGATGAGCGCAGTAAGTCGACCATTCTAACCTCACCGTTCCCAGTTTACCCAATCGTAAACAATTCGCTCACCACCTATGGCAAACCCTCATGCTTGCTTTGAGTGTGGAAGTACAAAACGATCCAAAGGAACTATCCCAAGTTAAACCAAGAACAAACATCGACGTCTAACTCGGATAGAGGCCGTGTTTAGTGATTGGACCCGATAAAACTTGACCAGACTTAAATGTGGTGAAAGACACATATGTAATTCCTGATTAATATGCTTTAAATTCATTTGATATCGTGCCGATAGAAGTCTTATTCCTACTAACTTCTTATCCCCGAGACATGTACCGGTTAATGAACTAATAGATTGTTAATTTATAGACTTCACTAACGGTAAACCTAGAACTGTTAACCAAATACTCCAAAACTATACTATTATCCTAAACAGCCAACCATTTTTATTAACGACTCCCGGTATAGTTGGGAAGTTTCAATGTAAATGCTAGTATGGGCGAGTTATTTGAGTATGAAGCACAAATCAGTTGTAAGGAAGGAATAGTTAAAATTCTCCTATCGAGTAATGAAGTTACTATAGTATAAGGAGAAAAGTCTAGCACTATATTATCCCTCGTGTCCCATCTTAAGGTGTTAAAGTGTTTACGCCAGGAGTATATAGCATTTCTGGTAAACGTAACTGTAAAGAAACTCGATGAAAAGCAAATCAAAGATATCCCTTGGAGTACATAAAAACTCCGATGTCTTTCCCGATAAGCTACCCGACCTACCACCGACCCGAGAAATTGAATTCCATATTGACCTAATACTAGGAGCAACTCTTATTAACCAGGGCACCTTATCATCTGGCACTCTCTGAATTGTAAGAAATATTTAGCCAGCTACAAGGGTTATTAGATAAAGGTTTCATACGACCTAGTTATTCTCCTTGGGAAGCACCGGTGTTATTTATAAAGAAGAAGGATGGAAGCTCTAAGATGTGTATTGATTTCCGGGGAAACTAAACAAAGTCACTATTAAAAACAAATATCCCCTCCCATAAATAGACAATTTGTTCGATCAAATCCAAGGAGAGAATTAATTCTCGAAAATCAACCTTTTATCTGATTACCACCAAATTAAAATCCAAGAGGAAGATGTTCTAAAGCGGCGTTCTAAACTTGATACGACCACTATGAATCCTTAGTTATACCTTTCGGGCTGACTAATGCACCCATAGTTTTCATGAATCTCACGAACCAAGTTTGTAAATCGTACCTCGACAAATTCATTATAGCATTATTAATAACCTCCTAATATATTCAAAAACCAAGAAGGAACACAAGCAACATTTACAAACAAATTTTGAAATGTTGAGTCAGGAGAAATTGTATACCAAGTTGTCGAAGCGGGAGAATTTTGGCTACAAGAAGTACGATACTTAGGACACGTTATTAGTTGAAACGGAATTCACATATACCCGAACAAAACTAGTAAACACCAGAGTCACCAAGAGAAATTCACCAAATTTTGGGATTAGCTGGGTATTACCGGTGCCATACTGAAAATTTTCCAGTATAGCCCAACCTTTAACCCTCTTAACCCTAAAAGACCGAATTTATGATTGGGAAGAAGAACAAGAAAGGGCTTTTCAATTACTGAAACAAAAACTATGACCAAACCAGATGTTAAGTCTCCTAGAAGGGACTGATGATCTTGTAATCTATTGTGATACATCCCGAAAAGATTTAGGATGCGTACAAATGCAGAAAAACAAGTTTATAGCATACGCTTCCCGACAACCAAAAGTGCACGAGAAAAATTATACTATCCATGACCCGGAGTGTGGGACGCTTGCTTTTGCACCTAAAGAATGGGAATACTACTTAAATGCCATCAAATGCACAAATTACATGAATCACAAAAGTCTATGACCTGCAATTGATCTGACAAAACGAAATATGGGGTAAGGAAGACGAGTAGAGTTGTGGAATGATTGTAATTGTGAAAAACGATTCCTTAAGATGATGGGATAAAGTTAAACACTAGAAAGTACAAGCATTTGAAATGATTGTTTAGACAAACCTTATCGGGTAAATTCATATCGCCCAAAAGAAAGCCCTAAAAGCATAACATTAGAAAACAAACCGAGTCTGGATTCCAACTTTTGGTAAACTATGCAACATGATCATGGATGAAGCGCATAAGTCCAAAGATTCTATTCATCCAGGTGCCGATAAGATGTACAAAGATTTAAAGAAATATTATTGGGGGTTAGAATGGCTGACTCGTTTCTTGAATTAAGGCAGAATATCAAAAGCCCTCGGTAATATTACAACAACCGGAAACACGCAGTGGAAGTGGGAACAGATTACTGTGAACTTTGTAACACCCTTTTATAAATCATCCCGAGAACACAGTGTAGTCCGGGTACCAGTTGACTGACTAACTTAAGTTGCACACTTCCTCCCGATCCATAACAATTACACAACTGAAAGGCTCGCCTACCATTATGTCAGCAAAATCATATCTCGACATAGTGTGTTTGTTTCGATTATTTTAGACCGAGACAGTCATTTCGACTCTTATTTTTGGCAAACTTAGGAAACCGAATCGGTCAAAGCACGACCTACATATCCCAAACAAACAATCAATCTGGACGAATTATGCAGACACTGTAAGAATTACCTTGCGCCTGCATATTAAACCTTAGAGAAATTTAGGACCATCATTTTCCACTGGTCTAATTCTCGCATACTAATAATTATCATAATATTATACAAGCGGCACTATAACCGGTATGATACGAACATGAATATAAAATGCTACTTCATTAGACTGAAAGTTGGCAAAACTCATAAAGCAAAATCTGAAGTGAGTTCGAAAACCACAGATAAAGCTCGTAAGTTCAAAAACAAACTGAAAGCCGCCTGAGACTGAAAAAAGAACTATATTGATGTACTGAATATTGTTGACCTTTGAAAAATTTTATTTTTGTTGAGAAAACCGATAAGTTAACGTCAATGTACATAAAACCGAACGAAGTTGTCTTGAAACTTAATCCCGTAACATATCGACTAAAACTATCAAGTTGAGTTTCACTCATGATTTTTGTCCTGCAGATAACTTCCTAATCAAGTGCCTTATTAACGAGGCGGAGACAATACCACTTGGAAACTTTCACACAACTAAACCTTGTAAAGAAACCTATATAAATAATGAACGGGAAAAATTACACAGTTACGACTCATCAAAAATTTAATTGATCAAGTTTGGTAAAATGCACAGCAGGGAACCAAATATATTTGAAAACGAAAACAAATACTCCTGTTTGTCCCTAAGGAGCGTATAATAGGCATACCAAATTTTGGGGACAAAATTTCTTAACTGGGGGAGAATGTGACAATCGTGACAAAACCGAGTACACCTTGGTATTCACAAACCGAATAAGCGATTAACCCCTTTTAACGTATCGAACAAACGATTAACCAAACGGGTTTGGTTATGACCCAGATACCTTGGGGGGACATCTATAAGTGATATACGTTTAATATAAGCCAACATACTGATATTATGGCTTAGTACAATAGCAAACCAGTTAAACGAAATCATGCTTGTTTTACTACCCGCTATGACGTTAAACGCGAAGGTTAGTTCCAAAACAAGCATTGTATCATCCGTCAAGCTGAAAAAGAGTTACATAACATTTACTTGGACTATTTTAAGCAATCCATAAATATATTTTCGATTTTTACAAACAAATAGTATGTTTTTCTAAATTTACAAGAAATTGGCCGAAAAACACTTGTTTTCGCGCTATTTGTCGCACCTGATTTATTTTCTCGCCAAAAACCGAACCCGAAATAAACTTGGACTCCGGATTTCACGTTCAGGTATGCAAAAAGAGACTAATAAACAAAAATTGGGCCCAAAGGGGGCTCAACAAGCCTAGCTCGCCAAAGTTGACCAAAAACCCCGCGAAATTATTATTTTTAGTTACTTCATATTCAAGTTACTTTAGTTATTTTGAACATCACTTTCTCACTAAAATCTGGAAGGTTGAATCTGGTTCCTTCACAAGCCAAAACCTAAGGTGATTTAGCAAGTTTGATCAATTTTATGCATGTTTAAACTTGTTTAATTTCATATAAACATAGTTTGATTACCAAAATTCACTTCTAACCATGAAAAATTTCTAAAAATGATTTTAAAACATTTTTTTGACCATAGACATGGTTAGGAACTTGCTTTAAGAAGTCTTTTGGCCATAAACACGAACTAAGGGGTTTAAATTGCGTTTTTACGGTTCAAATGTTCGGTTTAAAGCCCTAACCGAAACCCTAAGTTTCAAGGCTGTTATGTTGATGATACATGCTTGGTTTATGATATAGGACCTGTAGCCACCTTACTTAGAAGTACATGAACCCGGAAATTGGATTAAGAGAGCGAAATTGGACGAAAACCGCAAAGTTAATGCCGGATTGGTCGATTACGGGCTGTTTAGGGTTAGGTTGTGATGTGCCCATTTTTAGCTTGTAAAATTTTTTAAGGACATCAAGTACCACATGAATGAGTTCCTGTCCAAATTTGGTAATTTTTCGACCGTTTGAGAATATTTGGTGAATTTATTACGGAATTGGGACGCATATTTGGGAAAAATACCTAAAATGCTTGAAAATTTATGAAATTTTGTGAGGAACTCAGATTTGGTATAATATGATCATATTTGAAATTCGGGCTCATTTGGAAAAACGTATCTAGGTTTTATGGATTCGCGTTTATTCAAATTTTTATAGTCGTTTTTTGCTCGAAAAGGGTATTTAGAAAGGTTGTTAGGTTCTGGATATTTTACAGATTGTTTTGGAAAGTATTTTAATCACTCAAGAATTTTTTTGGATTTTTTAGAAATCATTTGGTATAAACAAACGATTTTCGGGCTAAATTTAGCATATAAAATGATTTTTTTTATAAATTAATAAATTAGTAAACAATTCCAGATATATTTTTATTATAATCTACATATTTTAATTAATAAGTGCCAAAATTTTCATAATTTAATGATTAACAGATAATTAATTGTGCTAATTTGAAAATTAAACAAATTCAATTATGATAAAAACCGATGAGTTCGTGATTAATGGACCTGATGGAATATCAGAACAATAAAAGTGATCAAAAACCATATATTTGGATTAATTAAGTAAAACCGAACTTTTTGTGAGAAATCCGGATAATTTGGGTGAATTGTGCGCGTTTTTCTCTAAACCAAAATGAATAAACGGAAATGAACCCCGTGACGAATCCAGACCCCTAAATCGTAATCTTTCTTTATAACTTCATCATTTTATCAACCAACACGTTTACCCAAATTTACGTACTCATTCTTGTTTCCAAACACGTAAACAATTAACCTGGCCCAGCTGGTTAAACAAGGAAATTGAGCCATGTTCGGTTTTAAGTATTAGACATTGAACAACATCACAATCTAAGCCTATTGACACTTTCTGGGTGTAACAACTATACCCAGACCAGATATACAGCCTAGTTTAGTATTGAGATTATAATAATATTAAAATATTAATATTATTATAACATTCATTATACGGACTAGTGATTACAAGTCAAAATGAACTGCAAGCTTATACTGTACTGGATCTCTACTAAACCGTGAGTTTCATGACCCCACTTTTAAACTGTTTTTATGAACTTCTGGCTGAAAAACATGTTGATAGATATCTATATACTCTGAATTGTTTGATGATGGAAATTATCTAGGTGCTAACACACAAAAGTCCACAAGAACACAGTGATTACTTCGATCCGGTGGTGTAACACCTTGAAAATACCCTTAATAAATTGGGCTAAAAGTGTCAAATCTGAAAGTTGAAGGATTGCAAATGGAATTCTGAATTTTAAGACTCACGCGCTACGCGATAGCGCGATGGTCTACTAATGACACCATCGCGCTACGCGACAGAGCATTTAGTAAATCAAGCAAAGTGGGGTGGGTGAGGGCGCCGCACTGCGCGACGGCCAACCTAAGTGGTCCATCGCGTTATGCGATGGCCATGTTAAGTAATCCAGGACACGTGTCTAACAATGTGTCAACATGTGGCACAATTTGGTTCATCCCGTTTCTACCTTCATTCTCACATAGTTAACCTAGGAGTGTGTGCCAAGGTGTTCCGAGGTTCCGAGGGCTTGTCTTCGTGAAGAAACGAGGTGCCGAGACGCTGGTAACAATCTGTTGGTATGTTAAACGAAGAACAAGCTGTCATGCTGCCAATTTTCTTAGTTCTTAGTTCCCGACTAGCTGCTTAAGGTAGGGTTATGTTTTAGTTACTTTATTATATAGTTATCATAAGCTAGTTATGGGTATAGTCGTTAAACATAACTAATTTTCCAAATAAACGTATTATTAATGTTACTTCCACAAGAAGTAATGTTATTATAGCTATTATTTTGACGGGCATGTAGTAACTGGAAGGGGGATATCATTAGTAGACTCTTCTTGCCTAAGGTAAGTAGATCGTACACATCCCAATCAACCTCGGGACCCGTTTACTTACCTGGAAAAGTTTGCGAACATGATAGACTCTATTAGGCCAAAGTGTGCCATACCGAACGTTATATGTAAATACAAAGTATTTTCATAAAACGACTATAACTCTACTAAGGTTAGGTCAGACCTAAGAGTCTACTGATCAGACCTCAAGTCTGCTGAACTAAAACAGACTTAAAGTCTGCTGAATAAGTTAAGTTATACCAACTAGGTACTTATGCATACCTATTATAAATATAGGCTAATAGCATAGTAAGGAAAGGATTCTGATATCACCGAACTACAACACAAGGTGAACACGTTAACCTTTTATGGTATGAACTTATTTTACTCTTGTAATAGACAAGTTGTTTATTACAAAGAGTCTGATAAATGTTTACGTGAGATTATTTCTCTAAAACCGTTACAATACAAAATAGATTATAAAAAGCAACTCAGACTGAATACACATGTGTCTGGATCCATACATAACTGATAATAGGTATACAAAACCAAGTCAGTCATAACCAGTTCTCCAACATGGTTACATAGTCTAGGGGAATGCTGTCCCTTAACAGGGGCTATGTACTTGGGGAACCTTTGAATTGTGTGTGTAGGGAAGTGGTACAAATCTCGAGAATGACATGCATTCCTGCTGAGTTTGTGAAACAGAAACTATATTTGTATTTAACGACTGTTATGAACTGTTTTATTGAGTCAACGTTTCATCAGCATATAGCTAACATGTTTTTCCCACTCATGCAGGCAACTAGTGCTGATAGTGTCATACAAGGATTTGGAGACATAATGTTAGAAGATCGCACGAGATGGCTTAATTTTTTTATTGTATAATCCTTGTAATAATAATATAACCCTGTTTTGTAACCCAAAACTTGGGTATTTAATTCCCAAGAAATTTTGCAATGTAAATTAATATTTTAATCTATAAGACTTCCGCTAAAATGAACCCGCTACTCTGATATATTTTCAAAACAGGTACCAACCCGGGGCATCGCACCCAGGCCATGGACCGGGGTGTGACAGGTTGGTATCAGAACCATTGGTTTTAGCGAATTAGGTACTGATATAATTAAGTACCTAAGCTTTAACCATTTATCTGATAAGTAGGGATAAGCTATGATTGGTAGTCTACCTATCCCTAAGTATATATTTATGCGGATGTCGTATACGAACTACTACGGCAAAAGCGCCAGGTAGCGAGGTGATCGAATCCTGCACCTGAGTCTGAGCCATCTTATAAGGCCAGCGCTAATTTTGGTCCTAAGCAACCAACTGTATCGATATATCTGACTGATCAGATGAATTCAAATCCGGCTGAACTGAACAACCCGATGAATCTGAGTAACCCAATGAACTAAATGTATCCAATTGATCAAATAGATCCATACTTGGCTTATGGAAGCTAATTGATGTATGCTCCTGGTAGCCCTAAAATGCCGATAGAAATATCGAGCGACACTTCGGAAGGTATTCCGCTAACTAATTCTCCAACCTACTATCCTTCTGGGGACATGGAGATTCAAAGTAAAATTAAACAGGAAACTAGTACAGAATCATCCAGTTGGATGGACTGTCACTCTAACCAAAGTATGTGACACTTCGGGTCGCCACCACCATGTTACGAAAACCGACACACTGTAGCTGGACCAAGCCAAGGACCGACTTATTATTTTGAAATTCCGCACTTTCCCCCATATCATGGTCCCGTACCTACGATATCTGAACAGGCAAATGAAATACGAGAAGAATCCCGTCTGGTTGAGGAATTTTATACCACAAACATTCCCGACGAAGAGACGCAAGCCTACGTGGCAAATCCTCACCTATTCCCGAGGGAAACTGCATATCTTTTTCCATCTGCATCCGCACCGGTGGGGTATCCAAATCAACCCAACGCATTGATGGATTAGTTGAGGAATGAAAAGATTAATAAGGAAAAGATAGGTGACACGATAATAAAGAAATGTGATAAGATGAAAAGTCTTGTCAAGAAATGGTCTAGGGATTAGGAATATACAAATGTTGTTGTTTAAGCATGTTTTATTTTCCGTCCCTTTGTAATAAACTTGTGAAAGAAATAAAAAACTGTGTACTGTGTTTTGAATATGTGTATTTTATTAAATTACAGAATGTTTGAACAAAGAAATCATGAGAGCCAAGGGAGTCAAGCTAATAAAGCTAAAACTCCTGAAAATAATAATAAAACAATACCTGAGGAATATGTTTGGGGTATCCGCGAGATGATAAAAGAAGCGGTTACGCTACTGATTAAAGAAGTTGTTACTCCTCTAATAAAAATGGTTCAAGATCACTCGGTAAACTCTAAATGCTTGGCAAAATCAATGACACAACCGAGCCATAGTGTATCTGTTCATTCAAAAAGAAAAGAATCAAAGATAACAAAAGATGAAAAAGAAAAGAAAGATGAAGGCTATGAGAGCTCGACTGCTGATCACATACCAACCAAAGTAAAAAGAATCAAGGTCAGCACTGGTTGTACATTTGAAGATTTTCAAGTGTACAAACTGAAAGAATTTAATGGAGATAAAGGAGCAATCGTTACACTCCATTGGGTTGAAGAAATGGAGTCTATTGTTATCATCAACAAGTGTATCGAGGAGGAGTGAATTCAGTATTCATCCCAGATGTTTAAGGGAGAAGCACTGGAATGGTGGAACAAACTGATCGAAGTCAACGGAAGGGATAATTTGTACAATCTCGAGTTGAGGACTTTTAAAGAACTAATTAAGCAAACATTCCACCCTACTCATGAAATTGATCAAATTTAGACGAAGCTCTGGAATCACAAGGTTATTGGCACGAATCTAAAGGAATATAACATCAAGTTTCTTGAATACAATAGACTTGTACCACATTTGGTCACTCCTGAGTACAACAAGGTGACCAGATACATTTATGGACTACCCAAGGAGATTCGTGATCATATGAGATCACACATGCCCGCAACAACTGAATCTGCCATTGAATTAGCCGGGTATTTGATGGAAAGTATGATAAGAAACGGAGATGAGGAAAGGAAAATGGTTAATGAAAAGAAGAGAGAAGGTGATGGTAAAAAGAGGTTTGAAAAGGGAAGAGAAGTGTCGGCTGTGTTTAATTGACCGTTGTGTAAAAACTGTGGGAAACGACATGATGGGAGGTGTTTGAGGCCAGTTGTTAAGACTGATGTTCGCAAGTTTGAGCCATTTTCGATTTGCAACTTTTGTAAAAGGCCTAGCCATTAGGAAGAGGATTGTAGAAAGAAATTGATTGTTTGTTTTGATTGTGGAGAAAGAGGTCATTTCAGTGCTGAATGCACGACAAAGAAACCGGTAGAGGGAGGCGCTAGTGGAAGCGGTGCCAGGAGTGACGGGAAAAAGGGAAACGCCCGTGCATTTATGTTGAACACTCAAAAGGCGGGAGAATTGCCATATGTGATTACTTGTACGTTTCCTATTAATAATGTTTATGCTAGAGTATTATTTGATTCGGGAGCCAATCAGAGTTTCATAGATTATAAGTTCTGTAGTCTGTTGAATGGACCTCTAGCTAAACTAAATAACCATTATGAAGTAGAAACAGCTAATGGAAACTTAATCCGAATATTCAAAGTATTAAATAGTTATTTTTCCTTAGCTGGATATGAGTTGCCAGTACATTTATTACCTATGGAGTTACAGGATTTGATGCAATACTAGGAATGGATTGGTTAGCTGCCAACCAAGCCCGAATCCTATGTAATGAATAAGCTATAGACATACTAACTTCGAATAAGAAAATCATTCGAATAGCTGGTGACAAAGAAGCTGGTAAAATTGGAATTATTTCCAAGATCTAGGCAAGTAATTTCTTAAGAAAAGGTTGCCTAGCATTTATGGCTTACGTAACCAAGGAACCTGAACCTAAATAGATGGATGAAGTTCCAATTGTTTCTGAATTCAAGGACATATTTCCTGATGAACTCCTTGGAATCCCACCTGATCGAGAAGTTGAATTCAGAATAGACTTAATTTCAGGATCAACTCCGATTGCTAAGTCTCCTTATAGACTATCACCGACCGAGATGAAAGAACTAAAGAAGCAATTGGATGTGTTATTGGAGAAAAGATTTATATGACCGGGTTCTTCACCGTGGGGAGCTCCTTGTTAAAAAGAAAGATTGGTCAATAAGAATGTGCATTGACTATCGTGAGCTAAATAAAGTCACGATCAAGAACCGATATCCACTTCCGAGGATTGATAATTTGTTCAATCAACTTCAAGGGGCAAGTTGTTTTTCTATAATTGATCTGGTAAGTCTCATGATGGATCTTTCAATGTGATATCAATATACTCAATGAATAGGCGGAACTATCAAACAACCAAGAACACACCAAAACATAATAAAGAAGCTTCAAAACACACGTATATTATACGTCGGGTGCTTAAGCCCTTTGTCAACTTACACATGTATAATAATAATAATGAACGAACAACCCTAACTTCGTTAACATACATGAATATATAACTTACCAACTAGGCCCAAATAAAACTAAAACCCACCGAGATCAACTGATCTCGGTTTACAAACATAGTCCCAAAACTAAACCAATATTACAAGCATAAACCACAAAATACGCCCCAACATTCTCCCCTTGGTTTATTGCTTGATTTCAGCCATTTATCAAAAACGCCAACCGAAGACGCCTTACATGCTCCTATACCTTCATTTCGGTATTCTGGTGTATATACTGTGGCTTCTAAATAGACACTTGGAAGTTGAGTGTCTTATTTAGGGCCTTTATTCCTGTAATAGCAACCCCGACTAGTAATCCGACACAAGTCATGCTACTTCCCAACAGAAGTAGATGATCATGACTTTTGTTAATGAAAACAACAAAAGATATTAGGCTTGATTGACTCAGAAGTGTCAAACATGATGTATCTTTGGTAGAACCAACGAATCCTTGTTCACGGTTTGACCGAGAACGCCTCAAACTTTTTTTAATCCGAAGATCTCTCTGGTTGATCAGGAGAATTTGGTCAGTCCACACCAAAAACATGAGAATACTATTCATCGTCATCCCCATATCGACAATCACCATTGATGACCAAACCTGTAACTGCAAATGATGACTAAACAACATTCAGTAACTTCAAAAAAAAAATCAAATCAACTTACCAAAATCATGAACCGAATGCATCTAATATCTCAATCAAACTTCACCACAAATCCTTCAACCATACTAATTATGTAAACACTTGAGTTAGATTTCTTTACCTTTTAAAGAAATCCGCTTGAAAACAGAAGGAGACAAGAAGAGATTGAAGGAGGCGAGAAAGTGAAAGATTTGATGGTTATACTTTAAGAATATTTTGGAAGATATTGGAAGATGCAAATTTCAAGAATGATTAATAGAGTGTAATGAGTGGCTTTTAAACTTCCAAGACGTCTCCATCTGTGTCGGGTGTTGGTACATGTTTGTCAGTAGTTCATAGTCTAGTATTTGTTATCGAGTCTGTAATATAGTTAATGGTTTGTTTATGGTTTGTTTTGTAAACTAGCGAAGTTATCAGCAAGTTCACTATGGCGAACTTGCTGATCTAGCGAGGTTACTGACAACTTCGCCAGTGGCGAAGTTGTCATGTTTAAATAGAACGTTTCAGCAGAGAACGTGAGTTAGGGTTTTGGTTTTACGTTTTGTTTCGTTTTGTTCTCTGTAACAGTGACCTACTGTCACGGGTTTGGTTATTCAATATAACGTGTTTACCTTATAGCTCGTGTTCATTGTTCGTGTATTCAATCTCTACAATATCTACACTCGTACCTATATACGCAGGGATTCCGCACCTGCGTTGTTAGCGATATCCCGTGTACGATCCGTCCAGGAACCTGCAATTGGTATCAGAGCCATCGGCTCGATTGTGAGGTTCGGGATTTCACGCGGGTGTAGATTTCGTCTCATTTCGGGTGTTACCGGGACGAGTTTTTGGTGTGTTTAATCATTCAAGCTACCTACCAGTGTGTTTAAGCCTTTAAACCTTCAAAATTCTCGTTAAAATCCGAGTTTCAGATCTGAACTGTTCTTCGTGTTCATCGGGCGAAGTTACCGTTCATCGGGCGAAGTTGCTGAATTCAGGCGAAGTTGCCGTCACTGGAGATTAGGGTTTCGGCGAAGATATAAGGATTAGCGAAGTTAACCACAACTTCGCTTACCTCATAAGTTCGCCACAGCGAAGTTATCCGTAACTTCGCTTACCACCCAACTTCGCTTACCACCCAACTTCGCTTACATCCTAAGTTCGCCCATTTTAAGCGAAGTTATTTTTAACTTCGCCAAGCCAAGCGAATTTAAGATCCGCGAAGTTCTTGTTCAGCGAAGTTAACTTCCAGCGAAGTTATTCTTAACTTCGCCATCTGAGCTGTTTTAATATTTTTTTGTGTTTTTTTTCAGGTTTTTTTTTTCAGGTTTTTGCAAGGATGTCCGCGATTAACATCTCAGATTTAGTCAAGATGGAGGCAGAGGCGGGGTCAGCCACTAAGGCCCCGAGGTTGATGAAGGGAACGGACTTCGTGGCGTGGAAGGACAGGTTCATCCAGTATATCAAATATCAGGACGCCAAGATGTGGGTGTGCATGCAGGATGGATATGTACCTCCAACCATGCAATACGAAGGACGTGATGTGGTTAAGAAGTACAGTAAGATGGATGACGAGGAGAAGAAAATGTACGAGGCTGAGAGTAAGGCCCATGCTGCTATTACTATGGCACTACCTCAAGAAGTTCTTCATACATTCCGAAAGTACACTTCTGCAAGAGAGCTCTGGGATGCTCTGGAAAACAGATTCGAGGGGAACGTGGGTATACGTGCTTCAAAAATTAAACTTTTAAAAACCCAATTCTCCGTCTTCAAATATTTGAAGAATGAATCCTTAGATGATATTATCACCCGATACTATCACTTAATGACAGAGCTTAGCAACTATTCAATTGCCTATCGAGAGGAGGAGATCGTTGAAAAGCTTCTAGATGCTCTCCCACCGAAGTGGGAAATGTGCACCGTGTTAATGAGGGATGACAGAGACTTTCCTAACTGTGACTTAGAGACTGCAGTAAACAAGCTCAGAACTTATGAGCTAAATATGGTACGAAAGGAGACACCTACAGACCAGATACAAGACCCTGGTATGTATGGTGCTAAAGTTAACTCAGGCTCAAGTTCAAGGCCTGAATCTGCTGCATTTTATTCGAAGGGGGAGTCAGGTTCTGACTCTGCACATGAAGGAAATGTTTCTGTGAACTCAAATGGGGACGTATGTTTTGTTGCTGGAGGATCTAGTGCTTCAAAGCCTCAATCCTCTACAAGTGGTTATTCAGCTGGTCCCACAAGCAATAATTACACCAAGATGCCTATGAGTGTAAAATCTGCTGAAGAGCAGTTTGCAGTCTACGCTTCATTTATTGCTTCATACGAGAATTATATCCAGGGGAAGATTGTGGACCCTGCCGTTCTTGATGAGGATTATGACCAGATTGATGCTGACGATTTGGAAGAAATGGATTTGCAATGGCAAATGGCAATGATCGTGAGACGGGTAAAACGTTTTATGAACAAAACAGGAAGAAAGTTTGTTGGTGGTAGGCCTGGATTTGACAAATCAAAAGTAAGGTGCTACAATTGTCAACAGTTCGGGCACTTTGCTAGGAAATGTAGGAATGAGAGAGTTGAACGGGGACAAGTTAGGCCTAACCAACACTCTGGAATTAACCGCGAGATCAATGCCATGTTAACTAGAGAGGCAGGAGAATACAACTGGAACCAACACTCAAGTGGTTTGGGTGAACAAGCACACATGGCTGAGACTGAAGCTGTAGAAGTTGAGAAGGTTGATGGAGAGAAGAAAGCAAATGAAGAAGAAACTGCTTTCATGGCGAACGATCAGGATGGTAGATCCAAGGTATGTCCCAAAATTATTTGTGCTAATTGTGAAAATTTGACTGAGCAACTAACCAATATAACTGATCAGTATGTCAAATTAGATGCTGAGTTTAAAACTGTTAAAGAAGATCACCATTTCATTAAAGCAAGAGAAAACAGTTATAAAGTTAAGATAAAGGCTTGTGAAAAAGACATTAAAAGTCTTAAAACTAAACTTGCTGAGAAAATAGAAATTATTGATCTTAGTTATGAGGTTTTGGAAGAAAAGACAAAATTGATTGCTGATAGAGATAAACAGATTGCTGACCACCAGGTAAAGGTGGTGGAACTGAACCGCAAACTTGAGCAGTTCAGAAACTCCTCGGCTATCCTTGATCACCTTGTGAGTGATCCAAGTACCTCTGCAAAGAGGGCAGGAATCGGATACCACGAGGTTCCACCACCCTTTAACCATAATTACACTTATAATCCAAGTGTTCAGAAATCTGTTGATTTTGAGATTGCTCAGTCAACCCCAATTAGAATTACTAGTGTCAAACCAAGTGTTAGCTGTGGCGAAACAAGTTCGCCTGTTTCTAGTGTGAATATTTCTGTATCAAGTCCAGTCTCATCAGATTCGGATATGTTGTCCGAATCTGGTCAGACAAAAGAAAAGGTAGAATTACCCACCAGTGGAGATAATGATAAAGTTTCTAAAAAGAGTTCTCCACTCAATCCGTACGTCCCACCTTATGTGAGACGAACGGCTGGTAATACTACCTCTACATCCAAACCAACATTTGACAAGAAAATGGAGAGTAGATGTTGCTTTAGATGTAACAGGTTAGGACATCTTGTTGCAGATTGTCCTTTGAAACCGAGATTTAGAGATGTGAAGCCAAATAAAAATGAGAATAAGCGTCATTTTATTCCAGCTAAAAATGAAAACTTTAAAAATTGCCAAAATGTAACGAATTCAAGTTTTCATAAAAACCAACCTCATTTTTACAACCAAACCACAAGAAATAACACTTTCAATTCTCAAAGGTTTGGAAGGCATTACACTCAATTTGCAGGGAGATTCCCTAACAGGACGTACAGAAATTATCCTGACGCTAACTTGAGAAAGCCAGGGTACGGGATGTATCGATCCAAGACCAACTGGTCTTGGGTCCCAAGATTCTAACTCATTGTTTTATTGTGCAGGAACAGTTGAACAGGGCTGCCAACAATCTTTGGATTGTAGATAGCGGCTGTTCCCGGCACATGACTGGCAACAAACACTTGTTGCAAGATTTAAAACCTGTTCAGGGAGCTAGAGTTAGTTTTGCTGGTGAAAGTGGAGGACGAATAACTGGAAGAGGAACAGTGTCAAATGGGAGGATGACACTAGAGAATGTGAATTTTGTGGAGGAGTTAAAGCACAATCTGCTAAGCGTGTCGCAGATTTGTGATAAAGATTATACTGTCCATTTCACGAAAGATGAAGCGATTGTGTTAAAGCCTGGTTTTCAAATACCAGAAGAATGGATTGTGATGAAAGCTCCACGTGAGACAAACACTTATGTGATGGATATGAGGTCAACTGTAATGATAACTGGAGAATCATGTTTACTGACAAAAGCTAGCGAATCTGAATCGGAGCTGTGGCACAGGAGGATGGGACATATTCATCTTCGGAAGATGAACTACCTTGTCAGAAATGGGCTTGTGATTGGTGTTCCTTTAAAGAATTTCAACTTTGAAGATAAATGTATTGCATGCAAGAAAGGAAAACAACATAAGAAAAGCCATCTCACCAAGAAGATTAATTCAATAGGTGGTACTCTAGAGTTACTTCATATGGATCTCTTCGGTCCAGTGAATGTACAAAGTCTTGGTGGTACTTCCTACTGCTTGGTGATAACTGATGATTACTCGCGATACTCGTGGGTATACTTTCTGAAAACTAAAGATGAGACTGCTCAGATGGTAAAGAATCTAATTACAAAAGTTGAGAATATCATGAGCAAATCAGTTAAGTACATCAGAAGTGACAATGGGACGGAGTTCAAAAATTTTGAAATGGAAATCTTCTGTCTTCAGAAGGGCATTGAGCATCAATTCAGCGCTCCGTATACTCCACAACAGAATGGAGTGGCTGAAAGGAAGAACCGAACGTTGATAGAAGGAGCCAGAACTATGCTGGCTGACTCAAAACTTCCTGTGATGTTCTGGGCTGAAGCGGTGGCTACAGCCTGCTATGTTCTGAATCGGGTTTTAACGGTTAAGAAGCTTGGAAAAACGTGTTATGAGCTTATGCAAGGAAGGAAGCCCAACTTGTGCGGTCTTGAGCCATTTGGGTCTCCTTGTTCGATTTTGAAGCCTAACTCGAAATTTGGGGAAGTAGCTGATGAGGGAATCCTCGTTGGTTACGTTGTTGGGACCCCCAACAGACGGATCTTCAATACTTCCACTTGCAAGGTGGAGGTGGTCTGTAACACTGACATTACTAGTTACCAACCGCCAAAACCAAGCAATGGACCGGCGGAGCTCTTTGACTATGTTAAACTTTTTAAGTCGTTTAACGTGCCTGATCTGGAGATTTCTGAAGTGGAAGAAACTACTGCGACGAAGATGATTTTTGATGAGGAAGAGAATTTACTGCACCATCAGATGACTGAAACATCTCAACCTTCCACATCAAACCCTTTCAATACCCCTGCGGCCTCAACTGAAGACGAATTCATTAATCCGTTTCACTCTCAGCCTGAAACAACCATAGATGAGCTCTCTTCAAACTTAGAAGACAATCTGCATGTCGGTGCTGTACCGACCACGAGAATTCACAAGAATCACCCACTGGAGAATGTTATAGGTGATGTGTCCTCCGGTGTACAAACCAGAAGTAGTTTGACCGAGAACACCTGTGTCTATACCAGCATAAGAGACACAGGTATACTGAATGAATGTTTGTACTCCTGCTTTATAAGCCAAATTGAACCAAAAAATTATCAAATGGCTTTAAAGGACAGCTCGTGGGTCGATGCCATGCAGGAAGAGTTGGCTCAGTACAAGAAGATGGAAGTGTGGACTTTGGTTGAAAAACCAAAGCATGTGCATGCTATAGGCACAAAATGGGTGTTCAAATGCAAGAGAGATGATAAGGGAATAGTCGTGCGTAATAAGGCGAGGCTGGTGGTTAAAGGCTTCAATCAACAAGAGGGTATTGATTACAATGAAGTTTTCGCTCCTGTTGCCCGGTTAGAAGCAATTCGACTGTTTTTGGCATTTGCTGCTTTTAAGAAGATGAAGGTTTTTCAGTTGGATGTTAAGAGTGCGTTCCTTAACGGGAAAGTTGATGAGGTTGTGTATGTTGAGCAACCTCCGGGTTTTCCAGACCCGGACTTTCCTGATCACGTATACAGGTTGAGCAAGGCATTATATGGGTTACATCAGGCTCCTCGGGCCTGGTATTCAACTTTATCTGATTACTTGCTGGAAAATGGTTTCGAGAGGGGGTTGATAGACAGCACGCTTTTTGTAAAGAGAGATGGATGTGACTTCCTGCTGGTTCAAGTCTACGTGGATGACATAATTTTTGCAGCCACAAGAGTATCCATGTGTCAGGATTTTGAGGACGTCATGAAGAAACGATTCGAGATGAGTGCAATGGGTGAACTAACTTTCTTTTTAGGTTTGCAGGTGGATCAAAGGAAGGATGGTATGTTCATTCATCAAACGAAATATGTTCATGATGTGCTGGAAAGATTCAAGATGGGGGACAGTTCTCCATTTGACACACCAATCTGCGTCAATCACAAACTGGGAACTGAATCAGACGGTGACGCGGATGTGGACCCTACTCAATATCGGGCGATAATAGGTTCTTTGATGTATTTAACTGCTTCTAGACCTGATATTATGTTTGCTGTTTGTCTTTGTGCTCGTTTCCAGGCAAACCCAAAGGAATCTCACATGAAAGGTGTGAAGAGGATCTTGCGGTACCTCAAAGGCAAGCCGAAACTAGGGTTGTGGTACCCGAAAGGTGGAGACTTTGAACTGATAGCATACTCGGATTCTGACTATGGTGGTTGTAATCAGAGTCGGAAGTCAACAACGGGAGGCTGCCAATTTCTTGGAGGAAGATTAGTTTCATGGCAGTGCAAGAAACAAACATCGGTTGCAATTTCAACATGTGAAGCTGAATACATGGCAGCATCCAACTGCTGCTCCCAGGTTTTATGGATTCAGCAACAATTGCGCGACTATGGTTTGAATTTTCTACTCTCTCCCATTTTAATTGATAACACTGCCGCAATCTCAGTCATTAACAATCCCGTGAAGCATAGTAAAACAAAGCATATTGACATTCGTCATCACTTCATACGGGATTGTGCTGAGAAGAGACTCATAAAGATCGAAAAAGTTGATACTCTTGAAAATCTTGCTGACTTGTTCACAAAAGCTTTTGATAAATCAAGATTTCTTAACCTGATTGAGCTTAACGGGATGGTCAATCCCGAGTAACCATGTTCTACCTTAAAAAAAAAAAAAAAAAAAAAAAAAAAAAAAAAAAAAAAAATGTCTTTATTGCTTAAAATTAGTCGGTTATCTCAGTTTGATGGACATCTCCTCGGATATGTTTTGGTCCTTGTTTTCGATTTAGGAGATGAGGATAGCCATTAACCGGAAGACTGAAAGTAACTGGGGCAGTCTTGACATGTTTTCTTTCAGTTGCTGAAAATTAGTCGGTCATTCTTAGTAAGAAGGACACATACTTGTATGTGGTCGGTCCAGTTGATCCAAGGATCTTCAGGATAGCCGTTTACCTGATGACTTTGACATGATTGGGGCAATTGAAGTCAAAATTTTTTTTGGGAAATGAAATTACTTTTCAAGTCTATTACTTCGTAAGAAGTTCTTTGCTATGTTTAACAGAAAATTGATCCAACCTTGGAAAATGATAGATATACTGATTGTGTGTGCTTAGCTAGTGAAGTTATTAGGCTTAAAAGGCTTTAGAACAGTCATTGTATGTCATGGTGATTTTAATGGTGCGTAAAAGTGTATGTGATACTAACTTAAATTTACTCGAATTTATGTGGAAACTCCTTAAGAGTTTTGCATGGCTTCATACATATCTTTTCGAATGATAGGCAGAAAGGCGACTACCCAGTCATACACGAGCCCGTGAGTGTTCTGATTCCCGTAAAGAAAGCATCTCAAGACACTGCAGTGATCCAGATTCGGGACTTGCAGTAGTTTAGTACTCCGATGTAAATACTGATGTTGATTCAAAAAAAAAAAAAAAAAAAAAAAAAAAAAAAAAAAAAAAAATAAATAAATAAATAAATAAATTTTATTCATGTATCATTTTTGTACTTATGAGAAATAGTGACAATCAAGACGAGAACCGAGACTTCTCAAGATTTCTCAAGTTTGGAGTAAGAAGAAAACGGGAAGCAGACAACAAGTATCTACAAGTTAATCAGACACTATGGGTCGAAGTCAATTCGGGGTGACGTGGGTATAGCCAAATACGCTTTGAGAATAGATAGAAGTCATCATTACCTCTGAGTTGTTGCCATCTTAAATTTTTGAGCTTAACTGAACCTTAATCCGTATCACAGAAACAATGATAACCATTTAAGTTATTACATGCTTACAACCTGTCTCTCTATGTCATAATACAGCCAAACACGGATCCAAGTGACAGTCACATAGCTAGTATGATTCCTGTTCGGATCTTTTCAAAAACGTAGTGGTCCCTGACTAGACTGAAATTTGATCCCTTATTTCGTTAAAATTATATCAGTATTTTCTGTTACGTAGTTATTTTATTTTTATTATTTTATTATTATTGGTTACTTGGACATAATCATTTTAGTTATAACTCTTTTTGGAAGTTTTCAAGGTTAAATGACAGATTTTTCAAACTTAAAGGGCTGATTTTGAAGGTACTGGCGAAGTTGTTGAATTTGGCGAAGTTGTTGAATTTGGCGAAGTTGTGCTTAACTTCGCCATGGCGAAGTTAATCGTAACTTCGCCAGACACAACTCCGCCCTATATACGTTATGTCACTGTGCTCATTTGTTATCTTCCGGCGAACATATATTCACTAAAACCTACGGCAATCTTTATACTCAATCGTCTTTTCGATCTTGTGTTTCTTGTTACTATTATTCGTGTGGTATGTGTTATCTCTTGCGTCTTACCTCTCTCGTTCGTAATAGTTTACCCGGTTCGAGACCTCGGATCGTCGGTTTTTCAAAACCAAGTTTTTCCGACCCTTTGTTACGTGCTCATGGACGAGCCTTACGTCTCAAATCCTTTGAAATATGTTGTTCTTCACTTATAAATCATCGATTTTGTCCGAAAACCATCGGACAAAATCGATTGAATCTCAACAGTCGCTGGTTCTGGTTCTGGCGAAGTTAAGGTTTTGGCGAAGTTATCATCAACTTCGCCAGTGGCTGAAGTTCGCCAATGGCGAAGTTGTCCCCAACTTCGCCCTCGGCTTAAGTTCGCCAGTGGCGATGTTAACCGTAACTTCGCCAAGAATTTAACTTCGCCTATTTCCAATGCCTTATCAGTTTTCAGACGAACTTAAGGACGAAGCGAAGTTGTCTCCAACTTCGCCTCATCCTTAACATCGCCTGTACTGGTTACCTCACAACTTCGCACTTGGTAAACCGCGAGCTTGTGATTTCGGTTTTAAACGGTTCTAACTTGATTTGTTTTGTGCAGATATGGCTGCTGTTGGAGGAACTGGTGGTAATGACGGTGATGACCAACGACGACAATTCTTTCCATCCCACAACCAATATATCACCTTAGATCCGGATGCACGAGGCTTAGATGATTTCAGGAAGATTATCACATTTCTCCAGCGATCAAGGATATTTCATGCTATAACGACAACATTGCCCATCTCCCTACCAAACATTGAGGACTTCTGGGAGACAGCTTACCTTGATTGCAGGGCTGAGCCTTCGGTGATTAGAGCAACCGTAAATGGCCAAAACATACAATTCTCTTCTGAGGATATACGGTTGGCTCTGCAATTCGGTGCAGAAACCAGAGATGACCCTACGGAATTCACAGCTCCTTTCCGTGATGGAGCATATTTGAGAATGGGCTATTCGGGTCCACTGGGGGACTCACAAAGGAGGAAAGGCTTTCTGCTGGACCAATGGCGGTTCTTGATGCATGTGTTGATTGTTTGCATGTCCGGCAGGAAGGCGGGGACAGACGGAATGGGGGCGACGATGCAATCGGCTATGCTTGCGCTGACTTATAATCGCAGATACTCATTTAGTCAGATGATATTCTATGAGATTGATCGCCAAATACGGGCTGCGGCGCGCGAGCGATTCACTATGTATCCGCGCTTCTTGCAGATGATTATCAATCACATTGCTCCGTCTCTACCGCAACGGCGCCCAATCCGATACGTTGAGGGTGTATCCAAGCGTATCTTCGCTCAGTGCAGGACGTCAAGCACACGGAGCAACCCTGAGCGTCGTCCCAGGCATACTCCTCTTTTCGGGTATCTAATTAACCCAGAGTATGTCCATGCAGGCGGGGATGAGTTCAGGGATCCACAACAACATCAGGCGGCAGCACCTCCTGCTGTATCTGCTGCGCCTGTTGTCACTTCTGCTGCTGTGCCAGCTATTTCATCGCAGGCTGTGTCTACTGCTGAAAACATTGATCTGGATGCTGCTTTCAGTGGACACGGTCTGTTCGATATGGATCTCTCGGGTAATCAGTATTTGGGTACTACCTCAGCGGCTACTTCGGTAGCTGAAACCGAGCTGGATGAAACATTTGCTGAGGCCAGACGGTTGTTGGTGACTCGGGAGAGGACAACGGGTAAGCGGCCGAGGGCTGTGGATGAGGATGAAAATGATGAAGATGAGGAAGAGGCAGTCCAAGTTGTGCTGAGACGCTCACGTCGAGAACGACAAGGTATGGCCACTGGAGCGGGGGAGACTTCAAGGTACGTACGATTTGCTCCGCCTGCCTTGTCAGGTATGTCTCTATTGCCTACTACTGCACAGGTTACTGCGGTCGAGGCGTCGGCACCAGTAGTTGTGTCGCTACCACCCCAACTGGTTGATCCCCCGGTGGTAGTTGCACGCTTCGTCGAATCAACAATTACAACAACTGCAGGGTTACCTAGGGTACCACCTGCGGTCACTTCTGCTACTGAGGTTCCACCAACTCCATCGCCTGCTTCAGACTCTGAACGGATTGCTTCGCTGGAGCGTATTGTTACTGAACAATCGAAGACCATTGAACGCCTAGTGGAAGCCAATCAAATCCAAGCCGCCCTCCTGGTAGAACACGGACGAGTTATCGATGCCTTCAAGGAATTCTTGGCATCTCAGGGGGAGACGACTTGCAGGGGCGATGAGTTGAGAACAAAGAGACGACAAGATCATGACGATGATCCCAATGCACCTTCGGGTGCAGGTGGTGAGCTGCCAAGAACCTCTCAGGCTCTTGGGGCTTCCACAACTGAGGGGGAGTCAACTGATGCAGCGGGTGATGATGTTGTGGATGTTGATGACGATGCTGATGTTGAAGATGTCATCGATGCTTTGAAGGACTTAGATGAGGAGGAGGATGATGACTGTGTGAATGATGATGACGTGTTGCCCGTGGAGGAGATAGAAAGGATTGGAGAAAAGATTGATGTGGTAAATGTGTTGGAAGAAGGAGAGATCGTGGATGATGCAGTGGAACATGAGATTCCAGCTGTTGAAAGAGCAGATTTTGGGGATAAGAATGTGGTAGATGAGATGGTGTGGGAAGAGCAGCCTAGATGGAAGGAAGAATATGCTCATTGGTTTGTCAAGACCAAGAAGCCTGCTGTTCCAACCATGTTCAGAAAGAGCTACAACATTAAAGGGTATGCAGAGGCGAAAAAGGGGATTATTTGTTGGATTTATGATGAACAGCTCAAGTTGTTTGTGGTGAAGCGTTATGATGGCGTTCAATATTTCAAGAGAATGTTGAGATCGTTCAACACATTGCCTGAATGCGAAGTAAAGGACTTGGCCAGGTTGGGCCTGATAAACAGAAGCAACGACAATATGGCTAGAATGATTGAGAAGATAATGTGGAAAGAAGGAGTAAAAGAAAAGAAGTTCGAGTTGCTAAAGCCACAAAAGGGAAAATTAGTGAAGGATACAGAAAGAGGTATGAGAGCAGATGGTAAACCGTGGATGGTGATGAAGTACAAACCAGTCCGATGTATCAAGGAGGTACCCATGAAAACTATGCCTCAAAATGTACTGAAAGATCTGAAATGGTGGTATGTGGATTGCGAGACAGCTGAGGCGGTTATGGAAGATGAGGACGAACAAGAAGTACTTCGGGTTTATGACCCGATGCATCTTGTTAATCTATCGCAGGCTGATCTGGAAGTGCTGAACAACAAGAAGATCTTCTACATTCCTGCTTGGAAGGATCAAGCGAGGAAATATCAAGGAGTTGTGTCGGTTTGTGTGAGAGAAGGGGCGCACGCGTGAAAGTGCAAGATTACAAGACTCAGAGATCAAGATATGAAGCTACTGCCAAGGGGGAGTCTGTTGGTACATGTTTGTCAGTAGTTCATAGTCTAGTATTTGTTATCGAGTCTGTAATATAGTTAATGGTTTGTTTATGGTTTGTTTTGTAAACTAGCGAAGTTATCAGCAAGTTCGCTATGGCGAACTTGCTGATCTAGCGAGGTTACTGACAACTTCGCCAGTGGCGAAGTTGTCGTGTTTAAATAGAACGTTTCAGCAGAGAACGTGAGTTAGGGTTTTGGTTTTACGTTTTGTTTCGTTTTGTTCTCTGTAACAGTGACCTACTGTCACGGGTTTGGTTATTCAATATAACGTGTTTACCTTATAGCTCGTGTTCATTGTTCGTGTATTCAATCTCTACAATATCTACACTCGTACCTATATACGCAGGGATTCCGCACCTGCGTTGTTAGCGATATCCCGTGTACGATCCGTCCAGGAACCTGCATTTGGCTTGATAGGTTTCATGCCCTTTCTGAACTCTCCATGTAAGCAACCGGGTCGGTGTCTGATTGATTTGTAGGCATTGCTTATCCTTAGGTTTCACTAATCTTAGTGTCAAAAGTTCAGAAAACAAGCACGTCCCCTTTACAGTTACTACATACCCGCCACGTAAAACCGTCTTTAAGAAGAAAAATATCAGAAACCGAAATGAAATAGATTGAAAAAAAAATGATTGAAATTCCTTGTTTTAGGTATAAGCCTTGGACTTGTGTGTGTGCTTATGTAAATGAGGCGTAAACGAATCAATAGTAATAAGCAATAACATGTGCAAAGAACAATCAAGTAAGGTTCACATAATTTCTAATCACATAACCTAAACAAATAAACAAATAAGCTATAACTAACTAGGGCACTACATCTAGTGTCCTATCTTATAGTCACGGCTCTGATACCAATCTGTAACACCCCGGCTAAAGCGGAAACGCCTGAGTGTGACATATAGATTGTTCAAAACACATGTGACACTATTAGGTGGTAATATTATCATTAATTAATTTACAAGTCAAGTACACAAGTTTGCAATAAGGAATACAAGGAATTATAAATACAATAAACACTTTGTCCATTTGTTTAAGTAACTTAAGTTTAGTTTCTTCTCCATGTGCCATCTTCTACTAACGGTGCGTGTAGCATATATATAAAATACGATCAACTAATTGAATAGTTGGTGAGTTAACACAAGTTTTATATAAGTACGTAAAAATCATGCAATTCCATGAAACTTGTGAAAATTATAACTACATCGCATGCAATGTCCTTTTGAGTCGGTAACAACCAACGTACTCAGATCGGGGGTCCATTTTCCACTTGATACAATGGACCTGAGTGAAAAGGGAGGCATATGATCATACTTATTGAGGCAACCACTTGAAATTGAAATCAATGCACGTAAACAAGTAAACATATAAACACACAAGTCCATGATATGAATCGCTTTTTTGTAAGTGACTCGATAAACCATTGAATAGATAGGATATATATCCTACCCAAATGTAACACCCCGGCTTAAGCGGAAACGCCTAAGTGTGACATACAGATTGCTCAAAACACATGTGACCCAATTAAGTGAAAATATTATCATTAATTTATTTAAACATCATATACACAAGTTTGTAACG
Source organism: Bidens hawaiensis (assembly GCF_021521415.1). Lineage (NCBI taxonomy): Eukaryota > Viridiplantae > Streptophyta > Magnoliopsida > Asterales > Asteraceae > Bidens > Bidens hawaiensis. Next base: position 295,274 of record NW_027493776.1, read on the forward strand.
AAGAATTACAATAAATAGTACAACTATACAGTTTGTCCATTGTTTGAATAACCTAAGTCTAATGTCTTTTCCAAGTATCATCCTCTAATATTTGTACCTGTATCATGTATATAAAATAGAAGGTCAACTAGCAAGTAGTTGGCGAGAATCACACAGTTTTGGTATACATACATAAAAACTATACAATTCTATGAACATGTGTAAACGCAAGCAAGGTCGATTCTAGTTTTCGTAACAACCAACGTACTCGGATAATCACACAACGCATGCGAGGTCCTTTTCCAGGTGGGGACAACCATCGTACTCGGATAATGGCACAATGCACGCAACCTAACGAAACCTAACGAATGTGAAAGGTTGGATTTTTATATGAAAGATGATAAAATTTAATTTATAATTAATTTTATTTAAATTTTAATGATTTTATTTGATTTTTAGTAATTTATAGAAATTTAGTTTGATTGACATAATAAAGGAAAAGGCTAAAAGAACAATAACAAGAATAAATACATAAGCGAGTCAAGTTTGTTTATGATGAACTAACACTAATGTTAAATAAATTTCAATATAACATTAAGTTCAAAACGACCCGAACAAGTAGAAACTACAAACATTACATACTCGGAAGAAGAACTGTAACGCCCGTTGAATTTTGTTAACTTTCTTTAAGAAGAATCAAGCCTTGTACAGTTGGTATTTTATCCGGAACCGATTTGGCATTCTTAAAGGACCTCCTAGTCATTCTCGAGAGTCGCGTTATTCAACTTTTGGTCCAAGATATTAGAGTATGCAAGTTGGGGGACATAAATGTAAAATTATTATATTAAATGCCTAATTCCTATTCTTTTTCCGCTGGCCCGATCATTCCTAACAGGCAGCCACAACTCCATATTTTTCTTATTTTTTCAGCCATTGCAAGGTGCCAAGATCTAATTCAAGGTTAGTATTACATAAAGGATTGTCTCTTTCACCCTTGAAAACCGTTTATTGAACCCTAGAGATGTCATATTCATGTTAGGGTTTGAGTTTTGATTTAAAGATGTGCTGACAGATTCGTATTTGTTTATTGTTTGGTCTGTAACTTGATGATTGTTTTTGATTAATTCTTGATTCCATGATATTCTACTTTGAGTTTAGTTTCCAGAAAGGTATAATTTGTAGTTTTTGGACGAGATTTGAATAGATTTTATGATTTTATAAAAACGTGTGCCAAAGCTGATGCGGGGAGTCGAATTTTGGTATGTCTTCCCGACATCATAACTCTTTTTTGACAAGTCCAAATTTGTTGGTTCTACCTTTGGAACTTCATGTTTTGAGTTAGTATTCTAACCCAATTAGAATCATTTAGTTTGGTTTGGTATTGATTTTTAAACAAATAAAAAACTTTTGTTGCGCACTTAAATAGCTGCACGTACCTTTCTGTGTTGGAGGAATTTTTATGATTTTTGTGTACACTGGAAAAATATAAAAAAAACATTTTTAGAAAAGATATTTACGCAAATCTAGTAAAAATTTCATAATTTATTTATATGATTTTCCTATGTAATAAAATACATCTTTGCATGCTAAAATCTACATATTAGACTCGTTATTGATCGATTCTTTCGTTTTAGGCTTAACCGGCGGCCGTCCAATTAAAGTCCTTTCGGGGCTATATCAATTGAAGTTTTTCGCTCCGTCATCTTCTAGGTATGTCATATGTATCATAATTTAGTATTGTGAGCTATGGCAATCGTTTGATTGGTCAATTGTTGATAGATTGAAACCTAGGATTTCGGTTGTCTAGATTGTTAATTGTTGCGTTTAGCACGTTGTTTGAGGAAATTTGTTGGTTCAGTCGGGACCGAGACGATCCGAGCCGGTTCGAGACGGAAGGTTTGATAACCAAAGACGGATAGAAACAAACACGAAACAAACGATTTCATTGATAAAAACGAAAGATTACATGCTTGTTAAACACTGAAATCACGATCTATGGCAGGGGGAGGTCGAGCATGGCCTCCCCCCTCATCCGGAAAGCACCTGGGCGCCGGGCACGCAAATCCTTAACAAACCACGCCTGAAAGCTGGGTATTTATACCCACTGCTATTCGATCAGGACTCATTCGATCGAATGAGTCCTATTCGATCGAATAGCAGACTCATTCGATCGAATCAGAGACTGGTTCGATCGAATGAGTATCCATTTGAAAATGCACTTTCGAATGGATGACTTTCGGCGTGGACCACTATCTAGGTGTACAACATACAACATAAACAATCTAAACTATTCGCCAAGCGACGGCCACAGAACATGCACCAACATATTCCCCCTTGGACGTTGCTTGCGAATTGCTGTAAACACCTCTTGCAATCTTCAGTCAATCTCTGCTCTGGCTTGATAATCACGTGGTAGAATACCATCATTGCAGCAGATTCCCCTTGGACTGAACTCTCAGTTAATGATGCAAAGTGTTCTCCATTGCTGACATCTTCAGACAAAACAATCTGTTTAAAAACAACCAACTATAGAAATTCCCCCTCAACGTTAGCGTGTATCCCAATATATAGACGTGTAAGCTCATATCGTCTTCCGCTGACTTAATAATGTATTGGGCAAATGACAGAGGCTTCCGATCCACAGCTACTCCCCCTTAACAGATTAGTTTGTATGCAGATTCATCATCGGAGACAAAGACACATCATTAACTTCGTGATTGCGAATCACCATTCTTCAACAGAATTCCCTCCACAAAGCGGAATTCTCACATGCGGAAAATAAATTAAACTTGGTTGGCCCATAAATAGTCAGATGCTCCTGACTACCCCACATATTAACTCGATTACTGTTATTCATATTTCAAGGTCTGACATGTTGAATGATCTACATTTCTTCAACCCCATCCGCCAAAGATTGTGCCCTATTACAGAAGTAACACCCAGAAGCTCGTATCCCACATTTTCAGATTCAACCATACTTGTACCCTATTACAGAAGCCTCTTCTGAAGCTCGTAGCCAACATTTTCAGGTACAAGATTGAACCCTATTAAAGAAGCATCCCAGATGTTGCTCGTAGCCAACATTTTCAGGCTCAATCCTCGAACAGCGGAGAAAAAGAAACAATAGCCAATGTGTACATACCAAACCAATAACATCATAACTCATCAGTAATCACTTTTCTCTGTTCTTCTGTGTTCTTATAACAATAACCACTGTAGAAGCTCAATGAACAAGGGGTTATCCATTAAACTTGTAAACGATAATTCCTTCAGGTGATTGTGCTTTGTTCATTGCCCCAATTTGCCGCTTTAACCATTAAACATTTAAACGCTCTGACTTTGCCGGCAAATATCAGTGAAAATTTCACTGTCACCAAACTTTTTCTGGATTGTAATCAACTTGTATAGGATGTCCAGAAAAATCTTCCTCACTGACCCGAAAATTAACCGAAAATTTCCCGGAAATTTTGTTGAAAAAATTTTATTTTTGCCAAACTTTTTCAGAAGACTTCCCGACTGATAAAAATGGCTTGGGCAAATTTTCGTGTAAGCGGGCGTTCCAGACTCATTCGGTCGAAAATTTCCCTAGTTTTTTTTTTTTTTTTTTTTTTTTTTTTTGGTCTGGAACATGTTCGATCGAATAGGGCTCATTCGGTCGAATGAAGCACAGATTCGATCGGATGAAGAACTGGTTCGATCAGCTATTTGAATTTGACACTTTGAGCGGGAAAACCAGTTCGATCGAATACAATCTGATTCGATCGAATGAAGTCAATCGAATGGGCGGGAAAACTGGCGTTTGAATGTGACACTTTTGAGCGGGAAGACCTACTCGATCGAATCAGCCAATCGAATAGGCCTATTCGATCGAATGGCAGATTCGACTCCTTCATCGCCAGCCCAGAAAACGCGAAGAACACGAAGAACACACCAACAGTTTAACGTCCAGAACGCATAAAATCAAGAGCTCGGCTTGCTAGATCGGTTGTTAGACCCTTCTAGCGGTAACCGTGGCTCTGATACCAATTGTTGGTTCAGTCGGGACCGAGACGATCCGAGCCGGTTCGAGACGGAAGGTTTGATAACCAAAGACAGATAGAAACAAACACGAAACAAACGATTTCATTGATAAAAACGAAAGATTACATGCTTGTTAAACACTGAAATCACGATCTATGGCAGGGGGAGGTCGAGCATGGCCTCCCCCCTCATCCGGACAGCACCTGGGCGCCGGGCACGCAAATCCTTAACAAACCACGCCTGAAAGCTGGGTATTTATACCCACTGCTATTCGATCAGGACTCATTCGATCGAATGAGTCCTATTCGATCGAATAGCAGACTCATTCGATCGAATCAGAGACTGGTTCGATCGAATGAGTATCCATTTGAGAATGCTCTTTCGAATGGATGACTTTCGGCGTGGACCACTATCTAGGTGTACAGCATACAACATAAACAATCTAAACTATTCGCCAAGCGACGGCCACAAAACATGCACCAACAAAATTAACAACCAATTCAGATTGTGTATCATCGGTATGATATACGGGCTGTGAAAAACTTTATTTTTATGTTGAGGGGCTGAATTGGTTGTCGGTTGCTTAAACGGGTCGGTACAACGCGAATTCACGTTTAATTGGTAGTTGTGCGTTGTACATGTGAATTGCCGACCTATTCAACTCGTGAGGTGTCGTGTTGACCTGTTGGCTGTAATTATATTAATTTTGGTTCACACAGAGCTGATTTGGTTGCTAAGTGCTTATAAAACTCGTTAACGCACATTTTCGATACAATTAACAACTTTCTGGTGTAGTTCGGAAATCCTTGGTCCCCGGAATTAACTAAGGGTGTTTTTGGTAAATATGAGGCCCTGGGGGCTGATGTAGTTGGGATTGGTATGGTTGAGGCTTTAGGTCAATCAAATCATGTTAGAACGCCCCGTAGGATAAACGAGTCGGTGCGATTTAGTTTGTAATCTTTATGTGAAATCCGACAGGCTCTTGAATTGTGGATTTGCTTAGAGGTTATCTAGCTCGTTGGTATTTCCATGACCTCATGTTAGGTGAGATCATGATGCCCCTTTTTCCTCTTTACATTTTGGGCTAGCATACACACTTACTTGGGTTTTTACTCGTTAAACTGTTTAAGTGATTATGCGTACTAGTTTACATTTTGAGATGACTTATATATATGTAGTTACTATATGGCCTACGATTGTTGATATTAATTAGTTCTTTGTGACTAAGATTTATGTGAGTAGACCTATTGATGTGTGTGTGCATGGTGATTGTCGCTGGGTTAAGTATACTACTCGGGTACTTAAATCCTGTGGCGGGTTCTTAAATCTTGTGGGGGGGGGGGAGGCCCGTGTTGCATGATCATCATTAAAACAGGTTTGCAAATCCCGTGACACATTACTCATGTTCTTAAATCCTGGGGCGGGTTCTTAAATCCCGTGATATATTACTCGGGTTCTTAAATCCCGTGATATAGTACTCGGGTTCTTAAATCCCGGGGTGGGTTCTTAAATCCCGTGTCATGTGCTTATGCCTTACTGTGTTCAGGTCAAATACATTTCTCGGGTTCTTAAATCCCGGGGCGGGTTCTTCAATCCCGTGGTGGGGAGGCCCGTACGCGTGTTCGACCGTCAATATATTATTTGGTGATTATTTATTTATTCATTTGCCTATTATTCCATATACTGTTTTATACCGATAATCTTTGGAATGATTTATGATCGTTGCTTATTAAAACTTGAACTCACTCAGCTCAAGCTGACTTTGTGTGTATTTTAGTTTGATTTCAAGTTAAGGACTAGAGATTACCGGTTGGACGTGCTGGAGACTACTCAAACGGTTGAAGGCGTTTCTAGTCGAGAAATTCTAAATAAAAAGAATATTTTGTTTTATTTTATTTTTGGTTTTGGGAACATGTCCCCGGTTTTGGGGTTTTCACTACTTGACATTTTCCGCTGCTGGTTACTCTAAACTGTTTTTAATTAAATGAATATTTTTATTTTATATTTAACTTTGGACACCTTTCCCTAGTTTTTGGGAATTTTGATACTTATTATTTTGCTGTTTATTACTCTGAACTGGTTTAATAAGATGAACTTGTTTGGTTTTAAATTTTTGAGAAATTTGGGGTATGATTACCAACTGTAGGATTCCTGGGTTTTCGAGGTCTTACAAGTTGGTATCAGAGCCAAGGTTCGAGAGATCTGAGCATTCTCGAATGCTTGGACTCGAACTATAAGAGGGTAGACTAGAAATGCCAACCGCGAGTAGGTGCACGCCAAGAGGTAATTTTTATTTGTTTATTAATCTTTATAAGCATTAGGGTTTCATTGTGTGTATAATTGCTTAAGTGCTAGATGGGATGCTAATATGGTTAGGGACAGGGGGTGCTTAGGACGGGCGGGTGAAGTAAACGACTAATAACATTCGATCAAGGTTATCAGCAGGTAACCCTTACCTTCCATGTTCTAAATACTACTTGTGCTTGACTGTGTTTGGGTTATGTGTTTGTAGGGATAGGATATGGCTAATGCTCATGTCGTTAGCGTTAAAGTTCCTCTCATTCCTTTAATTCTCCTGTTCACCTCTCGAACGCTTTACGCGTAATTGTTTAGATGAGGCGTAGCATGCTATCACTCTAAGTCTCCTTTTTACTTGTCATGCTGCAGGCTTCGGTCCTGTTTGACTCAAGTACCAGTAAGAGTTTTACCTCTACCGTCCTCTTGTGTAATTAGATGATTAGGTTTAGTCTCTATCCACGTCTGTTCCTGTTGGAAAGGTATTCGAGGACGAATCCCATTGTAAGGAGGGTGGACTTGTAATGCCCGTTAAATTTTGTTAACTTTCGTTAAGAAGAATCAAGCCCTATAGAGTTTATATTTTATCCGGAACCAATTTGGCATTCTTAAAAGACCTCCTAGTCATTCTCGAGAGTCGCTTTTTACAACTTTTCATCCAAGATATTAGAGTATGCAAGTTGGGGGGACCTAACTGTAAAATTATTATATTAAATGCCTAATTCCTTTTCTTTTTCCCTTGGTCCGATCATTCCTAACAGGCAGCCACAACTCCATTATTTTCTTCTTTTTTCAGCCATTGCAAGCTGCCAAGATCTAATTCAAGGTTAGTATTACATCAAGGATTGTCTCTTTCACACTTTAAAACCGTTTATTGATCCCTAGAGATGTCATAATCATGTTAGGGTTTGAGTTTTGATTAAAATAGTTGCTGGCAGATTCTTATTCGTTTATTGTTTGGTCTATAACCCAATGATTGTTTTTGATTGATTCTTGATTACATGATATTCTACTCATGTTAGAACGTCTCGTAGGATAAACGAGTCATCTCGATGTCGTTATTAATGTAAATCGACAGGTATTTGAGTTTTGGGATTACTTAGGGATTCTCTAGCTCGTGGTGAACACGTGTCTTGTGTCAGGTGAGTTCATGATGCCCCTTTAACTTTTTTTTTTTAGTTTTTGGGCTAGCATGCACACCTAAGCGACTTTGCTTGATGAAACATTTAAACTATTTTATATAGGCTTGCTTGTATATGGTAGGCCTTGGGATGTTATAGTATGTATGTATTATTGTATAGCCAATATTTGGCGATGTTAGTAGTCGTTATCGTCTACGGATGTTACGTATGCCTAATTTGTGTTTGCATACGTTGATGAGATGTTACGTGTTTGGGTTGTACGTTTGCTCGACCCTAATGTTATTACTTGGATGTTATATATATATATATATATATATATATATATATATATATATATATATATATATATATATATATATATATTTATCTACATAGGGATGTACTTATAAAAATGTTTATATATACATATGAAGATGATTATTTATTGACGATGATGGCCTAACTGATGTATCCCTTTACGATTATTATTGTCGATGTTATTTATTAAAACTTGAACTCACTCAGCTCAAGCTGACTTTGTGTGCATGTTAGTATGAGTTTTTAGGTTAGGAGAAGGATGCCTTACCACTTGGACGTGCATGAAGCTACTTGGACGGGAAGGGCATACATGGATAGAAGATTTAAATATTAAACATTTCTTTTTAAAAGTTTTATCAAATATATTTAAATTGGTTTTTGGGCATTATTCCCGGGTTTTGGGAACCTATTTTATTAATTATGGGTTTCTGCTGAATTATACTCTGAATTGGTTGTTTTAATGAAATGAACTGTTTTCAAGTTAAGTATTTTATAAGTATTACGGATGAATACCAACTGTAGGGTTCCCGGGGTTCGGGGCCTTACATTTGTTCTTTTATAAATCTTGAGAGATCATTTCTTTGTTGCCCTGCCAGTTGGCTTCTCTCTTGATTGTCATACAATTCCAGTTCAGCCAATCTTTTCAACTGCTCCATTAAGAATTTTCTCAAATCATCTCTGAAGAATATGAGAGTTTCATCAAGATCTTCAGTAACAACCCTCAATGTCTTTGACCTTTTATCAATGAAGAGATGTGTGGGCAGATTCAAATTTCTTGGTTGCTCGTGCCTCACACTCTCAGATCTTGATGGCGCTTGGCTAGTGCTTCCTTGAGTTTTCTTTACTTTATCCAGCCCCTCTTCCTCATACCATATTTTCAGAGTTTCATCGGATTGATTTATCAGTCTTCCCATACCGACACCCTTCCTGTGTAGAGCACTTATCATCTCTGCTCTGACCAAATCATCCATCTTCCTTTTATCCTCCTGCAACTTTCTTTTAGTTTTCATATACATTCTCTGCTCCCTTTTGTATATCTCTAGTAGTTGAACATGGGGCATTCTATTAAATTCCTCTTCAGTCATACCCTTGTCCATTACTAGATCTTTTAAAGTTTGGACTCTCTGAGGGTATTCAAATCATTCTTTTGCCTCAGCTTCTTTCTTCTCAGATTAAATTCTCTCTTTTTCTTTCTGCTCGTTTTCCTTTTTCTCTCTTTCAATATTGGCAGCTGTCTATTTTCTCGCATGAGAGTCTTTTACATTCTGAACTTTCTTCTTTAACTCCTCTAGAGTGAGTTTGATTAATGACTCGTATTTAAAACCATGAATTTGGAGGAATTGAATATCTTTATATTTCTCCTTCATTGAATCATATTCCTTGTCATCATTTGTCTTTCTTCTTTTGTTCACTCTTTCAACCATGTTTGCCATGTCATCTACCAGGGCCTTTTTGTATAACTTTTCAATTTAGTCAAAATATTGTAAATTTAAAAATGCAGGCTTATACCCAGCCTTTATCATAAATTCCCTTCTTGTCTCTCTCTTTCTCCACCCTTCAGCTTCAGAGGCTATGACCTCATTGGATAATCTATGGAGATGTTTCAAGTCATAGCCCAAGCTGATTAGATAATCTCTGTCTTTATTTTCCTTTTCAGCACCTTCCATTTCACCTTCACTATCATCTTCTATTTCAATTGTTTCATCAAGATTATGAAGAGCCTCAATCATTGGTTCTTCATTTTTTGCAGATTGAGCCCTTTTTCTTTCTTCAAGCTTCTCCAAGCTCCCTCTTGTACACCATTATTTTACTGATTTTTATCTTTTTGATCTTGGTGTTTCAATCTCAGTTGTTTTTTTTTCAAAGGCAATTGAGATGGAGTGGATGTTGTGTCACTTCAGCTTCTGGCTCTTCAATTATTATCTCCTCATCAACTGATTCAGAGGTCTTAGATTCTTCATCATCAATCTATTCTGATGTTCCAAGATCTTCCTCATCATACACTTCACTTATTACTGGCTCAGGCATGTCTTTTAACAATAGTTGACTTTTCTTCCAGTGTTCCTGTCTTTGTTCTTCATGGGCTTTCCTTGCTGTAGCCACAGTTTCTGGTCTGAACTCTTCAGGATGTAGGAGAAGGTCAAAATGTGTTCTGAACATAACTAATTGAGCAATGAATTTGACATAAACATTCCATGGCATCCTTGGTGCCTCATCCTTTTCAGGTTCTTCTCTTAATCCCAACCAGTCTCTTGTTCATTATCAGTTTTCATCTCAGCATCAACTGGTTCAGATTGAGGTTGCTCAGGTTCAGTTTCCAAGGGTTCTTCGGTTTCAGTTGTCACTGGCTCTTCAGCTTGTATACTTTCTGTGACATTTGAGCCAAAACAAGGTACACCTCAGTACGTATTTACCAATTAAGCAAATAAACACCTTTCGCGTAACAAACGAACGATTAATCGAACGGGTCGGGTTATGACCCAGATATCTCACGGGGCCATCTATAAGTGATATACGATCTATACAAGCAAAAACATTAGAAATATGGCCTTAGTTTGATAGCAAACAAGTTAAACTAAAATATGCTCGTTTAACTACCCGCTATAGATTTAAACGCAAAAGATAGTTACAAACCAAGCATTGTATCATCCGTTAAGCCGAAAAAGACTTACCAAACACTTATTTGAAATATTTTAAGCGATCTGTGAAAATATTTTTGATTTTTACAAACATATAGTATGTTTTTATAATTTTACACAAAACTAGCCGAAAAACATTCGTTTTCGGGCTGTTTAACGCACCCGATAAGTTTTTCGCGCCAAAAACCGAACCCGAACTAAATTTGGACTGGGCTTTTCATTTTTGGGCTTGAGAAACCAGATTATTGAGCCAAAACAGCCCAAGGGGGAGGCCCATGGGGTTCCGATCGGACAGCCCACCCCCACCCCCATTCTTTTTATAAAACTTGTTTTGGAAGCTTGGTTATTCATTTTGGTTTATAAAAACTGAGGTCCAAGCAGCTGCAAGCTGACTTTCTAGAAAACCTTCAAACCCTAAGGTAAGGAGCTTAGTTAAGTAGCTTTTGTACTTGTTTAACCTTAATTAATACCATAAAAACATGTCTTGGTTACTAAAAATCATTCCTAACTGTGTAAAAATCCTAAAAATGGTCCATAAACATGTTTTGATCATAAACACGGTAAAGAACCTGTTTTGATAGTTTTTTTGGCCATAAACACGGATTAAAGGGTTGAAACGGCGTTTTTACGGTTCAAAAGTTCGTTTTTGTGCACTAGCCGAAACACTAAGTTAAGGGCTGTTGTGTTGATGAAAAATTTCTTGGTTTGTGATATAGGACTTGTACCTAGCGTTCTTAGAAGCACAAGAACCTGAAAACTTGATTAAAAAGTCGGAAACGAGCCAAACCCGCTAAGGTAATGCTGAAACACTCGCTTACGGGCTGTTTAGGTTAAGGTTGTGATGTGCATATTATTAGGCCTTTAAATTTTTCAGGGACATCAGGGACCATATCAATGAGTCCCTGTTTAAATTTGGTAATTTTTCGACCATCCGAGAATATTTGGCGAATTTATTACCAAATTGGGACGTTTATTTGGGAAAAATAGCTAAAATACTTCAAAAATTATGAAAATTTTCTGGGAACTCAGATTTGATGTATTTTGATCACATATGAATTTTGGGATCATTTGGAGAAGTTTAAATGTGTTTTGTTTATATGTGTTTGTGTGAATTTTTATAGCCGAATTTGGGCCGAAAAGAATATTGCACAAACTTTTTACATTCTGGAATTGATACAGGTTGATTTGGGACATGATTTGAGCATTCAGGAATTTTGTGGAATTTTTGGAAATTGTTTGGGGTAAACGGATGATTTTCACGCGAAATATAGCTGATAAAATGAATTTTTATAAATTAATAAATTAGTAAATAAATTCCAGAAATATTTTTATAAAGATCTACATATATTAATTGATAAGTGGTTAAATTTTCATAATTTAATGATTAACGGTTAATTAGTTATGCTAATTTGAATATTAAACAAATTCAATATTTATAAAAACCGGCAAGTTTGCGACTAACGAACCTGCAGGAATATCAAAACACCAAGAGTGATCAAAATATCATATTTTTGGACTAATTAAGTGAAAATAAACTTTTCTCTGAGAAACCTGGACAATCCGGGTGGATTGTGTGCGTTTCTTCTCAAATCAAACTGAATAAACGGAAACCGGCCCCGTGGCTAATCCGGGACCCTAATAGGAGATCCTTCTTTATAACTTAATCATTTTGTTAACCAACACATTTACCTAAGCTTATTTCCCCATAAGTGTTTTCTGAACGCGTAAACGAACAACTTGGCCCAGCTGGAAAAACGGGAATCTGAGCCAAGTTCGGTTTTAAGTATTAGACATTGAACAACATCCCAACCTAAGCCTATTGCCACTTTCTGGGCGTTCCAGCTACACCCAGATTAGTTATACAGCCTAGTTTAGTATTGAGATTATAATAATATTAAAATATTAATATTATTATAATATTGATTATAAGAACTACAGCAGACCAAACAAACCACGAGCTGATACAGTACTGATTATCGACTAAACCATGAGTTTCATGACCCCACTTTTAAACTGTTTTACGTACTTTTGGGGTGAAAAGCATGTTTGATTACATATACATACCTGAAACATGTACTGACGTGAATTATCTAAGTGCTAACACACGAAAGTCCCCACGATCACAGTGATTAACTTCGAGCCGGTAGCTTGTAAATAGTACTATTGGTTTGACAAACCCAAACGGAATCGGCCTGGTTGCCGTGTCACATAGCGCCGTTTGCACATGACCATATTTATACAAACAGGCTATGTAGTGTTAGACATAGCTACCGGGGCATGTTGTGGGCGGAAAGGGGCCATAGTGGTTGATTGAGCGTAGGAAATGGATGCACGCAGCACATACAGTCAAGGCTTCACTGTAGCTTAGTATAATTACATCATTTACATACATACGTACTTATTTCATGATTACAAGTGTTGACTTGTGAATACTCATTACTGTTTTCTTGAAACTCGTGAAACTCACCAACTCTAGTAGTTGACCCGTTTTAAACTGCTTTTCAGGTGTACCTAAATCGGAGTAATTTGGTGATCTGTTACTTGCCTGAAGTGTGTGGTTGATGCTATGTGAATAGAAGCAAGGGTGTTAGTAGTAAGAACTTTTAGTTAACGAACTAGTTTTGTTTGTACCACCTAGACTGTAAAACAATGATAGAACAAAGAAATGTAATATATTGTAAATTAGTTTGTAATGTTTCTTTATAAACAATGTGTTGATACCAGAGGTGTCTGTTACATTCCCGTTTTACGCTTCCGCATTGTGCTTGTCGGGGTGTGACAGAAGTTGGTATCAGAGCCATTGGTTATAAAGGATTAGGTTATCCCTTAGGGTACCTAAAATATAACCGTATTCTCGATTAACTCTGGGAGATAATTAAATAATAAATTAATATTATATACTAATGGATGTCGGGATGAACTTGTAGGGCAAGTGAATTATTGTGGTCCGGAACATAATAACAGACTTGCTTGTACGAGGGAATTTCAGGGAGAAGTCGCGGAACGTATGGTTAGGTAAAAGTGGCAACATATGTGTATAAAAGGTAATGTGAAGGTATATATATATGTAACACTCATACGTGCTTAATTGGAACAATGTGTATGAGTACGTGTACGTATGATACTGTTGATGACGGTAAATTTTACTATGAATATTATATTCATTTATATTCAATATTGATTTAAATAATAATAATAATAATAATAATTTTAATAAACTAATATTATATTCTAATATAATTAATATTAAATTTGGTTTAATTAATTAATCTCCTTGAAAATAGTTAGCGCTAGTAATAGTTATTATTCTTATAACTAACCTTTGTGCAGAGTCATGTCATGGAATAACGACTACGTACCGGAAGAAGAACCGGTAATCTCTGTTGAGGAGGATCCCGAGGAAGAATCAGAGGAGGATCCAGAAGAGGAGGACCCAGAAGAGGAACCGGAGGAGGAGGAGGAAGAGGTGGAAGAAGAAGTTATCTGTAGAGAGCTACCCAGAAATGTGCCTGATCTATCCGGCTACAGATGTGATAGTTATCCACCCAGGTCACCACGCAGGAATCAAAACGAAGTTAACAGTCAGTATCATTCACCTGCTAGAGTAGCCAGATCACCCACTCAACCCATTCACCTGTCGCCGACGACTTCAGCTACTGCGCGAGTCCGACAGACTGCTCGTATTCGGGTAACCCCGATTGACCCTACCTCGATTCCATTCAGATCTACCCACGACCGGGGAGGACCTTCACGCCCTTGGGCAGATACTTCATCTTCACTTTCATTGAGTATACCTACCCTCGCCCTGACCTCCCAAACACAGGAAACAACTCTTGGATGGCTATCCTGACTGACCGTGTGATAGACCACTCGATCGCCATAGCTAACATTAACCAGGAGAGGAGGGACGTGACCCAGTACTTATCGACGTTACATCAGATAGTACTAAACTTGCAGCAGTCAGATGCCTACCACCACCGGTGTTTGGATAGGGTGACAGTTCGGTTGTGGAACTGTTACTGGGTGATTACGGTGCTGTTATTTTTATGTTTGTGGTTAGCCTATCGTCTGTATGGATAGATGCGGAATATTACAATTATGTGTACATGATCTTTTGATACTCCATGTATGTATATAGTAGTATGTTATGTTAACGTGGAGCACAATTTTGTACATTATTACAAGCACTGACCCTTATAGGGTTAAGTCTAACCGTCACTTAGTGACAGATTTTGATATATACATGCAAGCACTGGCCTTTATCAGGCTAAGTCTATGTACTTTTTGATATCAATGTACAGAACAATTTGTGAAATGTCAGTATGTTATCTGATTTACCTGTACAGCATTTATTGTGATTATTATTACACAGTGCCGTAGACTGGAATTAGTACTAATTGGCTTATTTTTGTTTATCATTATAGAATGGCCCCAAAGAAAGCAAACCCTATGACTGAGGCAGAAATAGCCGAGATGATTGCTCAGCAAATGCAGGCAGTGATCCCACTTATCGTAACACAAGTAACTGCCGGTGTAAACGCAAATATGCAAACAAACCAACAACAAAACAGTAATGCTCCCCCAACCAACAATGAAACAGTTACAAATAACAATCCCCCACCTAATACAAATACCCCTACCAATGCAAATAATCCTCCACCGAACCTAAACAATAACAATAACAACCCTAATCCCCCTCGAAGGGAATATTCGATCAAAAACTTTATGGCCTGTAAACCGATTGATTTCAAGGGCACTGAAGGGCCAAACGGGTTAATCAAGTGGATCGAGAAAACTGAATATGTTCTCAATATCAGCAATTGTCCACCCGAAAACATTGTCAAGTATGTTGCCTCTACATTTACTGATCACGCATTAATGTGGTGGAACACTACGGTACAGATAAAAGGGCAAGATACAATTAACCGCATGTCATGGGCTGAACTCGAAACACTGATGCTGGAACATTTCTGCCCAAAGAACGAAATACAAAGGTTAGAACACGAACTTTGGAGTTTGGAAATGAAAGGAGCGGATCATTTGGGATACACGAACCGCTTCAATGAATTGGCTCGCTTAGTACCATGGTTAGTAACTCCTGAAGATAAAAGAGTTGAACGTTATGTTTGGGGTTTAGCCCCGGAAGTGAAGAGTTTGGTGAACTCTGTGGGGCACACATCATTTGAGAATGCTGTGACCCAAGCCGGAATTGTGACTTTTGATTTTGTATGAAGCGGAGTATTGAGAATGACCGGAGAATCAGTGGGTATGAAACAAACTGACTACGGGACGAGAGCACAAGGAGGACAATCAAGCAAACGTGCACGTCCGACAATAAGAAATTATGCTATAACTAGTTCCGATACGAAGCAAGACATGTATAAGGGACCCTTGCCAAAGTGTGATAAATGTAATTACCATCATGTGGGAGAATGCAGATTCCTGGTATGCCAGAAATGTGGTCGAACTGGGCAATATGCCCCTAATTGCAGAGCATGTACAGAAATTGTGAGCCGACCAACTCAAACAACTCAACCTCGTCGTCCACCGCCACCCAGACCTCAGCCAATCCGCCAACAACCTATCCAACAGACTTCAGCCACAACAACCTACCGTACCTGTTATGAATGCGGCAGTACAGATCATATTAGAAGAAACTGCCCCAAGTTGAATCCAAGAGCAGTTACTAGACCGAACCAAGCATCGACTTCAAGTGCGTCTCGGGGACGCGCGTTTGTTATTGGGTCTGGAGAAGCACGACAAGACCCGAACGTAGTAACAGGTACATTTGTTGTTTCTGTTATTTGATACTAGTGCCGATAGAAGCTTTGTTTCCACTAGCTTTGTATCTCTGGGTAATATGCCAGTTAGTGAACTAACAAATCCCTATACTATAGAACTCGCTAACGGTAACTCTATAACTGTCAACCAAATAGTCCAAAACTGTTCCATTATTCTCAATGAACACCCATTCCTTATTGACCTACTCCCGGTAGAGTTAGGAGGTTTTGATGTGATCATTGGTATGGGCTGGTTAACCAAGTATAAGGCGGAGATTGTGTGTAACGACAAGACAGTTAAAATTCCCTTTTCGAATGGTGAGGTGATTGTAGTACAAGGAGAGAAGTCTGGTTCGATATTACCTCTCGTGTCTCATATCAAAGTGTTGAAATGTTTATGCCAAGGTTGTATGGCATTTTTGGCAACCGTGACTATAAAGAACCCTGATGAGAAAAGCATAGAAGAGATTCCCGTTGTACGTGAATACCTCGATGTCTTTCCTGACGATTTACCCGGATTACCACCGAACCGACAGGTTGAATTCCGCATAGACTTAATTCCAGGATCAGCCCCTATTGCTAAGGCACCTTATCGACTGGCACCCTCTGAAATGCAAGAACTATCCAACCAGTTACAGGAGTTGTTAGATAAGGGTTTTATACGTCCCAGTTATTCTCCTTGGGGAGCACCGGTATTGTTCGTAAAGAAGAAGGATGGAAGTTTTAGAATGTGCATCGATTACCGGGAATTAAACAAAGTTACCATCAAAAACCGATACCCTCTTCCACGAATAGATGACTTGTTTGACCAACTCCAAGGGGCAAACTATTTCTCGAAAATAGACCTTCGATCCGGTTACCATCAAGTTAAAATTCAAGAGAAAGACGTGTCTAAAACGGCGTTCCGAACTAGTTATGGCCACCACGAATTCTTAGTTATGCCGTTCGGACTGACTAATGCTCCCGCAGTTTTCATGGACCTTATGAATCGAGTTTGTAAACCGTACCTCGACAAATTCGTTATCATGTTTATTGATGACATTTTGATATATTCGAAAACCAAGGAGGGACACGAGAAGCATTTACGAACTATTTTGGAGCTGTTGAGGCAGGAAAAGTTGTATGCCAAGCTGTCAAAGTGTGAATTTTGGCTACAAGAAGTACAATTTCTAGGGCACGGTTTTAACCGACATGGTATCCATGTAGACCCGAGCAAGATTGAAGCCATCAAAAACTGGCAAGCCCCAAAGTCACCGAAAGAGATTCGCCAATTTTTGGGTTTAGCTGGGTATTATCGGCGTTTTATTGCTAATTTTTCCAGCATAGCCCAACCTTTAACTCTTTTGACTCAAAAAGATCGTGCTTATATCTGGGGAGAAGAACAAGAAGCGGCTTTTCAATTGCTGAAACAGAAACTATGCCAAGCCCCGATACTGAGTCTTCCAGAGGGAACTGATGATCTGGTAGTTTATTGTGACGCGTCCCGAAAAGGGTTGGGATGCGTACTAATGCAAAGAAACAAAGTCATAGCATACGCTTCTCGACAATTAAAGGTGCACGAGAAGAATTATACCACCCATGATTTGGAACTGGGCGCGGTTATTTTTGCGCTTATGATCTGGAGGCACTATTTGTGTGGCACCAAGTGTACAGTATACACCGACCACAAAAGCCTACAACATATTTTTGACCAGAAAGAGTTAAACATGAGGCAAAGGAGATGGATAGAACTGTTGAACGATTATGACTGTGAGATTCAATACCACCCGGGCAAGGCTAATATAGTGGCAGATGCTTTGAGTAGAAAAGACAGGATCAAACCACTACGGGTCTGAGCACTTGGAATGATCGTCCAAACCAGTCTCACCAAGCAAATTCGTATTGCTCAAAACGAAGCTCTGAAAAGAGATCACTTGGAAGATGAAAACTTGCATAGGACCGAACAAAACTTTGAAGAAAGAACTGACGAAATTCTATACTACAAAAATCGAGTTTGGATTCCCACTTTCAGCAATCTGCGTGACTTGATCATGGACGAAGCCCATAAGTCCAAATACTCCATTCATCCTGGAACGGATAAGATGTACAAGGACTTGAAGGAGTATTATTGGTGGCCCAATATGAAGAAGGATATAGCCACGTACGTCAGTAAATGTTTAATGTGTACGAGAGTTAAGGCTGAATATCAAAAACCTTCGGGAATGTTGCACCAACCGGAAATACCACAATGGAAATGGGAACAGATTACCATGGATTTTGTAACACACCTCCCTAAACTTCCCAAGGAAACGATGCAATATGGGTGATAGTTGACCGATTAACCAAGTCCACACACTTCCTTCTAATCCGAACCACTTACACAACTGAAAAACTTGTTCACATCTACATCAATGAAATCGTATCCCGACTCGGCGTACCCGTTTCAATTATTTCTGATCGCGATAGCCATTTCACCTCTCGTTTCTGGCAAGCGGTACAAGAAGCTTTGGGAATCCGAATTGACCTAAGTACCGCCTACCATTCCCAAACCGACGGTCTATCTGAGCGAACCATTCAAACCTTAGAAGATATGCTTCGCGCTTGTGTACTAGACTTCGGTGGAAACTGGGATCAACATCTTCCACTGGTTGAATTTTCATACAATAACAACTATCACAGTAGCATTCAAGCGGCACCGTATGAAGCGTTGTACGGACGGAAATGTAGATCACCCTTGTGCTGGACTGAGGTTGGAGATACCTAAATTACACGATCTGACTTGATTCAAGAAACCACCAACAAAATCCGTAAAATTACAAACAAATTGAAAATCGCCCGGGATCGACAGAAAAGCTACGCTGATGTTCGTAGAAAGCCGTTATCCTTTGAAATAGGCGACAAAGTTTTTCTGAAAGTATCCCCGTGGAAAGGCGTCATTCGATTCGGAAAAACCGGTAAACTAGCTCCGTGATACATATCAAATCATTTCTAAGATAGGTCCGGTAGCTTACCGACTGAAACTTCCTGTGGAGTTGAGTTCTATTCACGATGTCTTTCATGTTTCGAACCTGAAAAAGTGTCTTACTGACGAAACCGAAATCGTGCCATTAAAAGACTTAAAAATAAACGAAAAACTAAATTTTGTTGAAGAACCGGTGGAAATATTATAGGGAAAAATAAAACAATTAAGACACAAGAAAATCTCTCTAGTAAAAGTTCGGTGGAATTCACAACGGGGACCTGAAATCACGTGGGAGCGGAAATCTGAATTCAAAAAGAAATACCCGCACCTGTTTCCAAACAAATACAAAGTTGGATAATCAAATTTCGGGGACGAAATTTTCTAACGGGGGGAGAATGTAACATTTGAGCCAAAACAAGGTACACCTCAGTACGTATTTACCGATTAAGCAAATAAACGCCTTTTGCGTAACAAACGAACGATTAATCGAACGGGTCGGGTTATGACCCAGATATCTCGGGGGGCCATCTATAAGTGATATACGATCTATACAAGCTAAAACATTAGAAATATGGCCTTAGTTTGATAGCAAACAAGTTAAACGAAAATATGCTCGTTTAACTACTCGCTATAGATTTAAACGCAAAAGATAGTTAAAACCAAGCATTGTATCATCCGTTAAGCCGAAAAAGACTTACCAAACACTTATTTGAAATATTTTAAGCGATCCGTGAAAATATTGTTGAATTTTACAAACATATAGTATGTTTTTATAATTTTACACAAAACTAGCCGAAAAACACTCGTTTTCGCGCTGTTTAACGCACCCGATAAGTTTTTCGCGCCAAAAACCGAACCCGAACTAAATTTGGACTGAGCTTTTCGTTTTTGGGCTTGAGAAACCAGATTATTGGGCCAAAACAGCCCAAGGGGGAGGCCCATGGGGTTCCGATTGGACAGTCCACCCCCACCCCCCATTCATTTTATAAAACTTGTTTTGGAAGCTTGGTTATTCATTTTGGTTTATAAAAACTGAGGTCCAAGCAGCTGCAAGCTGATTTTCCAGAAAACCTTCAAACCCTAAGGTAAGGAGCTTAAATAAGTAGCTTTTGTACTTGTTTAACCTTAATTAATACCATAAAAACATGTATTGGTTACTAAAAATCATTCATAACTGTGTAAAAATCCTAAAAATGGTCCATAAACATGTTTTGATCATAAACACGGTAAGGAACCAGTTTTGATAGTTTTTTTGGCCATAAACACGGATTAAAGGGTTGAAACGGCGTTTTTACGGTTCAAAAGTTCGTTTTTATGCACTAGCCGAAACCCTAAGTTAAGGGCTGTTATGTTGACGAAGAATTGCTTGGTTTGTGATATAGGACTTGTACCTAGCTTTCTTAGAAGCACAAGAACCTGAAAACTTGATTAAAAAGTCGGAAACGAGCCAAACTCGCTAAGGTAATACTGAAACACTCGCTTACGGGCTATTTAGGTTAAGGTTGTGATGTGCATATTTTTTAGGACTTGAAATTTTTCAGGTACATCAGGGACCATGTCAATGAGTCCCTGTTTAAATTTGGTAATTTTTCGACCATACGAGAATATTTGGCGAATTTATTACCGAATTGGGACGTTTATTTGGGAAAAATAGCTAAAATACTTCAAAAATTATGAAAATTTTCTGGGAACTCATATTTGATGTATTTTGATCACATATGAATTTTGGGATCATTTGGAGAAGTTTAAAGGTGTTTTGTTTATATGTGTTTGTGTGAATTTTTATAGCCGAATTTGGGCCGAAAAGAATATTGCACAAACTTTTTACATTCTGGAATTGATACAGGTTGATTTGGGACATGATTTGAGCATTCAGGAATTTTTGTGGAATTTTTGTAAATTGTTTGGGGTAAACGGACGATTTTCAGGCGAAATATAGCTGATAAAATGAATTTTTATAAATTAATAAATTAGTAAATAAATTCCAGAAATAATTTTATAAAAATCTACATATTTCAATTGATAAGTGGTTAAATTTTCATAATTTAATGATTAACGGTTAATTAGTTATGCTAATTTGAATATTAAACAAATTCAATTTTTATAAAAACCGGCAAGTTTGCGACTAACGAACCTGCGAGAATATCAAAACACCAAGAGTGATCAAAAATCATATTTTTGGACTAATTAAGTGAAAATAAACTTTTCTATGAGAAACCTGGACAATCCGGGTGGATTGTGTGCGTTTCTTCTCAAATCAAACTGAATAAACGGAAACCGGCCCCGTGGCTAATCCGGGACCCTAATAGGCGATCCTTCTTTATAACTTAATCATTTTGTTAACCAATACATTTACCTAAGCTTATTTCCCCATAACTGTTTTCTGAACGCGGTAAACGAACAACTTGGCCCAGCTGGGAAAACGGGAATCTGAGCCAAGTTCGGTTTTAAGTATTAGACATTGAACAACATCCCAACCAAAGCCTATTGCCACTTTCTGGGCGTTCCAGCTACACCCAGATTAGTTATACAGCCCAGTTTAGTATTGAGATTATAATAATATTAAAATATTAATATTATTATAATATTGATTATAGAAACTACTGATAGCAGACCACACAAACCACGAGCTGATACAGTACTGATTATCGACTAAACCGTGAGTTTCATGACCCCACTTTTAAACTATTTTATGAACTTTTGGGGTGAAAAGCATGTTTGATTACATATACATATCTGAAACATGTACTGATGTGAATTATCTAAGTGCTAACACACGAAAGTCCCCATGATCACAGTGATTAACTTCGAGCCGGTGGCTTGTGAACAGTACTATTGGTTTGACAAACCCAAACGGAATCGGCCTGGTTGCCGTGTCACATAGCGCCGTTTGCACATGACCATATTTATACAAACAGACTATGTAGTGTTAGACATAGCTACCGGGGCATGTTGTGGGCGGAAAGGGGCCACAGTGGTTGATTGAGCGTGGGAAATGGATGCACGCAGCACATACAGTCAAGGCTTCAATGTAGCTTAGTATAATTACATCATTTACATACATACGTACTTATTTCATGATTACGAGTATTGACTTGTGAATACTCATTACTGTTTTCTTTAAACTCGTGAAACTCACCAACTCTAGTAGTTGACCCGTTTTAAACTGCTTTTCAGGTGTACCTAAATCGGAGTAATTTGGTGATCTGTTACTTGCCTAAAGTGTGTGGTTGATGCTATGTGAATAGAAGCAAGGGTGTTTGTAGTAAGAACGTTTAGTTAACGAACTAGTTTGTTTGTACCACCTAGACTGTAAAACAATGATAGAACAAAGAAATGTAATATATTGTAAATTAGTTTGTAATGTTTCTTTATAAACAATGTGTTGATACCAGAGGTGTCTGTTACATTCCCGTTTTACGCTTCCGCATTGTGCTAGTCGGGGTGTGACACTTTCTTGCTCATCAACATTCATATTTGCTCTTAGAGCATCCAATGTGGCTTTTATTGCCTCATCTGCTTCCTTCAACTTTTTCTCATCCTCCTTTTCTTTCTCCTTCATGTTAATTAGTGCCTCAAGCACTTCTTGAGGTATTTCCTCCTCATCTTCTCTGTCCAAAGACTCCAAATCTTCTTTCATTAACCTTGTGGCAGTCTTGACAGATTCAGCTTCTGCAACATCAGGATCAATCACATTTTCCTTATGCAGTATATCATCAGATTGAACTTTATGTTGGGGCAGGGGATATAAATCATCATTAGTAAGTGCAATCCCCTTTCCCTTTTCTTTTCTTTTCTTTTCAACTTTTCTTCTTCAGTTTCTTCTTTTTCTTTATTCTCCCCATCATCATCCGAATCTCCATCATCGTATGCTTGATTTATCATGTTTAAAGCATTTGATGGTCCAACTTCCACAACTTCCTCATCTGAACTTTCATACAACTCTCCAATCACCTTTAAACTATCTGCACCTTCAGTTTTCTCCCCGTGTTTTGGTGCATCTGAGGTCTTCTCAACCTCAGACTACCCCTCAAGGGTTCGAATCTTCAACAAAGCTTCATTCAATGCAGCTTTCAATGCTAAGTTCCTTGTAGTTAATATAGCATTATGTTCTCTCAAGATGATCTTTTCAAATTCAAGTCTGGCATTCTCACAAACAATATCATAAAGATTAGGGATTGAGGGTGGACTTTCTTGATTTGGCTTTGGAGCAGGTTCAGAAAATGGTTCGGAGTCAGCTGTTTCAGGAGATGGTATTTTATAAGGTTCAGAGGATGGAATGGATTGAGTAAGTGGGGTAGTGGCATGGGTTTCTTGTAATGGAGATGGAGGTGGTGTAGGAATATGAGCGGTATCAACTGGTTCAGTGTCTGAGATTGCTGGTTCAGTTGTAGCTGGTGAGGAAGGACTATCGTCAATTACATCGTTTATCTCAATAGAGTCTGTGTCATCATGGTACACTTCAGGTGGTGGTGAGTCTGGTGGAGTTATCTTTTCAATGGTATCCACAACACTGGATATAATAGTTGCCACAAGCACATCTGCATCCACATGCTCTTCAGCTTCACCCTCAACTGGGTCATTTGTTTCTTCAATAACATCCAAACTTGTAGAATCTCCTTGCTGAGAAGATTGTTCAAGCAAAGGCACATTTCCCTCAATAACCTCTTTATCATCATCATTAACACCCAAAACCATGGCATTTCCACCTTCTGGACCATCATCCCCATCATTGTTTTGATCATTGTCATCATCCACATCATCATCCTCTACATCATCACTATTCCCCGGTGTTCTAGGCACATCAATTGCTCCTAGAGCAGGCACAAGCAACCATGGGAGTACATCCCAATCATCATTATCAACAAAACTGCTTTGAGCATCTTTCATTCTTTTACATATGTTGGGGTCCTGTAGTCTCAAAATTTCTCCTGTTCTTAGAAGATCAATCAAAGATCGGTTTATTAGGATTTGTAGAAACCTTGGGTACATAAGGAATCTTTGACCCTCGTCCTTCTCTGCATTCGTCACTAACCCTTGAAAAATAAGTCTTGAAACGTTAAAGGGTTGCTGATAGAATATTGCTACTATGAGAGTCCCAAGCTCTCTGCTCAATAAAGTCCAAGTCCCTCTCTTAGGAGATAAGGACTGGATCACACGATGGATCAATAACCGGTAGATCAATGGAAAACTCCCCTTTTGAAACTGTCCCTCCTTTATTCCTCGCTGGTAGCCCGTGGTCTCTTAAAAGACTCGCAATGACCTTGGGACCGAGTAAAGTGGCTGAGCCTCAAAATTGTCATTAAGTTCTAATG